>NW_009648337.1:3126761-3167613 GCF_000708025.1 Charadrius vociferus
CCATCACCTGCACCTCAAATGAAGGACATCATCCTTTCCCTAGAACTCTTAAGACATTTCTAGTCTGTCTCCAAGATCTGGGAAGTCCATTTCCCACTACATTCCAAGGATGACATAGCTCTAAATGTTCTTCAATGTCCTTGTCTTAATCTTGGTGCTGCTGTTTGGGAGAACAGAAGCGCGCTATCTCAGGGTTCATAGCAAGGAATCCCATTTGCTTCCTACAGATGATTTGGCTTTTTAAAAAGAAAAGAAGTGAAGTGAGAATTCAAACCACAGGCTTGAGCAGAGCAAACATGTGAAAGGCTCTGAAGAACATCAGGACTAGCTCTAGCCCACACCAAAATCTTATGAAAGGGTCATACACACTGGCAAACGGTTACATCAGAATTTTCATCTTCATCAAACAAAAATCACTAGTTTCCTACAGTTCATACGTAATCGAAGTTCTAAATATACTGAAACAAATTTCAGAATACAGGGATATACACTAGTTTCTAATTGTCATCTGAAAGATTTTTTTAAATTCATCCATCTATCAGTTTTGGTGTTTCTGTGGAAAATGGACTGACACTACCAACCTTGGGGAAAAAATCAGTTAAGGACACACAATGGCTTCAAAGGTAGGCTAAAAAGAGGTTATAATAAATCATTGTCACTATTTGCACCACAGAGAAAAGCAAAATTACCAAGCTCTTTTAATTTCACTCTAAAATACCCATGTTTGCTAAAAAAATGGACATACGATTCAATTTTATACACACATTAAGAGAACAGAGCCAGCTACCAGAGAACTATTATTTAAACAGCCATTTCTTTTCATAGGAAATGTTCAATTCTTGAAGATTTTGGAGATCAACACTTCCTTGTGGGTCTGTATGTTTGTTCGGTTTGTAGAAGAGTACAGTCTGCCTCTGGCATGTAACTAGGGGAATGCAAAAATGAATGACCAATAATTAGTCATTCTTGTTTTAAAATCTTGTTTCCCTTTTGATACCCTAAGATAAGCAAATATATCCCTACAGCTTAAAGAGGAGTTGACCCTTATTTTGCAGTGTTCCATTAGCACAGGCTCTACTGAACTCAATAAACCTATGCACAGTTGCAGAGGCTCACCCTAGCAGACCACAGAATATGACGATCAAGACTTTTATCACAGCAGTAGATCCAGGGAAAGATCTATGGCCTTGAATCAAGTAGGGCAGTACTTGGCTGACAGGGAATTCATACCATCTATTTTATGTAGGGCTCAGGGCACACGAAACGAACAGCTTTAATTTACTCTAGGGATAATGATGATAAGAGGGATTTCAGATAATAATTCAGAGCAGCTAAATTTGATCTCTAAAATTGGACAAATGCTTCTAATCCTATTTCTAGAATCCAGAGCTACGGTTTATATGAGACTCAAAACACCTAAAGCAAAGATAAAGCCGCACAGTTCAGAATGGGATCCTAGGAAACATTTCAACAAAATCAGGAGATGCCCAGTGCTAACCGATGGGAAATGCTGAATAACGGGAAGAAATCTGTGCAATCCCAACCTTTCTCAGCATCTAGCATGTCTATCTGTCAGGACAAATCCAGCGTCCAGAATCCATTCTGGAAGGCAAATGAGGGTATTGGTACCAATCACCTTTCCCTACACACCAGTTATAGCCCTGCTTCTTTTCCCTAGATAAGAGCTCTCTAGATCTAGGATTGTAAGTGACTGTCATATCTAGAATCATTACTGAGATAATTGTTGTAGATGATGTTCAGTTTGCTGAAGTTCTTAATTATTGGATGACAGAACTGAAAAGTAGGCACCAAACAAACCCAGAAAACAAAAGGGCAAAACAAACCAGAAGAGAAAATGGCCTCACTATACATATTTAATGAATCAGTGAAAATATCCCGCACAAAGGCTTAGAGAGTTAAATTGAAAATGTGTGTATGATAAATGGATATAATACTGTCTATGTAATGGGTTTCCTATTTAAATTTTGTGAGGATTTAATCAGTTGGGCACAGCTGTGCAGGATGCACCATAAACTACGTTGAAAAATATGTAGACATGTACATTTATCTGCTACAAATTAAGCTCACTTAGAGGTGGTCTTAATGGACCATGTAGCAATCATTACAAGCATAAATTTTAAACTGTCTGTTTCCAGTGAATTTGCTTTGAAAAAAAAAATTAATGCTCATCCTTACTGGAGCACAGTAATAAATGGAAGTACCCTTAATCTGTTAAGCACTAATAACCTAGCAATTATTCATTATGAACCCCATGCTGTATAATGTATGTCTGTTACAATTTTATTAGTGATTCTTTACTTAACCTGCAAAGGTATAATTTTTATTCCAACATACACCTTGTAATTATATGATGTTTTAAGTGATGTGCCATTAAACTTAGAGAATGTCCTGTCCCCTTGGTTTATTGTAAAACATCTGTACAGTAAAGGATTGTTAAGGATAGTAATAATTTATGACTTTCAGACTTTCTGCTACTACAAAAGGCAGCAACACCCACCTTAGACATCAAAACGCTATGACTTTTTTTTTTTTTTTACAATGCAACACATAAACAACCTATAAATTATTGAACATAGGAAATGAATAACTCTATAATCAAAGTGAATGAGTAACCCATTTGGAGCTTACTAGAAGGTTGCAGCAGTTGCATGTTCTCCTACAGAGATTTTCACCTGAAGTCATTGATACACTGTTTTGGTGTACCAGTCTTGCACAATCACTGTTTTTCATAGATAAAAAGGGACACCATCTTCATTCACTGAAGTGCACTTTCTCACCCAAATACTGCAGGGTTAACCAGAATACAAATTTTCAAACCATGATGGAGGAAACCCATGCTTTTCAGTAACTTGTGCTGGCTTGCCTCTTTTCTGCACTCCACCAGTCAGAAAGGATGTTATTTGCTCTAGGAAAGCAGATGAACCCATCAAGCTTCTTGAATAAACCACAGAGGAACTTGGAAATAACAAATCATGCACTGAAGCTAGGAAGTTACTGAATGGACCTGGTTCAACCCCATTCATTGAAATTTTCACCCCAAAGATTACTTCCTTTCATTATCGGTTTTCAGGAACATTAGGTGAAGTGCATTTTCATAAAAAAAAAAAAAAAGACATTTTTCTTTTATGGGAAGTCAACAAAGCCACATAACTAAGGTTGTCTAATACTTTTCTTCATAAAAACTTGTTTGCTAGTTCCTTTGCCAATTTAGCTGTTCGAACTGCAGTTTTCCAACAAGCTCTGCTTTGTCTTCAACGCATTTGCCAAATATTCCATCCAGCTTTAATCCAAACTGATGAGAACAGACTTTGACATTTCCTGCTATCACCCTCTCAGAAGCAAGGAGCTGCTAGCTCTCCTGCACTTACAATATTCTCTCAGCTGACACTCCTGGCAAGAGAAGCAATCTGACCGAAACACAAGATGGTGGGGAACCAGAAATGGCAACGCATGAGGCATACTCCTGCAAAGTGAAGGCGGGGAGTGTGTGTGTATATGTGTATGTGGAGTGTGATCATTTAAGTATGCTTAGGTCAAAATAAAAATGAGAGCAAGAAAAGACAGCTACATGTGGAAACAAGACAGGGAAATCTCTTTGATTGCATGAGAGGCTACTACATATGTTGTATGAATACTTTTTTAAGTTCAGTGGTCGATTCAGAGACACTGTCACATCAAATTCTCTATATTGCTCTGAAGGATCCTTGTGCTGAAATGTCAGCTACTCATATCACCTAAAGGCAAAAAGAAATTGCCCTAACATTTTGCATAGCAATTCCACTGCTCCATGCTCTATAGCACTGTTTTCTAAGAATAGCTGCTTCAAAAGGAAGCTCTTCTTCAGTGTGAGCCAGAGGCAATTGAATTTTACCCTGAAAGTGGCTATAGGCTTTGTGGAAACATTTAGGAATATTAAATATTCATGTATTTGATTTAGTAAAATTCAGGACAGCAAAAGCATCAACTGGAATAGCTTCAACGTAAATATTTTTAACATTTACTACTACAACCTGAAGTATGGATATTCTGACAAAGTAAAATGCTACCAAAGAGAACACATTCTTAGAAAACTCCCTTTTTCGTCCTGTAGTTAGTAGGTGGTTTTGAAGTATTTTTTCATCCCAAAACGCAGTGTCCAGCCGTCTAGCCTTCTAATGAGAGGGCTGAGCAGTGCAATGAACCCTTCTAGATCCAAAGCTTTTTCAAGCTCAGTTTCCTGTGCTCTGTTCCTTCTTTTTCCACAATCAGTTCCAGAAAAGCAGCCTGGCATTTTTTCAGATCTAGAGCTACATCCTACCCTCTACCACTGGTGTAAGCAAACGTTTAAAAAAAAATCCAGTGAACTATGCTGCTTAGCACACCACATAATTCCTTCTATCTAAAAGGGAAGTGTGAGCCTGCATGCCATAAGTGTCACAGAAGAAACAATGGAATCCTGCATTATAATATAAGACAGAAAACATAGAGGAGATATAAAAAAGCAGTCTAAAATATACCCATATAAGTATTTTGTCTTGACTTCACATAAATTACAGTCAGAAATACTGACCTTCTATAAAAATACCATGCACAATCTCCTTCTGAACAGTAGAAGTATGTTTTATCAATTGCTTATTCAAAACGCCGGATCATATCCTCATATCAAGGGATATAATCCTTTTATAGAGGCAGACATTGCTTAAATCCACAATTTCACCCTACCACAAAGCTCATCCTGAATCCATATGATAGCGTCCCCCACTGACTAGACCTAAATGTGGAAATGAGATTACGAATTATGGATTTGGATTGCCATTTTGCAATGAACAAAAAGAAATACTGCTGTTATCATAATACTTTAGAGTATCATTATGTCTACAAATTCCTAAATTCATAGATATAATGATACTCTGAAGTATCATGATACAGGAATTTAGGAATTTGTAGACACACATGAAAACAAAATGTCATTTACTATAAGTATCTAATATATTACATATATAATAACACTAGTGCATGAACAAAATGTACAATGTAAAGAGAGATTAAAAATAAACATACTGCATTTGCTTGGCTAAATTAATTTAGAGTTTACATTCATAACAGAATAATGCATATACAATTTTGGTAATTAAATGCAATAGGAGAGAAATATAATTATTTTATTAAGCAACCTTCCATTTGAAAGATGTTATAATATAAAATATATGTGTACTATACATAGACATATGCAGTACATGAAAAACTGTTCTGAAAGAAAGAACTTTTAGATTGTGTTTCCTTGGTAAAATACTATAATCACCTTTTTAAATTAAGGAAATATGACCTCTTTGAGTTGTTGCATCCAATTTAAACATCTAAATTTTTTATCTTGTCAGAACACAACTGTCTTAATGTGGCACAGATTGTATCTTAGTGGACTGAGTGAGCATGTGAAATTATACAGTCGGCAGTTTTAGTGATCAGAGTAGCCCATGTCCATTCCATATTTATTTCTTTTAAGAGGACAGATGACTCCACAAAGGACCAGGCATATAAAGCAGGACTGCTAGCTGGCTATGCAGCAGGAAGCAATACACACTTCCCCAAAGTGCATGACTGATGAGCTAAAAATTGTTTAAAATAAACGCAATGTTTTTGAGACCCGTGACCAAACCACTATCTTCTCCACATGTAGTTAAAACAGTGGCAATGCTACGCTTGGAGGCAGTGTGCTATCACTTTGCATTATTTCTCCTAATGTCTCTTTCCTTGTTTTAAGTTTCAAGGCACTCTCTCTATAGTGTTCACCTTCATCTCCAAAAATACCTGTCGAGTATTTCATATGCACATGCAATCCTCTCTTCTCTCCTGTTTCACCTGAGCCGAGTTGCTACGACCGCATTAGCACTGTGGGGAAACTATACCCTGCAGCTCTGGAGAAGCTTTTATTTTGGATTTGCTGCTATCCCATATTCCTCCATAGCATCCAGTCAGATAAGATCACTGGAAGAATGAGTTCTTAACTGCCTGCAAAAAACATGCAGACTTACTTTATGCTCAGACCCAGCTATATACCTATCGTTCAATTTCTATAAAGAAATGTCTTATTTATCATTATGTTTAGCAGAATAATCATAATAAAATATATAATATGTATAAAATATAATAAATATTTTCCCAGAGCTATGTAGCAGATTGTACTGCAGAAACTAGTTGTCCCAGAATCAAGAATGACATTAGCCAGCATTTAATGTTTGATTTGAACAATGTTCTAAACTAACTGTTTGCTTTTAACAGGCAGACCACCAAGTGGAGAACTATAGTCTTCCAAAAATAAAAGCCCTTTCACTATATCTAAAAGTTTCCTGTAGAGTATTGCCTACAGTTTTATTGTGGTAGAGGAAGAGAAAGAACCACTACAGTGATATCATACAGTGTTAAATAAATAAAATTGAAAATTATTCTGTTTCAGTTTTGTATGATTCCATTCAAAGCCATCACGTAACTAGGTACAGGTGTCAGGGCTATACTGTGTGAACAAACACATACGTTCCTGGGACATCACTGAAGACAAAGAATTTGCTTTGGAATATGAAGAAATAAATTAAGACTGGCCTTTTATAGTGCAGCCAAGGTAGCCTCCCTTCACTAAGGCACGGCAGCTCAGCTGCCAAACTGTTGCTGAACTGCTGCTCCCAGCTAACAACACTGCGTGAGTATAAGGACACCAGCCAGGCCTTTATTCTCTATTTTTCTGTCTTTTTTCCCTTAATGAAATTTTTACTAAACCGTGTCTGAACTAAAGATCATTCCGGCATAACTTCCAAGCCAAAGTTAACAAATGCTCGCGAGAGCGTAAATTCACACCTGAAAGCACAGCTACTTCCTGACCAGAACAGTCCACAGACTGCGAGCCGGCCCTCTGAAAGGAACTCCATTCCAAAACAAAAATTAGAATAAAGAAAACAGCAGGCTGACATCATAATAGCTGTCAGGAAACACACAAGGTAAGGCATATAAGAAGAGTATTACCACACCCCCACAAATCTTGTTGCCTTTAAAAGGCAACACGTGTAACGGAGCTGGTTCAGTTGCTTTCCTTCGGCACTTCAGGGTTCAGACAGTAGAAAATTTTTTTAGTTCAGAAGACAGACATCTTCAGCCAGCCTTGATGGCGGCCTTTAAAGCAATAGAGATTGTATAGGCCAGTGACTTAAAGGTCAGGGCAAGCTGTTGGTAATGGCAAACACCATCTCCTTTCCCAGTGGGGAAGGAGATAATAGACGGGGAGAAGGGATAGGAAGATTTAATCCATGGTCAAAGCAGGCTTAGAGAAGGGTTGGAGCTGGGAGATAAAGCTTCCGTATGTTGGACACAAACTGCCTGCAAGAAGCTGGGATCTCCCAGAGGACTTTGCCAGCACCTTATCTAGAGCAACAAGGATTCCCAGGGAATTAAGTCCTTGTCAAGGTGTGTATAGCTACTCTCTCCGTCTGCGTATATTTTAAACTCCCAAAGCGAACAGTAATTCACTTCCACTGCATAGTCTGCACACAAATGTCACTTTATTTGGGGAGCTGAGACAAAGTGAAACTCGAGAAACACTAAATGTGAGTAACATATTGCCCACACCAGATGCCCTTGAAAAGAAAAACTATAAACCCAAAGGGTCCACATAGGTGTCCAAGAGAGAAGCTGTGTTTAAGCTACTGAATAATCTGAAAGAATGGTTTTGGTTTCCAAAATCCTAAAATGTCGTTTCCACAAAGGGGAACCAGGCAGAGCATTCAGGAACCATTTCAGAGAACCTAGTGTAAAAAGCATTTCTGTAGACTTGTTTCTTACAAGCCATTTGGGCCCATGGACACAGAAAGCAGAACATTTCAATGTCTTTCAGAAGGAAATTGGTCCAAATCATTGCAATATGATTAAGTGCTTCCGTAATTAAAAGGGCTAGCAGATCCATTTTGAGTAGCACTCAGGTGAGGTGGCTGTTTTTATTTAATTTAAACAACAAAGGTTAATTATCAGCACAATTTCATAGCAGAAGTTCCAGGCAAAGAAAGCAGTAATAAGGTATCAAAGCCCTAGTTCTTCAGAATACCGAGTGAAAGCGCCGAGTTACATCTACTGTGCCTCTGCCTTATTTTTATTGTTGACACTGGGATTTCTTAGTTGAATAGTCTTTAAAGGAGGCCTGTCATCTGGCTTTTCCACTGCGTATTCTGTTGGTCCTCACGTAAGTCCTGTAACTAGACTCACACAGACATAAGGCAAACCAGATGAGGCTTGACCCTTTTTAGGGGACTCAAAACATGCTCTTTGCCCTACCTGACACAATCCCTGTGTCTGTTCAGTGTTGCTCTGCCTAATCTACTCCAGACTGTGTACTCCTTGGACTATATCATATTGTATGTTTAAACATTCATTGATGCAAGGGAACATGATTCATTCTTTGGGGAGCATACACATGAATACAGTGAGATATAATTATTAATAAATCAAGTCAGTAAAATTTTATATTGAATAATGTAAGACAGTACACACAGTTACATTGAAATTGTTCTCTAAACCACCTCTAGCTGAAGTTCTTCTTTCATCTACTTTTTGGTATCCCTAACCACAGTTCAAAATACTTTAAAAACTGTCAGAACAAAAGGCATTTTAGTTTTTATGTTGTACAGAAGGCCATTAGGACTACCACATCTGTTCATGCTTCTGTAGTAAATCAAAGGAAAACATTTTTCTTCTCTTTCAAGAACTTTAATGTTTTCTAACTTTGTTTATGTTACACAATTTCTCATGACTTATTTAATTCTTAACAATTTTTCTTGTTTTACTAATAATTTGAGATAGGTTGTATGAAAAATTTTCTAAGAATTAGTAAAGGATCAGCACCTCCAGCTCCTGGCAAGCTGCTCGCAGCACAAGTCAATAGGCATTATGCCAACAGAGTACTAAACACAACTACTTGCAAGTTCCAGACTTTTTTCCTACCGCATAGCTCCTCAGTTAGGTCATGTACAACTTTTCCAGTGGTACATGGATCTATGATAGAGAGGCTATTCTAACTAAATCTGCAAGTAGCAGAGACTTGTTGAAACTGTGGAAAAGAAGGGTAAGAAAGACCCAGCAGAGGTATACAAAGTCAGCAAGGTTGAAGTGTGAGTAAAAACAATCTCTGATTCTTTTTTTCCCCTTGCACAACCTTAAATAACAGATCCTGTTCTGCAAGGATTACTTGCACATTTAGACAAAAGTCTTACCAGGTTCATTTTTAAAACAGATAACACAGCTCATACTCATGGAGTTTATTTGATCTGTCCTAGTGTGACAAGCAATAATAATATTTGATGTGAATGTTCAAATTCAGAATTCAAAGACCATATCACAATTTTTGCCAGGATTCATTGCAGTTTGACCAATATGAAAGGTTTTTATAGATACTTTGGCTTTTCACCATAAAAAAGTTCATGTTTTAGTTGTAAAGACTGAGTTTTCATACAGAATGCTGTTCTAAGACCAGCAGCAAAAGAGGCAAGTTAACAATGATCGCATCTGACTGCATTTATTTAAATGCTGTTGCTTCTGCTAGCATCAGTGTTTTAAAAAGCATTGCTTTTTCAGCAATACAGCAACCAATGGCCTCAGTTAAATTAAATCTGATCCACAAAACCCAAGGTTTGTTTATATGAAGAACCTCAGATCTAGTAAAAGCCATGGACTATCAAAAGAAGTAGATGTTTATGACTATTTCTAGACTGGTGAAAATATTTGCAGGTTCCCAGAAACAGAAAACCCTTTGCCATGCTGGGTCAAAAAAATCAAGCCTGCACTAATTTGCCTCAGGATGGAAGCACACAGGGAGAGAGGGAAGCTGGGGACTTTGCTCTTAAGGCCATCCAGTTTGACGCTCACGCATCAAACAACCAAAGTAGGTATAGGCTATAGCTACGAGCAATCAGGCCCCAGGCTTTCTGAAAAGAAAAAAAAAGGAGGAAAAAAAAGTAGTGTTTGGACATTTTTACTGCATTAACTATGAAAAAGTGGTAATATTTATAGTCTGTACACGACTATAGATTTAGCACACTGTTAAAAAAATAGTAGCCGAGTTTAATAGCTATTTGGATCTCATATTAAAGAATTGGTACTATTGATGTACCATCAGTAAATCAGAAATCCTGCTCCTGAGCACCGATGGAATTCAACATTCAAGATTCTGTTGCTTAGGGGCATAAAAATTCTACACTTTAAGGTAGACGGAGGATATTCATTGCAATTTAGTTCTCTTTGAACTGAAATAAATGATGAGCTATGGGAGAAAGTAATTTAGAACAGGATAAAATCATCACACAGTAGGTCTGTGTGAATTTTCATGAATACTGATTATGATTTTATGATTCTAAATCTTCATAAAGCTTTACACTCTTATAGCAAAGTGAGGAAATACATTCCAAATTATATTTCAGGGAGTTTTTACAAAATTTCTAAAAGTCCACGTTTACTTCATCGCTCTGAAGAATTTCAATTAGCTTTAGGAACAGAATACAACTGGACCTTATGCAAGCTTGCTTCACTGGCAGACCTATAGGTTTCTGACATTTCAACCAGAAAGGATTTCATACATCCACTAACACCATGCTCCTCAAGGTAAGATTCTCACCTCTCAAAACAGACATGAAAATGTGATGTGATAGTTTATGTTGATTTTTTTCCCCCATGTTTATTACATATATTTTGGACAGAATTAGCCTAATACTCTCTCACAAATTATAAGTGAAAACATATTACAACTAATTCATAAATGCACCACCGAATGACCAAAATTACAGCAGAAGCTCATTAGAAGTCGGTGACCAGCCTCCAAGTGTACAAAGGCCCCTCAATACAAAGTTATACCACACTTAGTTCAAATCCTTTTATGGATTTTTTTTGCTTTTTATTATTTCTTCACAGACACAGTTACCCCAGTTACTTTTAAATGCAATTGTAATGACACAGACTGTTGACAGATGACAGATGACTGTTGGAAGAACACAACTTTTAAGGCTACACTTAGGGAAGATTTTTTAATTTTGTAAGGAAAAAAACCTGTGCATCAAAATGTGAAGTTCTGGTACTCAGTACATCCCATACCGAAGAGCAAGCTACAACAATAGCTAATATTTGATTAGCCACTTAGACTACTAAAGATTGTGAGGTCATACTGATTTATACTGAGCTGAGTATCTAGCCAGTTATATATAATTAAACACATATTTTACCGAGTAAGGTACAAAGTAGATCTCAATAGTATCACCACATGCATGCTTTGGTCTACTCCTCCAGTATCTGCTCCAGTAACAAATGACAAATTGTTCACAGAACAAATAGAGAATAAATACCTCAACTGAGAATAGTAACTCAGCCTGCCTAATTTTTTATTAATATTTTCACCTGGTGATGTGTTATCTGCATCCTTCTTCACACTGCCTGATCTGTTTTTATCTGTAAGGAGTTTTTTATATGTATTTGGCAATCGATTAATGTCAACAGCCATTTGGAAGTAGCCAAGGTAATATCCTACTGCCAATGCCTGAGCTCTGGCAGGACTTCAAATCACACCAGCAAGAGACATTTTTTTCAGCATCTTGAGCTTAAGATAAAAAGATAAACACCACATAGTAAGCCTAAGTCATACAAATATTAAAATCCCTCTTGTGTTTGTCACTCTTCTCAAGCACATGGTAATATCACTAAACAAATATCAGGAAGCCAATGGAGAATTGCTTTCAAAATCTCAGGGTGTACTGTGACAGAACTAAGCATTCCAATTTAAATTCACTTGGAACAACACAAACACACTTACTAATAACAATCATGGGGTTTTTATTATTTTAGAGATTAAAAATATATATTGTTTCTTTATTCCATTTCAATTAAATTAATTTAATAATCTGGTTTTCCATTCTACCTGCTAAAAAAAATTTGGAGCAATAATCCAGTCATGTGCAGAAACACACAGCTGGAAACCATTTAGCTATATGGTACGGAAGTTATTTTAATTTTCTCCCAATAAACATCATGTACTAACTTACGTACAATACTTCAGATACTAATACAAGATGCTAACTTATTACTGAAGATCAACTTATTTTTCATTGAATTGCATTTATTTGTGTTACAATCCTTTCAGATCAAGACTTTGAGCTGAATTCAGGTAAGTCCACAGGGAGACTCTCTGAGATAAAGACAAAAATGCAGTTCACAGTGCACCTATTTTTGAGCTGTAAGCAAAAATTCTATCAAGGTCAAAAAAATGAAACAACGTCAAAGGGGATTTGTTTCAAATACATTTAGTACAACAACAATTCTGAAGATTTTACCTTGGCTTTCTTTTAGAAGTGATTTTTCTTTTGATAGTTTTTTTTAGCAGACACAGTGAGTATGATGAGATACATACTGCCCACAGGTACAGGATTTCGTGGCCTACTGAACAGGCAAGGACATAAGTAAACACTTAAAGTTTAGAATCTGCTCAAGTTTCTCACAGAACTGGAGACAAAGTCCTTAAAAATTTAATCTTTATGGTATCACAGGATCATTGTGTAGCTTTAGTCAGCTCCCTCCATTCCTCTATGGCCTGGCACCCATTGCAGATGAAAAATATTCCTCAACTTAAGGGTACCTACTTTCCCTTTCCACAAACGCACCTGATACCCCATTGAAGAAATATACAGAATTTCAGGGTCCTATTGTGGGACAAAATGAGAGGGCAAAAATCCTCTCTTAGAAAGATTGTATCTAGTTTGGAATAGGTGGCAGAAAAGTTGAATATGAGATGTACATGAGATTATATGACAAATTCCATATTCCCTAGATAATTCTTCTAGGTAATCTATAGGTCTACCATTTATATATCTAACTGTACATGGATTTGTAGTTGTTAGTTAATGTGAGATTTCGATGCAACGTAAGAAAAGCCAAAAAAGTTCCATTAAAGATTCAAACCATAGCCATAATTCATATCTTTGTTTTCATAACTGCACAACTTAAGGAGAGATTGTGAGTTATCTTTTTTCCCCCAATTTCCAGAGTTTTGTCATTTGGTAGCATCTCATTTGTATCAGTTTAAAGCAGAAGTCACACATCTTTCATCTGGCTACAACTACAGAAAAAACAAGACCCCACAAAATAGTGGCAAAGTGCAGACATACAAAACTAGCTTTCTACTTAAGAATGTGTTTTTTAAAAAGAGACAGAAGAAAATCTGTGTTAAAAAAAAAAGTATATTGAGTAAAAGAAAATGGGAAAAAAATACAAATAGAGAAATCTATATGCTCCCCATTTTAAAGTAAGCAAATGAAAGACTTCTCATTTCTCTTCCTCAATTCTATCCAGTATGTCCAGGTTTGTTCTTCCCACATATTTAAGTTACAGTCTTGATGTTTTTGCTGTTTTTGATGTATGTAGAGCTGCCAATATGTATTCAGAGCACAAAATGATCCATCCTTTGACCTCATCATCACTGTTCCACTTCATCTCCACACCTGCACATGTTTTTTGTTACGGTCTGAAATATGAACTGAGACCTGCATGGAAGACCACTGCATTTATATAGTATTTAAGGTATAGCCATAAGCTAAACCTTCCCCGAAAATAGATTTCTACATGTTTGTAATGACTCCCCCTCATTTTGGGCACTGAAAAACATATTCATCTGAATTTACTAATGAGCTTCTATTCTACTCCTGAAGCACAATATAAAAAAATACCATATAATCCACAACAAAAAACCCCCCAACATTATTAAATAGCTTCTATGCTATACTCTGCTCTCTAGCATGTACAGTTATCACTGTAGCAAAGAGAGAGACGGTATGGCAAGTACTTTCTCCCTGCTGCACATGCAAAAGCAAAACGCAAGATACAGACCTAGTGCAAGGCTGAGGGCAAGCCAAGATGACCAGCAGTGGTCCATTACTCCAGCCGGGCATGGCCAGCTGGCACTGGGCCTTCTTGGGCCCCGTGGCTCCTGCCACGTACATGCTGCCATATGGCTCTGAGGGAGGACTCACGGCTCCTTTTTACAGCGTATGTAGGGACACCACAGAGCACGCTGTCTCCAACAACACAGCCCGTGTCCCATAAGATATTTTTGTAAAGTAGCGTGATGTAATTAGGAACCCCTTAGTACACAGCTAGTAAAAGCAGAAGCCTCACTATTACCGTTATTTATATTCTGTCACAAAGGTATACAATCATTTTATTTGGTTACAAGATATATTTCAGACTAGATCAGATAAGGGTATTACAGCAAGGCAAAATGTAAAAAGTAGAAGCATAGAAAGCTGAGCAGATGATGTACATTTTTGGTTTAGTGGTCGAATCACAAAATGGAAAATAAATTCTGATTATCAGAAATCTTTTCTTTGCCCTGAAGTAAAATGGCTTTTTCTTTTCATTTTCCTACACCTATTCTGTAAAATGGATCAATTTTGAATTGAAGAAGGAATTTCGAATTTTAAAATAAAAATGTTTTAGAAATACTTCAAGAAACTTTCACTATTTCTAGATTTTGTTTTCTTTCTCACTGCAGCTGAAATGGGTTGTCAATCTCAGCCTGTAGTGAC
Organism: Charadrius vociferus; assembly: GCF_000708025.1. Taxonomy (NCBI): domain Eukaryota; kingdom Metazoa; phylum Chordata; class Aves; order Charadriiformes; family Charadriidae; genus Charadrius; species Charadrius vociferus. Next base: position 3,141,356 of record NW_009648337.1, read on the forward strand.
AAGCAGGTAATTTCATCCCACTGAAATAGCATTCTTTGAAAAACTCTTGTTGATAAAAATAATTTTGTACACTTATACGCAGTACACCTCAAAGCCAGTATTTTCAGATTTTCTAAAATAGGAATGAACATTGTTTGGACTACTGCTATCAGAAACAGGATGGATATTGGTGTCTCTTACACAACGTAAACTTAAAAGAAAAATTCAGACAGTTACCAGTGGTAACAGGTAATGATTGCATTCCAAACAATGATCTGAATATAGTACCTATCATCTCCATCATCTGCACTGGCAGATAGTAAGCAGTCTAAATCAGTCCCAACTCTCTTGCACTTAAGCACAAAATTGGCATACAGCTCTTACTTGGAGGAGATCTGAATGCAGCCCTAACACATACATACAAACCAAAGTAACACATCGGTGTAAACTGTGATTGATCAAGATCTCTGTATAGGAAGCCAGTAACTTAGAAAGAGCAAAGAAAGCGAGCACTGGCAAGAAGCAGTCGCAGACCAGAAAGCAAATTTCCAAGACAGACCACGGAGATGCGTGTTTGCACAGTGCACAGGGACTCAGCCTACTGCTGGGTGCCGCTTTACAAGTTACACCCACCTGTATCACGGTACAGGTTACAAGCAAGCAGGGAGAGGATGCAGAACGATACTTCTGGGGAAGTGATCTGTGGTGTTCGGAAACCCGAGCTTCAAACTCTCACAGTTAAAATGTATCTAACCTGGAATAGGTGATGGCAGCCACCTAAAATGGTTTGGGCTTTATTTCTCAGCATCTTATGACTGAATTTATGAGTGTGCGAGCTTTGAGCAGCCTTTAAAAATGTTTTGGGAAGGTATGCAACTGTGCAGAGACTTTATACTATAACTGTACATCTGGCACATTCTATGGCATTTAAGGCTCATTAAATTCTGAATCTTGTGTCATCTGCCCTTGGCTTAAAATAGTTTTGTGTGAGCCTTTTGTCTCCAACTTCCTCTTTAACAGAAGTTGTTTCTGTCAGTCTCTTAGGTCCCTTTATTCTCTTTATCACATCAGTTCCTCAGCAACAGCATAAGCTCTGATTATAGCCCCAATCCTCCACAATTTGACTCCCTGCATATTTACTTAAAGGAGAGCAAAAAGAACTGAACAGTTTACATAAATCCTCTATGAACAAGTAATAACTAAAATAATTTTGGGGCACCTTTTTTAAAAAAATGTATTTTTTTCCAATTAAATTAAATTCAAAGTGAATTTTTCAAACTAAGGGTTCAGCCCAGTTTTCTAACACATATATAAAATTCTGATTGTAACAGTAATGTTTTCTATACAACTGTTCTAGGAACTGTCCCCGCATTTAGCTTCTTCCGTACAACAGCTCTTTAAGACCACTAAAGACACTGACATAACACAATCTGGTATGCCTCAAGTTCCTGTGACATGAATTGTTTCTTGTCATAAATCAAGAAACTCATCAGAATAGCAGTGTTACATCCCAAAAGAAATTTCCATTTAATTTAAAGCAACTGTTTGAGATGAATAAAACATGATCAAAATTCAGACATTTTTAGTGAAATCAAGAAATATCACATCACTGCTTTCTGATTTGAATAACTGTTTGAAGTTACTGGGGGGGAAAAGGAGACTGTCTTATTACAGGTTGGCAGTAGAGATTTTATGACAAATTTCTTCCCAGCTGTAAAGACTTTATGACTGAAAAGGTACCATGCTTCATAAAATGAAGCATCTTTTTCTATGATAATAACTGTTAAGTTTTTCCTCAATGCTCGTATGCCTCTAGCTTATTTTGTAATGATATAACACCTGCAATGGATTAAATCTGTACTGTAACTGCAGCAGATAGTGTAAGAAATGTCAGTTCTTATTAGCCTGCATATAAATCTGCCTTTTTTGGTAAGCAGGGAAAAAGAAAGACCACTGAACCGCTAGAAACTCAAAGCATATGTTGTTCATGCAAAAAAGACATTCAGCAACATGAATCTTTTCCACATCATTCTCTTTCAGGACTGGAAGATTGTTTTTTAGAAAGAAAAGGAAATATACAGAAATGCATTATCATCAAGTTGTAGTAGGTTTTTATAATTGCTTGCTGACACAGCTGAATAGTCATAAAATATCATAAAGAATAAATGAGTTGATAATGTAAAGCAGTAATTAGGATTTTGTGCATGCTTATGCTATTTACATATTTTAATGCTTTGATATTAACATGTCAACTTTAATAGTATGTAAATGAATTCCCTTGTGTGAGATTTATCCTCCTCAGCATTAGACATGTATTCATTCACAGCAACTCTAAATTTCCTTCCTTATTTGTCTTTTTAGAGAGACTTTTCAGGATCTTATACAAAATGTTTTCCCTGCAATCTCCTGTCCAGATTCATTAAAAAAGTTTATAGCTCTAATGGATAGAACAGCAGTAGCCACCAGCTCCACATATCACTATGCCATAAAAACAAATACACACAGAGAATCTTTTTGTGCCTGGAGGTTTTACAACCATCTAAATAAAAAGAGATTAATCAACCACCTAGTATTTCTGCCTGTTTCTGGGTAGTGCTGATGCTCGCTAACAATCTGATGTAACATACTTAAGCTGGGAAGCATGATAACATACGTCGTAACAGTGATGCCTCAAAAGAGCCATGACACATCCCAAAGGTATTTCAGAAGATTGAGGAAAAAACATGACTGCGCCTTTCAAATTTTTTTTTTCCCCACTTCATTCCATTCCTGATCAATCTTATTTTTCTGTTGACTATATATCTGGAAAGTTTTCATCCTTCAGATGAACACCACTTAATTAGAAACAAACAGTTGGAAAACAAAGGTATGGTGTGATTTTTTTTTTTAAAAAAAAAAAAAAAGAAAGAAAAAGGGTACAGCCTAACATCAGTTATTGCTTTACAGTGCGCTGCAATTTAGTTCTGGGTGTACTGCAGAACCCTGCATAATACAGCTATAGTTGCCTGGCAACAAACAGGAACTATATCAGAAAGCAGCAAAAGTGTGAATGAATAAACAGAAGTGACAGGGACATGTGAAAATGCCCTGTAAAACCACGTTTGGTGCTAGAATGTCTGACCAGGCTTTCGCAACGTTTCAAGGGGAACATTGGATCAAATTCCACTCACCATTAAAGTAGGATTAAGGTACGTACACGTAAACTGGATATGACTAAACAAGCACAATATAAAATCTGGAGGAAAAGCAAATTGACAAATGCATTCTCATCAATTTGGATATCGAGTATGAATACAGATTAAATACCCAACACTACCTTGAATAGATGAGTTAGAATTGATTAAAACTCCTGACTTGGTTCTAGGTGCTCATCAGGCACCCATTTTAGTGCTAAACTCCTGGAAACCAAGCATTCACACACTGAATTTGAAAGACCATTCTTCACACTTCTTTCCATTCAGAAACTCCTATGCTGAGACAACTGAACTGTTTTAGTACTTTGTGACTTATTTATTTTCAAGATTCCTTTGTTATACCCAATAGCCACTTTAACATATAAGGTCCATGACGCACAACTGCACTTCACGCTGAAAGGTTAATACTGTTTGGAAGCATTTTAGCCATTTTACGGCACCACAGTTTTTTCTTAGAAAAGCAATCCCATTTTAATATGAATACATAATTGGATGAGGATAGTTAAGTATGAGAAAAGCTTGAAGATCCAAACAATGCCGATACCTCTGAAAAGTGTCGTGAATAGGAACACGCTTCATAGTGAAAGACTGTATAAATTATAGGATCGGTGTATTAAATATACATGGCCAAACCATTCATCTGGCATATATGAGAGAAACTGCCATGATCCAGCAGAGCCAAGCTACTTTGTAACAAGTAAGGGTCTTACTCTGTTTCACAAAATGATGCTGAAATAGCCACCTAAATCTAAGTCTACCTTTTTCTTTTCTATAGGCAAGGAAAACTCTAAGACAACCTGATCAAGCAGAGATTGATTAGTCAGAATTACACTGACGTAATGTTGGGGCAGAAAGTTGCATGAGGTCATCTTCCTGAACAGATGGTCTAGAGATATTGGTTTTAACTAGCACATGGTTGAGTAAATAATGTTTAAGTTTTCTTTGAGAGCCTGGGGAGTGAACCAGATAGAGTTGAGTGAAATACCTGTGCCTCCTGCCCACATCATCTGCTACTCCTAGGGTTTTCATTTCCTGCACTGTTTGTGCTTTATCACACGGCTCACTGGTCAGGCAGTCTGTGCCCTTGGTTCAAAAAGCTTTTATTGGAAGATTGAAAGAGATGTGCACTTAGTTTCAATTTGTAATTTCTTTATATATGTAGTTTGTTCCTTACAGGTAAAAATCAGTCAACAGGGACAGAAGCGTGTGGCTGAATTGCTTTTTTTCAGTCAGCAAAACAAATTTCATATGTATTAATAAATGACCGTAATAGGACAAAAACGTACGTGATCAGTTGTATGAATGATTTGGTTTCTCTTCAGATTAAATGGCCATTTGAAAACACCCAGACTTGTTAATTCTCATGATTGCCCAAAATGCACTTCTCTAAGCATGTGCATCTACAATCTCAAAAGGAGTGTCCTGATCCTTTTATTATATTATATATATGTTTATTATATCTTTGTTTAGAATCACTTAAAAGTGGTTGATAATAAAGTTCAGCAAATTTCACTATGATATTTTAATTCTTTAAACAGGAAAATCTCTTTTCACAAGCAGCATCAACTGACATATTTCAATAAAGTCAGACTAGCGTGTGTTCCATCATACTTGCATTTCATGGTATCAGTTCTGGGAATATCACTGTTAGAATATTTAAATGATCACTCGGTAGCCAAAAATGGTATATTAAAGGTGAAAACAAAGTGAACATTTAAAACCAAGGTAACCATTTACAGCCAAGTAAATGACCACATACAATTAAGGTAATTTTGAGTTCAAATTATTTTCTAGGTTTTTGCATTATATAGTATTTTAGTATCTTAAAATGACCCCTAACTACTACTGATTCATGACTAAAAATTATTATACTTGGTAAACACCAAAATAAAGTACAGAAGCATAATCAAGAAAAATGAAATATATAGAAAAAGAAAAATATAGAAAAAATGAAAAAATCATAAAACATACATGCACAGGCAGTGATGTGAACTGGTGACAATATTTGAAATAAACTGTCTGCATTTCCCGTGTGGAAAGAGCGACCAGATGTGCAGGCCATTTGATTATTCATTTACTCTTATTAAAAACTTGCTGCTTCCTTCAGCTTGACTCTCTAAAAACTGCTGACTGCTGGAAAAGCTTCCATATTTCTATTTTTATAAACGTGTACATAATTTTCATATTTCACTCATCACTAATCTCTTATTGATGTTTATGACAAAGACTAAAAAGGAGACCATAAAAGGAAAAAGAATAAAATTGACATTCTGATTTGTCTCATTAAAGCGAACCTTGCAGCTAAGGAAGAGAGCACTCTAGTAACCCATGAAAAGAAAAATACATACAAGCCTGGCAGTAAGGTACATATAATTTTTTAAATTACAAATGAGCCTGTATCAAAGAATTCAAACCCCATTTTCTAAATGGCCTTCTGTAAAGCAGCCAAGGGTGCAAAAAGGGAAGAGGAAGGAAGACAGGTACTGTTTCATATTTCAGTTAGAGAGATAAGATTCAGCTGAAAAATTCACTTTCAAATTTGAATATTCATCCCATCTTCCTCACAACGGTTCAGGATACTGTGATCTGACTGAAATTTATCACAGAAACATCCCGTTTCTTCTGACTTTTTCCGAATGTTTCTTTATAACACCAAAAAAAAGGATGAACCCTTGCGGTAACCGTCTCTGTGGACAAGTTGAATCAAAACCTTCCACTTTACTCCCTCTTATAACTACAGCCACCTATCAAACTATGTAGTTTGCAATGACCTAGTCTCACTTGGGGCACCAGAAGCTGTAAGGCCATTACTAATATTATTGCAGACAAGTGTTTTTATGACTGTAATGTCATTCCTATTTGACTTCACTGACACTACTCATGGCAGAATTGCTTATGACATAATTATGGAAATACATAGCTTATTATTGTATAATAGCCTTACAAATCTCATGCATGCATCATTATGCAAATTTGAATAGTGGAGCAAATGTTGTTGATGTCAATATGTCCATACCAGAATAAACTAATCAAATGAAATATTGTCCAATTAGCAGCATGGTGAACAATCTTAAATAAAAGGAGATGCTCAAGGGAGGAAGGAATATTTAAAAGTTATGGCAAAAATCTGACATAACTTCAGGAAAAAGTAAAGATTTCTATTCAGTTGATCCCAAGACACTATAACTCAAGAAATGATGGATGATGTACATATCAAATACTAAGTTCTCTGAAGCTACATGTCACCTAATTTACTCTGTCTAAAAGTTAGGAACCTGATCTTAGTTAGTTTTGTAGTTACACCTAAAGTTAACAGAGAGGGAGATCGGGGGAAAGAGAGAAAGAGAAAGGCCTCCAGAGTTGAGTATGCCACCTTAGACATTTATGTTAAGGTTGTATTAATTACCTTCTGAAAGTGCTTATCGCTCTTTATTGACTACGGAGAGAACTCATAGCTTGAATAAATAATAAACAAACTTCTAAAATGTGTTAAGGCCTAACACCTAACGTGTTAAGACCTAAATCCCAGCGTAAATGTTCCACACATATATGAAACAACCCATATATCCTATCCTGACTCAAAGGACCAGGTATCTCCTTGCTCAAACAGTGCAAATCTATTCTCTGTACACAATAAATATATATGGAGGATGCAGCAATCTCATGTAGATTCTAATGGACCATATTAACTCAAGGAGCACAGTGGATTGCTAGCTAAATTAAAACCTCTCTGGAAGGAAATTGAGTTTTGAAAGCTTGATATTCAAGTTTCAAGGGAGAAAAGATGTGGATGCTACCTCTGAGCTGTAGGGATGCCTATCATTATCAGGCTGTTGACTCCTGTCCACTTTCAGCCTTTCTCCTCTGGCTTCAGAGTACCCTGGGAAGCCTGGAGCACACACAAACATATTAGCATTGGAAAAAAGGTTTTGCTTGTTTTTGTGTTTGCCACGTGGTATGAATAATAAACAGTATATAAAAGCTTGAAGAAAATAATGTTGAACAGGAACTACACACTTTTAATTAACAAGGGAAGCAATAACTGCGACATTAAACCAGGATAACATTTTACTTGAGAGGAAAAAAAAAGCAAAGTATTCTTTAAAACCTCCAACGTGTAGCTGCCACCAGCCATGCGATCTGTGTTTTTACTGAAGGAATTACACAAATGTAATTAGTATCTATAAAGTGTTGACTAAACACTTTCTAAATGAAAACAGTTTGAACGTTTATTTGAAATAAGTCATATGAAATAATTGTGATTGATATAGTATGAGACATATTTTCAAGTCTTTTCCAAATATTTTTAGAAAATTTCCAGACTGCAGAGAAATTGCTTGTTTTAACTCTTTAGTACTACGTACGGAGTGAAAAATATTCACAATATTTACTGAAATGTATGGTGTGAAACAGAATAGTTATTAGTTGGTATTGTTTCTACTCCCTGACTGGCTGGCATATCTTTTGCAGAAAAATAACAAACATTGGATTTTCACTACAAATAAACTCTGTTTAAGAATCATTCTATATTCAGAAACAATGCTTTAACAAGTAAACAGCAATGGCAGGAATTAAAATAATTTATTCATACAGGTATTTACTATCCATTTTTTAATTATTTGATTAAGCTTACTAGCAGAAAGTAAACCACAAGTTTATAGCTTCCCTAGCCCTCCTGATACTTGGAAATGTAAGGGAAATTAGATGAGGTTGTAAGCCTCTGACTTTTTACAGATCAAGATAACTATTTTCAATGGGACTGAAATATGTTTGAAGGCTGAGTTGAAGGCCCATCGATCCAGCCTGTCCAGATCCCTCTGTAGAGTCTTCCTATCCTCAAGCAGACCAAGACTCCTGCCTAAGTTGGTGTCGCCTGCAAACTTACTGAGACTGCACTCAGTCCCCTTGTCCAGGTCATTGGTAAAGATATTAGACAGAACTGGCCCCAGTACTGAGCCCTGGGGAACACCACTTGTGACCAGCCTCCAACTGGATTTAAATCCATTCACCACCATTACTTGGGCTCAGCTATTGTCGCAAATGTTAATTTAGGATCCTGCACAGCTTTCAGGTAGCAGCAATTTAAGATTTATTAACAAAGGATTAGGATGTGTGATTTTTTAACAATACTTAATCATCAGCCAATTATCAAAGTGATTTAGCAGAATTTGCTATAATCAACACAGGGATGTAGTTAAAGATTCAAAGACTTACGACAGAGTTTCCTAAATCAAGTCATGCACACACACAAACGTATATAGAGATTAACCATTACGGTGTTTCTCTTTTTGCAAAAAGTGATAAATTACTGGTACCAACCTATCTTTGAAACCTTGAGAAATCCAGTAGTGAGGAATTACTCACTCTTTTCCTGTGTTGGCATTTGTCAGCAGAAATCCTCGTGAAATCTACTTTTCAAAATCCTTGTGAAATCTACCTTTAATATCCCTGCAAAATCTACCCCACGAGGCATCCCAACTCAGCGGGGGGATACTGGGTCACAGCCTGCTGCAATCCCAGGTAGCTCGAAGGGGCTCACTTAGGATCGCTATTTATTGGATCGCAAGATACTAGTCAGTATTTTTTCCCATTTGGTCACAATTATTCTCAGGTAATTCTGGTACCTTCCAGAGCGGGCTACGACCCAGGTAGCAGGAGTTTCAGGTATGGTTAGGGAGTGACTAATTCTCCTAACTCAATGTACTTATAACCAGGACAAGGAAGTACCCGATTATCCCAACTCATGGCACTTGCAACCAAGGTAAAGTGCCAGATTGTCCCATTGCACCTGCAACCAAGACAAGAACACTATGTTGACCGGTCCTGACATCACAGTGTGGCCCAGGAGCATCTGTGCCACCACAGCCATCCAGCCATTTTTTTACCCAGTGAAGAGTAACTACAATTTGGTATACATACAGAAAATTACTTACAGAACAAAGATTTACCCAACTGGTGAAGAGATCCAGATTAAGTTGCTTCTATTTTCTACTGTCTACCCAGCTTTTCCACCACAAATCAAACAGTCAAGATGTATTATTTCCAGGATATACAATATCGAGGTACCATCATTCTGTTCTAGATGCTGTCACAAAGAAAGTGCATTATGGGCTAGATCTCCGATTTAAGTTCTATTATTTCATATGGCTAAAAAGTTTAAATAAATTAAACATTTTTGCAACTGAGTGGCATTATACTGAGCACATATAAAAATAGTACCACCTCATTTAATTTACAATCATTTTCTGAGTCTTTTTTCTCTCAGCCTGCATGGAAAAATAAAATTTACATTCATCCTTGATCAAGCACTGTCCCCCTGAAGCTCTTGTGAGTCAGGAGAGACCACCAGTATAATGTCGCCTCACCAGGTCTTGTGAGACAGCCCACACCAAAGTGAAAGAAGTTGAGGGAGGCCACAGGCGAAAGAGCAAAAGAAATCAAGGAACATAGAGAGAGTTTTGTTTCTATAGAATAAGACCTTTCCTATCACTGTTCTGTTTCCTGCTGTGAGCTGAAGCATAGGTTGTTTGCAGTTGATCTCTCTGTCCCGGATTCTCTTGACTGAAGGAGAGAGTAGGACCAGCAGGAACCCACAGTAGCTGGCCATGAGTACTATGTTGGATGGAGATGCTGACAGGCATACAATATGCACTTAGTATGTCTTGTGATTCAGTGAAAGCATCTAGGAATTCTATACAAACAGTTGCCAAGCATTTTTTTTTTTTTAGTTATTTTTAATGCATTGGAAACTATTAGCACTGGGCTAAGAAAACAGGCATGAGACAGTAGAGCTTGGGGCTCAGTCTTCTCCTTTCCTTCTGAATTCAGAGCCTTAGTGGTACAACCCCCTAAAAAAAGATGAAGATGCCCATGGACGGGTTCACTGGGGTTCAATTTCTACTCGAAGCTACAACATACCACCAGGAAATCCCTCTTCTCAGACATGTGTGGCTACAAGCCCTCAGTACAAGATTTTTGACTCTTGAACGTGTACCCTATGAATCAGAAGGAAGGAACCAAGCCCCTGAAAAACAGGTCATTTTCCATTCTCACATAGAAAACTCAATTGCAAAGATTCACCTCACAGTTCTGGAGAAACCTCTTTGCTAGTCCAGAAAATCTGATTAAAAAAAAAATGCTACATCTAGTGCTAGTAAGTATGTTTCAAGGGTCTGAGGAAGTCAGTACTTTTTTCTTCTTTCAGTGGAGAGAAATTGCCCACTACTTCTGGAAAACAGCTATTGTACTTGTCTTGATGCCACAACAGAAGGCCCAAAGGATGCTTTGCTTTGTGTCCTTTGAGTAGGACGTGGCACTGGTAATAGTTTCACAGAAGTGAAATGAGGCACCTCTGAAATGGCTATGGCCGCTGCTATTGCTTACACTAAAGGAAAAACAGTTCTGGCATTCCAGCAGAAAGGCAACTGTTACTATTTTGGCTCGATATGTTAATTTTTCTCAGTCTGATAAATAGTAGAGGGTTCTCTGGGGCTCTCTAATATCCCTCTGTACATTACTGTGATTAATGTAACAGAGCCAAAATCTCTATGCAGATAACCGGCATTTTCTAAACTAACCCAGCCAAAAGCTAGACTAGCATTTTCCCATTCTCCTGTCCACTGATGCAGAACTTCAATGTGGACAGCTGTTTGGGATGCCACACTCTGCCATCCAGGATGCAGCAAACAAATTTGGTGCTCAGACATGGTTTCTCTGCAGCCCAAGCTTATGCCCATGTGTTCAGGTGGCACTGTGCCTACTCATCAGTTGGTGAGATTCTTCAGACTATTTCATTTGGGGGAGGTGGCAAGCAAGTATGAGTGTGAATGGTCAGGCTGCTCACCCCTAAGGAAACACCCTCTGTGATACCAGGTGCCACTTTTTGAATCGTGCTCTCATATTCAGTGCTTTGTGCAAATTTACGCTTAGCTTTGTTCACTGGCAATTGAGGGGGGGGGAAAAGGCAGAGGGAAAGAAGATACAAAACTACTTCTGTCTTCCAGAATGACAGGTTATAACTCTTCCAATACTTGGCAAGCCACAGACACCAGAGGAAAGGTAAAGATGCTTCACGGATGTACAAATGCCTGAAGGTACTTTTCACGTAGGTAAGAGCGGGGCTTAAAATGGCGCTAGGGAAAACACGACCATGAAAGATGAGGCAATGAAGAGTGTACCATCTCTACATTATTGTGTTTTCATTCCAAAGAGGTCATGTGCATTTTTAAATGCAAAAATTCCCATACTTTTACCAATCTTTCATATAAGGAATAAAAATCTAATAGTCTAACCTAATCTATGCACACATTGTTGTAGCAGAAAAATCTGAAAGTATAATGCTCAGGTGAAAAATAAGAGCAGAGAAGATGGATAATCTGAGGTTGTACCATATTTTTATCACATTTCAGTCAGCTGCTCGTTTACAAGAATGGGCTGAAGTATTTAAAATCTGCACCTCTTAGACACTTTTTTTCCTCAAAAAAACCTTGACAGCAAATGTGAAATGTAAAATAACCAAATCAAATCTCATAGGAGAGCAGCAGATTAAATCAATAGCAGTGATGATACCACTTAAAGTTAAGAGCGCAAGGAACTTTCCAAATAAAATTTTACTTTTATCAGCCCAATTTTGAAATCCAAGCACGCATATTCAGCTCTGGAATCAAACTGGAATTCTGCTATTAATCTTGGAACTTGCCAGTAGAAGTCAAGTTGCCCATTAACCTCTGTTGTGTTGTGTATTCTAGTATGACCTGGGCATTGAAGTTATTCTCAGCATCAACTGGATGGGGCTAAACTTTAGCTTACACTATTTGGAGTATACTACAGCTATTCCCCAACTTCCTTAAGTGGGCTACACAATTGTTTGCTGTGTCGTTTTAACAGGATAATTATCTAAAACTTTTAAGAGCTAGGTACGCAAGACAAAAATCAAAGCAAAAGCTATTGTTGATATTTCCAGGACTTTAGTTATTCTGCATTGAAAAATTGTTTAGAAATTCTTTTGCTGACGGTACTCACAACAGCTCACTAATACCACACATCTCCTATGCACATCCTCCGCTCTTCTGGAAATGAACTAAGTACAATATTTTGCTTAGACTGCTTTTTATCCATTGGCACGACATATTGAAGAATGTCCATAACACAGAGGTTTCAATTCTGGTGCTATCTTTCACATGTCCACCTCTTATAGTGACAAAGGTTGAGAAATTTAATCTTCTCTTTGTCACAATTTCAACCGTAATCTTTCTTTTCAACACCTGCTGCACTTCCTCAGCAGACAGGCTAATGATTATTGTGACTGATATTTGTGTTTAAACATCTCTTTCATAAACATAAAGGCTTGCTTTCAGCATCAAGTGAGATGCTTCTAGTTTAGTAGCCATTTGGTTAAGCAGCAGTCGGAGTAGACAGACTGACACACAGTTCAACTAATTCCATTTTCTATTTCCTGTTACTTTGTGGCTCAAGAGATATCAATTTAAATTAGTGACTTTCCTGTGTGTCCTGATATCACCTTATGCACTGGGGGAAAAAAACCTCAGCCCTCTAAGCCCATCTGAAGCCACATGTAAGTTGAAAATAAATTCTACTGAGGACCCAAAAATCATTACTTTTTGACTCTTGGCCAGCTGGCACAATTGATGCTTTAAACAAACGCCTTACCTAGAAACTACAGTTTTTCTTGTCCAAGACTGCTTTAACACTGAAAAAACACACCAGACTGTGTTCTACAACCAGCTCTATCTGTTAATATCAACAATAAGAGCAATGCCAATGCTGAAAGCCAGTAAGGTCTTAATCAGTATGTTTCCTACCTCTCCTGCAAAGCAATTTAGATGATTCAGACAACACTAGCGTTTCACCACTGCTGAAGCTAGTGGTATTTCGTTGGCTGCACAAATTTTGGCAGGAAATTTTGGCAGAGTTTGCTTTAAACATCCTCTAGAAGGTGGCAAGGTTACTGGGTGTTTATTTCTTGATATTCTTTTTCCATTTCCTTCTTGCAATTATTAGACATTACACCACAAACCTTCACATAACCTATCTAGTCCAATTCTTTGTCTGAAATTTCTTAGTAGCGGTTTTCATTAGGCAAAAGTACTTTAATATGATCCGTTACCCAGACGTATTTTATTTCTAGGAGAAATGGCTCTCAAATGTGAGGTAAGCTTCTCTTCATACAGGGTAGCTTCATTTCAAACGAAGTTTACTGTTGAAAACCAGTGACACCTCCCTCTTTGTCCCTTATCTCTTGTTCAAAAATATTTAGGTGTAACCTGGAAGGGGCATGATGCCAATGTTTTTCTACCTATGTTTCCTTCTATTGCTATTTGAAAAACGGCGATGGGAGAAATACATGCAGTAATAAAATACAAAAGAACAAATAGAAGAAATTCCTACCCGATCTCTCCTTTTTCTTACTGGCACTGTATTTTTCCTTCAAGTTGTGAACTAAATGCTATTTTCAAGCAAACCTGTATACAGCTGTTTACAGTGTAATCATGTAACGTGCAGTGTCAGCTCTGCAGCTCAGGGCTGACCTTTTTCCACCGCAGTCAGGACATGAAGGTGAAGAGTATCTTTAATATTTTTCCTACTAATGAGCACTAAAGATTCCCAGATGCTGGTCTTTTCAGAGAGAGGATAACTTTAGCTCAAAGGAAGAACAGAATGGTACCCTTCTTATATTCAGTGGTTTAGGCTTCACTTCAGAGATTATCTAGACTGATTATAAGATTGGTTGGCAAAAAGAAGGATGCACTTCCAAATGTACCTGAAATCACTTCACTCTGTCTTTCATAGGACTGGTCAATATGATGTGGAGATTTTCTTGATAAAGCATTTTAAAATTTACCCAATTAATTTTGTGGGGCCTAAATCTTTTCCCACTAATATTGTTTACCATCCAGACCCCTCCCTCACAAGGGCAATGTATAATGAAACATGGTGTAATTAAGAGAAAGAAGAAAGCTTATCAGAGGAAAAAAACAAGCAAAACTTGTTTCATTATTACTGTTGTGACTGTAATGAGACAGAATTAAGTATCACTACCCCCACAGAAGCACCTCTCCCAGACTACTAGCATAATCCTTAACCCCTTTCCTACTTCTGGATGTTATGAACATTTCAAAGACACAAACACCCTCACATTTCCTGGCCCGGTTCTTCTGTATTCCAAGAAGATCAACACAATTTGAAGTGGCCTAGAAGTATCAAGTAGTGCCATAACCCAAAGATAACATGTTATTGCATTTTCCCTTTTAATATAATATGAAATTCTGCATAGCAAATACAACTAGCAATATCAATACCAACTCTTTATAGGCTTTTGTAGCATTATAAATATTCAGGCAATCATTTGTTAACAGTAGGCTAATTAATATTTGAGCAAATATATTTTTTTAAACAAATTCTCAGGTAAATATCATGATTTCTCTTCCATAACCTAGTAACTGTTCTCAAGCTCCTGCTCACATCAGTGCAAACTGACCATGCTTGGCGCTTTATAGCAAGAGACCTCCAACAGCACCGATTGTTAGTGAGTCTGGCAAAGAATTCTCCTTGCTTGAAATTCTCTTCTCTGAGGAGAAATTTCTTTTGCCAAAGTCCTTTCTTCAAGGATGCAAGTGGTGCAGGGACTTAGTGCTGGTCTGACCTGGGGCTGACTTCTCACAGAAGCAGACATACAGAAAATGTTTCACTGCTGTTGTGAGTAGTTAGTAATTCATTAACCACCCCTCTGGAGGTTTTTTAAATTATTATTATTATTATTACTACAGACTTCCTTACTGTGTAAGTAAAAATTAAATTAGTTATTCAGAGAATTGTGACTTTATTTTCCAATTCAGCACTTTTCTATATGCATTCTGGTGGGACTGTCCTCCTTACTACAGTGTTATTCTTGTCTCTCTTTCATGTAAATCTTAGTTTTTCTTTGTTAGGCATTTAAATGAGAAGAAGGTATGTGGTTATAATATGGGGTAAATAAATCAAGCATGTAGTGACGTTGCTTTTGACAGCAAGCAGCCATAAGAGTCAATTGTGATACACTTTAGTTGAAAATCTACCTGATCATGTCAGCAGAAAAATCCCATAGATTTTAGTAGAGGTAGGACTTCACTCAGGGAGCTGTATCTTATATCACAAGCAATTCCATGAATTTATACAGTTATTTTTGTTGGACCCACTTCCTTATGATTTAACTCTTCCACAATGTGGCATAAAACAAAATAAATCGGGGAGCTGCATTTCTTAGTCTTTCACAGCAAAATCTGAAATTTTGAAAGTAATATAGCATGCCCTTAAAAGCTGTATTCCAACTAGGCATGTCTTAAAACTAGTTTTATTACTAAAATTATTTTACCAAAAATAGATTATTATGAAAACTTAACACTTGTCCATGCAGGGAACACTGGACTGAATACTTTTGCAATGCATTTAAAACTTGGAAATTCTTTTAAAATGTTTGATTAAATAAGTTTCTGTTTACTTGCTTATTTATTGATCATTGATGGCTTCTTAATACACAGTTCTATTACAAAAAGAACACTAGCATGTCTTTTTAATCTTGCATAGCATTTAGGATAAAAGATAGGAAAGAAAGATCCTTCACAAACAAATTAATAAAATCGTAGTTCTATTTCGCCTTTTGTTCCTGTAGATGAAAAAATGGTTCATGCATATTATCAAAAGTAATTGAAATCATGAGACAAAGTGAAAGAGGGAAGATCTACAGCTCTAATAAGGAGGGAGATTTCTCTCTGACCTGTGCAAAACCCTGACATTCTCAGTGAAACTACTGTCAGACTATAAAGTGAATAATCTTTTTGTGAAAGGAAGGAAAATAAAATCTTATCTGGAATATTATCTATAATGCCGATTGTGACCTTTGTTTAAAAAGTTGAACTCAAGCTGGAAAAGCGTCAAAAAGGGCATTAGACTGAGAAGGTGCATGGAGAGCTTTAAAGAGGCTAATAAAAGAACTTGGCTCCCTCAGTCTAGCAAAATGAAGGGGAATTTGCTGGCTCTCTCTAAATATGAGAGGGGAGATAATCATCACCGAGGAAAGAGCATTCCTTAAGCCAATGAACAATGGAGCCATAAGACCAAATGCAAGCAAACAGAATATGAATAAATTCAAGCAAAAAAATAGAAAATGGCTTTCCAATAATCGAAGCAGTGAGGAAACCCCTTCTAGTGATGCCCATGTTCATGCTTTCTATTCTGCGCATCACATATAACCAGGAATTAGTCTATTACTTCAGCAAGGCCCTGCACAAATGACATAAGCTACATCGAAGGGCTCACCTTCGAGACAATCTTATCTAGACCAACTCCTACACTTTTGGACAATGTTAGAGTTTCACCAGATCCAACTTTTCATTCCTACCCTGTCCTAGAGCTCCTATTCTTTCTTGTCTTCTTTTCCTGGGTAGCAGCTGTTTCCACCCCACTAACAGCAGCTCTACTGCCAGCTGCCATGTGTAACAGGTATAATAACCTCATCTGACTCCATCCAGAAGCATTCAAGTGTCTTTCCTACACATATCCTAGAACTCTCAATTCAGCAACACTGCAGAGAAAGAGCAAACCTGTCTCTTTATAAAGTCAAGCAAGAGCAAGCAGAGTCTATTTGCACAGGCTCCACACTGTATCACAGCACCTCGCCAGCTGAGAACCACGGCTTGACAGCCTTGTCTTCACTCAAAAACATTTATCATCACAGCTCTGCTGGAGGAACATTTCCACTTACTCACAACTTTGACCTGAAAAATTCTGTCTGAAAGAAGCTGACAATGAGAGGAGTTCTTCCTGGATTTGGGGGGTTTTGGACAGTATAATAGTAAGTCTTTCACAAATAAAGAATTATCACCAAGGAAATCTACTCCTATTTATGGAAAACTGCCTCTCATTTATCCTAATATGTTTCTATATATTTCTTTCTGTGTAAATCTGGATTATAACTGTCTTCCTCCTTTCTGTCTCTGTTGATGGTCATAAACTGTTGCTGGCCTGTGATAAAAATCTGCAGATATAGAAATCTGTAAATACATCAAAAGAGGACAGGGCAAAAAGTTGAGTGTGTATAATTAGGAGTCATCAGATAATGTTAAGAAGATATAGCTACCGCGTTCACCAGCAAAAAACCCAGTAATACTGAAATCTGTTACTCCACCAGAAAGTCTCCCAAAAGATGCTATGGAAATTCCATCATGGCAAATTTGAAACTTAATGCAGAGAACATCACTATTTTGGAAGGAAATTGGCAAACTCACTACGGTACATCTTTCCTGCTAAACACACTAGGGCTAGTTGTTCTGCAAAAACCACAGAATTGTAACCAAAAGCATCATTCTGCAACAGGATGAACTCAGAATCTTTTGGAGAGAGACACTTGTATAGAAGAAAGTGTAGTAGTGTCATGGTTTATTCCGAATCAGCTACTGGGGACCTGGGGGACCCCAGATGAGACCAACAGATGCTCTTCTCTACCCCTCTTCAGAGAAGGGCAGAGGAGGAAAAAGAGACTTATGAGTTTAGAAGGAACTAAACTACTTTAATGAAATATTAATAATAAAATAAAAAAGAAATAATGAAATATATACAAAACCATATCAAGCTCCTGAGATGACAACCACGACACCGGCTAGCAATGGGGCAGTCCCAGGCTGGACTCAGTGACGGACAGGAACTGGATTCCAGATCTGCATTCAGGATCGGGATCAAAGGCAGACGAACAGAGTCCTCCTCAGACGTCGGCCATTGAAGGAAAAAAGAAAGCTGACCCTTTGATCCCCAGCCTTTATCCTGAGCATAAGGCAGATGGGATGGAATACCCTGTTGGTCAGTTTTTGGGTCACCTGTCCTGTCCACTCCTCCCCACTATGCTTTTCCGCTTCTGACTCTCCAACGGGGCAAATAACAAAGCTGGTTGGCCTTGGTTGTTATAGCAATAAGTATAAGCAAGAGCCTCTCTCTGCACACCATGGCTGGGCATCAGCTATAAACAATTGGTCTTATCACTCTGAGAGAGTGAACATTGTCTGCACAATATGCTGTTAATTTCAGTAGTTAGAGAGGCCCAGCTAAGAAGCGAAGTCACTGAACAAAATTGGTTGTTTTACCTCAAACCAGGACAAGGAGACACCATTCTCCTACACAAAATGTATTGGTGTTTACAAGGCCATTCCTAAGATGTGGGGACGTTATTTAGGTAAATGAATTGAACGTATTTCCAACACATCAGAGGAGTGTCCTAACTACCACTGTGCTCCTTCCCTCCCAATCCTTGAAACATCAAAGAAAATGAAGTTTTGCCATTTATTTCAGTGAAATTCTGACTGACTTGTAACTCAATGTGTTTCCTTTCTAACATCAAATTTTGCAATTCCCAGCTGCACGGACTTTTTCTTTACAGTGTTGTATCAGGACGGTTTAGATTATTAAACACTGACTATCTTCTTCCCTCATCTCCTGCTACTAAAAAAAGACTTGCATCTTAAATGTTAATTATGCGTTTGCAGGCAGTGTAAATGACTCAGGGGACTTAAATCTGACTCAAGCTTTTCATCAGCAGGTCATCAGTTCAAACCTGACTTGGATCAGCAGTGGCTGGAAGGTTCTACAGTTCAACAGCTGTTTAGATGACCTATACGAAAGAATATAATATAATATTATATTCAGTCTTGGGTGGAAAAGAACCCACACCTTAAAAGTCTTGCTCAGAACAGACATTAACTGGGATCCATGCTACTAGACCCTGAGAGGACAGCAGGTCTGGAAACTGAACTGGCCTGTCTAACTCTGCAAACTCCTCCACACTAAGACTGGAAAACCTCGACAATGGAAAAGAGGAGGAAAGTTTTTTTATTTTTGCGGCTTCTCCTGTTCCTATGTTTCAATAGAACAAAAGGTGGTCTTGTAGGGCCCTCAATCAATTGTGTATGAATATACTCAGTTTCAAAATTGAAAGTCAACATAATAACAGGCCATGGATAATTATTCTATGCTTGATAACTGCCTTTTTCTGTGCATAGTATAGAAACTAAGAGATCACCCTTATGAGACTTCTTCAGAAAAAAAAAAAAAAACCAACACCAAAACCAAACACCAAAATAAAACCTTCAAACTCAAACTGAAAATCTGGGGGTTTTTTTGAGTAGGAAATCCTACTCAAAAAGCTACTCGGTCACACACACACGCATCACAGAAGATGGATTTTGTACCCAGGTGCAGCACAACTGTCTTCAGACCAGGCCTGGACAGTCACAACCCTGCCTGCATAAAAAACTAAGGCACCGATACTTTGGCACGTTGCAGATTCAGAAAAAGGGGGTTTACATTTTCTGTTTGAAAAGATTTCCTTTAGTTAAATTCACAGTTCTAGTGTAGACATTTAGATATCATGCAAAATATCATGGTAACATCCGAATTATATAAGTGTTTGCCAAATTTGTAATTAACTTCAGAATTGGACCTTTTGTTGTTTTTTTTAAATCTAGCAAACATCAGCTGGCAAAGAAATTGCATGCCTTAGAGCTTCTTCAACAGAGCAAAGCTGTTCAAGGCTTGATATTTTTAAACTCTGCAAGGTTCTCAGCTATTAGGAACAAAACTAACAGGAGCCAAAAAGTGTCTTTCTATTATTGTCAGGAGTTAAAAATTAAAGTATTCGGGTTGGCTAGTCAGAGGATTTATAGCCTAGCAATTAACAAAAACTTTCCAATATTATGAGATGTGGAACCTAAATAAAAAGCTTCATGAAAACTAAATTTAATATAGAAACACTCAATGTGAAAGCCTGAGTTAACATTTGTTCTTAGAGTCCCTGTATGGGCTTGGCATAAAGACAGAAAGAGAAACAGCAATAAAAAGGAAAATAGAGTTTGACATGCCATTTTAAACACAGTAGGGCCTGATGGGCCCGATTCTTCAATGTGCTTTTAAATCAGTGGTATCAACACTATTTGGTGCTTGACACAGGATTGGGCCTAGTTCCTCTTCCTAAACTTCTGTGTAATTCGGTTTCATAGACTGCTCTTAGTTTTACTCCTTTTTTTCCACCTGCTTTGTAACCCTGCATCTAAGTAAATCTTGCATCTCAAATCAATATAGTCTCACTTCTAACTTAAATCTCTTTTGATACGTTCTTCACAAATCTGTAATATCTCTATGTAAAACAAACCCTAGTAATTTTTGACAAATTTTCAGAAGTAAAGTATGTTTCCAATGTTTGATCCTTCCCAGCTTTGATATCCCCAGTAGCTGCTTTTACGCTGACTTTGTACCTATGTGAAAGAATTAACAACAAAAACTCTTAATACTGTATCATTTAACATTGTAAAAAAATAAATGAATGGTAATAGATATTAAACAACAGAAGCTACAATACTAATACTACAGTGATAGCTTTACAGTCCCCTTTTCCTAATAAAGTTTAGCTAGACAGCTAAAAAAAGAATCTCGCTTAGCTGCACCTGAATCAGGAGCACCGAGATTGGTCAAAGTATCAGACTTCCCTGTCTTTTTCTATCTTTTATGTGCTTTCATTTCACATACTGCAAACTGATTCATGTAGAAACTGTATATGACTATATCTACAGCACACTTTGCTGTCCCTCAGAATCATCATCTTGATTTGCATACTTTTGAATTTATTCACATTTCAGCAGTGTGTACAAATTACTGATGGGAAGAAGAAAAGAAGATGGAGCCAGTAAACAGTGACAGATCAGAGACAATGGACACAAAGTGAAACACGGGACATTCCGCTTAAGAAAAAACTTTTTTTTTTTTTTCTCCCCTTTGTGAGGATTGACAAAAACCAGAACAAATTGTCCAGATTGGTTGTGGAGTCTCCATTGTTGGAGCTAAGCAAAACTCAACTGAACACATCCCTAAGCAAACTGCTTTACCAGACCCTGCTTTGAGCAGGGGGAGGTTGGATCTCCAGAGGCCCTGTCCAACCTCAACTACTCCATGATTCTATAATTCTAGGAATAAGTTAATAACTACACCAATTGTGGCATAACAAGAACTTGTCATAGATTTAACTAATATAAAAAAAGTCTTAGAGAATACAGAAAGAGTATTAGGAGAACTCACTTGGCATTATGGTGTGCATTAGCTGAAGCTAATGTTTCTTTTAAGTGCCACTGATAAATTGCTCTTCCTCACAAAATATTGTTCTATTCTAAAAAAAGAAGTGCAAGAGAAGCATATGTTCTATATTCAGGTATCAGATCAGTTTATTAGTCACAGAAATCAGTATTTATATTTTCATATTGTGAAAATATAGCTCAGGACTTGATCAATAATGCAGTAAGGATTTGCTTCTTGCTGGTTTAAGTGAAACAGTTTTCAATAACTATTGATATCACAGTTTATTTTTCTTTCAAAAAAAAAAAAAAGGGGGGGGGGGCGAGATAAAACACTAAAACAAGAGTTCAACCTGTTTTCACTTGCAAGGAAAAGCAATGTCCTGGCTGCTTTATTGGAAACAACTTGACTTCGGAGAAAAGTTTCTTAGACTGCAGACCCCACACCTGGAACATCATAGTAGACCTAATCTACGGACCTTGCATCTTGGACAAAAAGTAGCCCTTGCCAGATCTTACTCCAGACCCATCTTATTCACTTCCCCCAGGCTCCTGCACTTCCCAGAAGAAATCCCCATACAGTGATGGAGTCATTACTACCCCCAGTAGTCAGTCAACAGCCACCCACTTGCTCCTGTACCTACGATACTGCCAGAATAAAGGGATGAATCCAAATGTAGGTTAGAATCAAAGAAAGGGTGGCAGGAAGATGCAAAAAAACCAAAGCCAGTATTCATAAAAAAATAGACAAAGTAGAGGAAAACAAAGGAAGGGAGTATTCATTCTAGGAGAGCCTTTTGAGATGGAAGAGCGAAATAAGAGATAGGAAAGAGAAAATAATGTGAGATACTGCTAAATGGATGGTCACCAAAAGTTGAGAAAGAAGGACAGAGAACACTGATCTGTTGGAATAGTTTGTTCCACTCCATTCTGCTTTTTTCCTCAAATACCAGAATATAAATATAGAACACACAGAAGACTTGGAGTCAAGAAGTCAAGATTATCTCTACCAAACCCAAGGAAATAGGTAGGACAAAGGGAAAATTGCTTTATATATATATATAATGTGCACAGTATGAAATGCTGCAGCTGCTGGCAAGTTTCAATCACAGAAAGCATACTTAATTCTCAACCTTGCCTGTTGGACAAATGGCTTCCAAGGGTGGAAGGGCTGAGATCAAAGCAGAGTAGAATAGAAACATACAAGAACACTAAACAGCTTATAAAGTTTCTCTCTTCCTCTTTCTCTCTCTCTCTCTCTTTGGCTCCCATGCATTTCCAGTGCCATTCTTCAGCAACCATTGTATTTTTGCAAGTGGATAATTCTGCTATAAAATCTCATCTCAACGATTAACTTTTCCAAGAAGGCATTTACACACAATTATGTTACTGGTTTTTGTACAAAGCCTCCAAGATTAATTGTAAATTTACTCTAATCCAAATTAATTTTGGAGGATTGATCCTACAGCCCAGTGTACTTAGCTCATCCTAGTGTTATGCAACTTAACTCAATAAAGTGAAACACATTAGCTAGGAAAAAGAACTGGCCCAAACCAAACTGGTCCTGAAACTTTAGATATGCTGAAGAATGTTTTTGGCACAGGGTTTATCCATAGGTAGAAGATGCTGTACAGGTATAGAGTATTATTTTAATATTAGACAGGTACTTTATTGACAGAATTGCAAAATGATAAGAAATATATTTTGGAGTTAAGAAACAATCAAGAAGTTAACATTTTTGTTTTTCTGCTCCCTGTTCTCTCTGTTAATTTAATAGGTTTAAACACACTCCAAAAGACCTGCTGCAACGCATTCTGTAAATCACTTAACCTTACAGGAATGGACAGAGCACGCACTTAAAGCCTACGGGAAAAAAATAATTCCCAAGACTGACTGTTCCCACATTTTCCCACATGATGGAAACATAGCATAATTTTATAAAAGTTCTGATTACTCCGTTTTACTGAAGCGCTTGGAATTTGGTTCTGAAGAACACACATACTCACTGGCACTCTTAGGACAAGAACACTGCCAAAGTCTATGAACTTTAAACACTTTCATGACAGAGTGAAACTTAATTACTTACTTTTAATGGTCTTAAACCATTATTTATTCATAAACACTGTAGTCATCACATTACAATAGCAGGAACGTGTCATTGTCACTGAATTACCAGGTAGAACCTGTCAATATTTGGCTCTTTTGTTACTATGATTTGGAAAGAAGTCAATCTGGCATGCTAGAACCAAAGCTTCCCCCTACAACAGTGAGAATCTGAACTATCAACACTGCCTTCACTGGTATCATCTCGGTGGTAAGAACAGAATTTGGTATTGGCGGTAAGAATAGAATTTGAACCTGACTTGGTGTCCCATCCTGAGTACTCAAGGGTAATGAGTATTTTAATTATAGCTAATCTCAGCACCTTCTGACTCAGATAGGTCTGGATGTAATAAATCAAATCAGGACAAGAACAGTTATTAATATAAGAGACTTGTCAGTATAATCAACTTATTAACTGCGTCACAGAAAAAAAATCATTAGCAGCTTCTACGTGTACACAAAGTATTTCAATAAATTTCATATCAAGAGGCACTGAAAACAAAGACATGTGGGAGCACCTGTTATGGACTTTACTCAAACCTTCAGTATTTTTTAAAAATTTTGCTCAAATAGCTTATGTTCTGCCTTTCAAAAGATCAAAGATACCCAGTTTACATCTTCAGTATGCCTATTATTCATCCAACCAATCCAAATTTGCCAGTATACAGGTATGATGAATGAATTCAAACAGCAATGCTCAAAATTTAACACAGTAGATGCTGAAGAGTGTATCAGAGAGATAACTAATCCATCTATTCTTTTCCCAGTACTGGTATATATTCATGAAGGATGGCCCGGGGGGTGGGTGGCATCTAACAAGGCCACAGTTTTTCAGCCTCACTAAAGAAAACATAACTGATTTAGAAATCCAAATCTAGTTTGAACTACTCCTGAAGTTGAAAAGAATTTCTAGATGCTTAGATAATCCAGATTGCACCACCCAATGATTTTTTTTGTTATTATTTGATAGAAAACCTGCACCAACACTTAATCTAAATTCCCTTTCCGTTAAGGTCCAGTAAAAAATCAAAAAACTTGGGGGTAGTGGTGGTTGAGAAGCTTGACATGACCTGGCAATGTGCACTCGCAGCCCAGAAAGCCAACCGTATGCTGGGCTGCATCAAAAGAAGCGCAGTCAGCAGTTCAAGGGAGGTGATTCTCCCCCTCTAACCCACTCTCATGAGACCCCATGTGGAGTACTGCATCCATCTCTGGACAGCACAGGAAAGACATGGACCTGTTGGAGCTGGTCCAGAGGAGGGCCACAGAAACGATGAGAGGGCTGGAGCACTTCTCCTATGAGGACAGGCTG
The DNA here is from genome assembly GCF_000708025.1 of Charadrius vociferus. Classification (NCBI taxonomy): domain Eukaryota; kingdom Metazoa; phylum Chordata; class Aves; order Charadriiformes; family Charadriidae; genus Charadrius; species Charadrius vociferus. The sequence goes on from NW_009648337.1 coordinate 3,166,048, forward strand.
AGGGAGTTGGGGTTATTCAGCCTGGACAAGAGAAGGCTCTAGGGAGACCTTATTGAGGCCTTCCAGTACTCAAAGGGGATTTATAAGAAAGATAGGAACAACCTTTTTAGCAGGGTCTGTTGTGATAGGACAAGGGATAACAGTTTTAAGCTAGAAGAGCGTAGATTCAGACTAGATATAAACAAGATGTATTTTACAATGATGGAGGTGAAACACTGAAGCAGGTTGAACAGAGAGGTGGTAGATGCCCCATCCGTGGAAACATTCAAGGTCAGGTTGGACAGGGCTCTGAGCAACCTGATCTAGTTGAAGATGTCCCTGCTCATTGCAGGGGAGGTTGGACTAGATGACCTTTAAAGGTCCCTTCCAACCCAAACTATTCTATGACATTTCAGTAATACATTAGTCATTCACTTACAACACTGGGATGAGTTCCTGGCTGGGAACAAAGCTAGCAGATGTTTCTATTTCTGCCACTGCCAACTTCGATAGAATCTCTTATGCTACAATTCAATAGACTGCAATCTTCTACTTGCATATATAGCATAGAGCACACACACATCAATAATGGTCCGAGTACAACATGGGATCCTGGTGATGATCCGTCCTGCATGTTTGATGCTGCTGCTAAATGCTCATTTGTGTACACCTTTATGACTGTATTTCTCACCTAAAGTCTGCCTTTGCTTTTGATGATGCTGTTGCAGGTGTATGTTGCTGAGACCTGCTAGTGTCATGTCTGGTCTAAATACTACTCTACACATTAATGGGCCACTTGCTTCATACATGGCTGGTAAAGAACCCTGGCAGTCAATTTGCCTGGTTCTGATTTGTATGCTCAAAAAGGAAACGTGAAGTTAAGGTAGTACGCTGTCATGCACACGGCAAGTGCAAATGCAACTTTTGTTCTAACTTTAGGAGGTAATTTGGAAAAGAATAAGAGGAAGAGAGACAGCAGCAATGAGCAGTACAAATATTTCTCTCTAGACAAAACTGCCTCTTTGGGGCAAGAAGATTTACATTCCAGATTGCTGCATGTTTGCTTTTATGTACGTTATCATTGGGATGTATTTCTCTGTACCTAAATGGAATTAACCAACCTTCTCCCCAAAGTCTACGCGATAACAGAATTCTAGAGGCAATAATCTAAAAAAAAATTCCAACATTAAAATATCTTGATTAGCTCTTGTAACCATTTGGGATGTCTCACTGTGTACAGCCCGTTTGGTGCTGGATACTATGCATTTTTCCCTCCCCCTGTCGGACTCCTTTCTGACAAACATTCTCTTTAAACTGCAGAGCGTTCTTGCCTTCTCTCCCATCTCTTTTCTCCATATTGACCTAAAATCCATCGAAGGTGACAAGAAAAAGTTTTACACAGAACACAGCGCTAATAAAGCAGGCTGATAAACTTTGATCATCCATTTAAATGGAGCACCAAGGAACAAAGATATGGTTACTTCTCAAGACAAAGCAATTTTTCAAGAGTGAATTCCAAGCAGGTGGTAACTAAGCAACAGCTCACCTATACAGGGACTTTGATCACTTGACAAAGCAGATCAGAGC
>NW_009648337.1:3167647-3214972 GCF_000708025.1 Charadrius vociferus
TTTCTTGGCCTATCAGAGAGAAAGATGGAAAATAGACCAAGAGATGCTGCAAAAAAGTAGCCTGATGATTTGGAGAAGAGAGCAGCTGAAGAAAGGAGCTCATGAACATTTTAGTAAGCGCACTTTATACTTTGAACAGCTTCTTTTACTTCAATACCTCTCTTGCTTCACCCAGTGTTGACAGGAATACTTGGGGGAGTGGAGAACCATGGTGTCTCTTCTTAACTCCAGCTTGAAAGACAACAATTTTCTGCCCTTGGCCTTTGCAGTAGCCATGTGCAAAAAGACCTTGGACAGCGAGGAAGGAAAAGATGAATGTACAGAACTTTAGAGGATTTGTGGGGACAAATGGGGACACAGCTGCTGAAGCCAAGGGTGGACTCTACTTCAGGATGTAGTCACTAGGAGCACATACAGAGTTTACAGGTGTGGAACTGACTCAGGGATGAAGTAAAGAATTTATTAGGAGATTAGATGTAGCAAATAATTAATAGATAGTAGATGAGAGGTATAGGGAGAGAATAATATCTATAGCAGTCACTGTCACAAATGCTGGAGACAGGCAATAAACAGATGGCAGGCCAAAAGAACAACATAATCATTTTCAAATACCTTATGATTCTATTGATTATAATGTTCGATTTTACCTCTTGCGGCTTACAATACTATAAGCATATCTCATCATATTATTACTCCTCTATCTGCATATTGTGGAATCGTTCTGATGCTGCGTACCATAAGAACTAAAACTGCATTTGCCTTCAAAGGGAGCTGAAAATTGGGCAGGAGGACAAGATTAGGGCCTAGATTTGTAAGTATTTATTTTTTTGAGGGAAGAACCTGTACTAGCCTCACAGACAGGAAATGAAAGTTATAGACTCATGAAGTCAGTAGTCAGACTGGTTCTTCTTTTTGTGAGGAACCTTACTACCTTTTCTAGCACTTGCACTCATCGCACTCCTGAGGGTAAATAGAGAAGAACATTTTAATTAAAAATGAACATCCACAAAACTTTAAGCCTTTTTTGCAATTTCATTATTCCAGCTAAAGAAGAAAGATACTAAAATATTATTAACATCCCTTAAAATATTTATTAAGGGAGATTTAAATTAGCTGTCTCAGTCGAGCACTATTGGAATGATTCCATTTCTTTGGTATATCCAAGGTAAGGACTAAAATAATATCAGACTAACAGCAAGAGCACTGGTGATGCAACTGAGTTTTAGAGGTTCTGATGAAGCATTTATTTTCATCAATAATTGGTAATTATTAAACTACAGAGTTTCCCCTTATTAAGTGCACAGTCCACTGAAGATCCTGGGGATCCTGAACTGCTGCTTTTTCACTGAGTTAAGAACTGCTGCAAATGACAATGATAAAGCATAAAATGTCATATGTGTGGTGAGTACAATTAAAGATTTTCTCTCTGCATTTGTTTGAAGACTGACAGCTCAGCCAACAGGGCAGCCAGGTTTACATAGTGTTCTGTAAGCTCATTGACAGTTTTCCCTGTGAAACTCTCTTCCTGGTTCTCTTCATCAGGTAAAATCCTTCTGAACCTTTGTCAGACAGCTCTTTCAAGAGCAAACAGGATGGGGAGTCCCACCATGAGCAGCTATGAAGTCTCATTAAAAAAAAAAAAGTCTTTCACACTCTGTTGTCCTTGTTCTCTTTATAATGATGGTTTGCCATGAAGTGCAAAGAAACATTATTCTAATGAACAGAGGAGAGCCACTGCTACACTGAGGCATGATTAATGAGCTGAAGTCGTTCATGAAGTCATTTTACATGTCTGGCTGGTGACCTTTGAATTTGAAGAATTTTATTGCATGTAAAGTATAATAGGAGAAATTATTTGGTTAGCATACAACATATTCATGGTTTAACAATGAGATTTGGAATGAGTTATGGTCCAGAAGAAAAGGCAATCCTGACACAAAAGTGATATTACTTCTTCCCCCTCTCTCTTTTTTCATCATGCTTCGATTCAACTGCAATTGAGGGCCCAGTTTGGTGCCATGAGCTCACCCACGGCTACAAGTACTTGCTTGTAAGCCAACAGCTGACAGAATCCCCTTCCCTTGGCAAGACCAGCGGAACTAGAGAGCTTATAACAGCCGAGGGAGGACCCTATCTGGGTTGCCAGATGACACAGGAAAAAAAAAAAAAAAAAAAGTTAAGATTTTCTCTTTAGAGGACTAAACTCAGTTCCACTGGATCATTTCAGAGGGCCCATGGCTTTGAGACCCCCAGCGACCCACACTGTCAGAAGCAGGCAGCAATCCCTTTCCCTCATGCAGGGTGGGGTCAGTATAGGTTGAGGCTCAGACTGACAGATATCTCATACAGAAAGAACCGGAATCGCTTACACTTTGTCCAGACACAGTTAGGACTGTCCCAGTTTCACTAGGATGTCTGGGAATCATAACCCTCACAAGTCTACACAAAGCCAATAAAAGCACAAACCACTAAGCTTCTACTTGGCAACTTTCATATATGCCCCATTGGGTCTGCTTTTGCGTGACTGAACAGAGGAGGGAATAGGGTTCAGGAGTCTTTGTTAGTGCTCCAGAAATCTTCCTGCCTGCCGATTTCTTCTTATGGCCCCGCTTCTCAGCATGTGGGGTGCACCTGCTGGCTACAGAAAGCATAATGAGGTACAAAATATTTCCCACAGGGAGTCACGTACCCTGGTGAGGCTCAAAAGCGTTCCTGATTGACTGAGTGAGGTGCCAGCTGGTGACAGGAACACCCCTTCTCTCACAGCAGAATGACAGGCCCACCCACTAGTGCTGAGAAGACCTATGGTACTATTTACTGTAAAGTTTTGAATACAAAGAAAATGAACAAAGCGGATAGCAGGCAGTATGTGAAGGACACAACGAGAAGGGATTGATTAGCTACTTTGTTCAGACTGTGTAATGATCAAAATGACAAATGATCAAAGGCAGCAAAGGACACTGCATGTGGCACTGCAAGAATTCATCTATTCTCTTATACGCTGCCGCTTCCAGTCTGAGGTAAAAACTAGAAATTCTACCTGCTCTGGCATCCACAGGAAGGAAGGAGAGGACAGAAGCTAAAAATATGGTTAACCTAGTTTAAAAGTAAAATACTGCCCTAATACTGCTCATGGAGAGGAACTAAGTGCCTCTGTTAGTGTTTGCTGACTCTACTGTGTTTTCAGTCACAAATAAGAAAGAAAAGTTAACTGGACCTCAACCCCGAGTACTCAGCTGAGAATCATTCCTTTCCCCTGCCATCCTCCGGTTAAGAGATCACTTTGCTTCTAGGCTGCATGAGCTTGCATTGGTCAAAACAGTTTGGGCATGGAAAAAGTTGACTATTTGGCACTTTTCAGTCTCAAAACCAGGGAGAGCAGTCAAATAACAGGACAAGAAAGGAATAAAGAAAGTTAATAGCGGCTTGTACTTTCTTTCATATCTTTTCTTGTTGTGTGTAAATGGACAGAAAAGGGGAGATCCCATTTCTTCCCCTTCCCCTGCAAAAATAATGACAAATTCTTGCAATCAAACTCCATTTAAGGTTTTCCACCTACTATTGTTCAACTTTCAATTATAAAGCTTCCTTTGAACTACTGATCGCATTATTGCCACAGTATGAAGACTTTGAACTGCCATAAGACAATATTACCACGAAAAGAAGCACTTTGTCTTCCCTCTTTCTGGCCTCAACCTGTACTTTCTTCCCTTCTTTCGTGGTGGAGCATTTGCAAGGCCAGGTGGTGAACCAGATCAGCAAACCCAACTAATTCAGTCTTATTTTGCCAGGTTAATTTTAAGCCAGCTTGTCACCCTTTGCTGCCCATTCATGTGCCAGCACAAACCCATGAGGGAGGACAGCAATGAGCTGCTGGGGTCAGGGCAGGTTGGCTTAAACTGGCTTCAAGTGATGGCTAAACCATGGCCCCAACAGATATTCCATCATTAGCCCAAGAAATTATACCATTATAAATTCTAGCAAGGGTGACATCTTCACCCAGAAAACCAATTTTTGATAAATCCGTATTTTCTGACAAAGAGACGGGGCAACTTCTTCAACAGTCATCACTGAGAAGTATTTTCAACACCCAACACACAGTTGCACATGTTCTTTAGGCCACTTATGGTGCCAGAGAGCCTCAATCGCTCTGTGACAAGAAGGAACAGATATAGGTGTTTCCCTGAGAGCCCCACTGTAGTTGCCAGGCTGCCTGTCTCTTGGCAGACTGACAATGATACAGCACAGTAAGGCAACATGATTAGTCCCAGGTATTAGTATGACAGCTGTAGATTTTGAGAATTCACTTGGGAGACACTACACCAGGGATTTTTTTTTAGGGTTGGTTTTTTTTTTTTTTTTTACTTCCATAGTATGGCATAATATAGTTTAAATTGTCTAACGAGAGCAGCAGAAGAGGTAAGTGGGATTTGATATTTTGCTTAATGAGATGTGCAGAAAATTGCTAATGGATTTAATCTGCATAAATTTCTTCTAGCATACATATTCCCATGCACCTACACACATTCACTCTAAGACTCAACTGCTAATGATGAATTTCATTTGTTCCCACATCAGAATTAAGAATATTTAATGAATTGTAATGTATAGTTAATTATCACATTCATAACTTAGACCTTGTCTATACTAAGGCTGGGTGGAGGAAAAGGGGTAGCTCCTTGTTACAGCTACACTAAAGCAGTTAGTGTGGCAAACCCAGTGTAAACACAGGCACGTGAAGATGAGGCTTCCAACAACGGCATAAACCCAGCTGAGTAACCAAGGTATACATTGTCAAGAGAAGACAAATTTTGCATAGGTGTAAGAAAACCTTTAACGGATAATAACTTTTCCTCTAGGAGTACATACAAATCTAATTAGAGTGGGGCAAATGTCTTGCTGACAAACCCCGAGCAAATCTGGAAAAGAACAAGTGATTAATTAGTTACAAAGAAGGGTTCATTCTATTGCCAATTCACAGAGTATTCCACAGAACGGAGAGAAAGCAAGAAGCAAGAAATAGTTTCCTCAACAAAGAAAATGCATGCAATGCCTGGAGCAGCATTACATGAATTTTCCTTCTGGGGTCAAAAAAGGAGAAGGAACATACCAGGAGGGCACTTCAGCTGTATAAACACAAACATAGGTTTGGAATGGTGCAAAATTAGACATTTTTCTCTCAAGTCTCCCAAGGCTCTTGCTACTGGCAATTAATAATGGATTTGTTTCTGAAACATAACAAATCCTTCTGTATTGTGCATTTGTCCCATCATCCCCGTCAGTGAGCATCTCTTTTACATAATCTCTCCTTTCAAACAGACTGAGTACTTCCAGAACCCCACTTGCCTCTTAGGTATCGCATTACTATATGCATAAAATTAAATATCTTACTGTAGTATTACTTCACCTTGCTTATGTTGCCAAGAGGGTTTGTCATTAATTAAAATAACACTGGGTTTTCATATTGGCTGTTTCTATGGGTAAAGAAAGAGTTGTGAACTATACAATTCAGATGTGGGCAAGTTTAGAGAAGTTACTGCAGGGGTGAATCTGACCCATTGTTGATTGGCTAAATCCTAGTGTGTCTCTGTACCTCCTTTTTATCTTTGGTGAAAACCACTTCTCGGTTTTGACGGTAGTCAGCAAGCACATCTACTACGCAATAATTAGCAAGGCATCTCTGGATTGTTTGTTGAACCATATGACCTTTGAAAGGTGGAGGGGAGGAAGAAGAACAGAGAGAGGAAATTAAAGCAAGTGTGCATCAGTGAGCTGCTAGAGGCTTCAGGGAAGTCTGCCATGCTACTTGCCTTGCTCCTACCTTCTGGATATCCTTGTGGGACTAAGCCATAAAGACAGAAGTACAAGAGAGAAGACAGGTAGAAAATGGTCAAAAACACAGTTAGAGACTCTTGAAACAGCTGAATACAGCTAAAGATTTCAGAATAAAACATTTTTGGACTTGCTGAATGCAACCAGTCAATATAACTTAAAGATTTATATTCATTATCAAAGTATCATCCCAAATCTCTTTTGCAGCCTAGTGTTACCTGCATTCTATCTTTTACCTCTTCTTCCCTAGGAATTTATATGTCAAGTTTACTGAAATTTATTGTATAGCTTGCTTTTCAAGGAAAATACCCCCAGAAATGCATTATGATGACAAATAACTACATTAAATATAATACCAGCTCACAACATTCATACCTGAGGCTTATTTTCTAAAAAAACCTAGATAGACTATTACTATTCCTATGATTCAGTACTATTCAACATTTTTATTTACATTAAGCTTGTATAATCTAGCATGTCTAAGAAAACTATTTCAGATAGCAACTAAGACAATAAGAACAGATTTAAATGGTGGTATTCTGTATCTGGAAACAATTACATCCCAGCTGACAATAAGCACTTCTTTCCTGAACTACCTATTATCTATTCAGGTGACTGAAATAACAGGACCATCTGGCTACTTGCGAAAAAAGGTTACAGTCATCACCTCTGTTGCCCCTGGCCTTTGCAGGGAAGAGTATGGAGCCTTGATATTCCAGATACATCAGGCTTGCGGGGCTGAACAGTTGCAGTCTTTCTACTCTACATAGGCAGGGGACAGTTTATTCCTGTCTTTAACCAGTATGTTTCAGGACTCAAGAGTTACTTTAATTTCCTTTGTCAATAAAGTTATTCCATAATAAAGGAGGGCCTGTGTTTCAACTGAAATATGTATTCGAAGCGACTCTGCCAACACCGTTATTTTGAAGACATAAGGCACCTTCAAAGTTGGAGTCATGTAGAGATAAGAGTTTCTAATTTTTACAGAACCACTGGGTATATTCATGCTGTACCATGAATATAGTCCGGCACCTAAATACCAGCCACAATTCACCCCTATGTTTGCATTGTGGCAAGCTTCAGCCAGCTCTAGGGAGATGAGGTAAGAGTACGTCCCTTTACCACAGACTCAACCATACCATAGTTTGCAGTATAGGTGCAGCAGTATACTATGCCTCATACTGCCACCATCACCAAATGTATTTGATATTCTTTCTGCAACATCAGATGTTTGACATTGGAGGGGCAGCCCTGGGTCGTTCCTGCAGCAGCTTTACTATTGCACATCATCACGGTAGATAGATAAGATCCATGCCAACCTACAGACACCCCACAGGCAGCATATGGAGGAAAACTGGTCAGGGAGTAGACTGAGCTTTAATCCATTCCCATCTTGGCCACAAAGGGAAAGTATATTGAGTCAAGGTACTGCCTGTATGAAGGAATAGCTAGGCACTTTCCTGTTTTCTGCTAGAATTAACATGCACATTTAGAAAATGGTAAGGAAAGCTGGCTATGCTTCTAAGCCACCTTGGGAAGGACTTCTTTCGGCGTTTACACCTCTAGCACTAAAACAAACTTGCTTGTTCAAAGAATTCTAAGTTACCACCTGCCAACGCCAATGTCAACTGAGTCCAGTCATACAGAGAGCAATATTTAGATATACTTCATGTGCTTTCCGCCATTCATTGTGCAATCGTAGCACATGAAGAGACTTGATGTTTATAATGATCAGGCTTTTAATAAAATAGCCATTTGCAGGTAGGGAGCATTCCAAACATGAACTTGGGCTGCCTTCTGATGCTTCTTGAAACTCTCTCCCCTTACAACACCTTCCCCAATTCCATATAGTAAGCTACAAGCAACAATTCAGTCTCTCATTCACTGATTTTGCAGCTTCGCCAAGCTCTGCCTTAATTTAAATCATTAAATATATTTTAAAATAAAACACGAGAAAACCTCTCAAAACCTCTCAAAAATACATGAAGAAAACTGCTTGGTTTTGTACCGGTTGAATGAATTATAGAAAAATTCTGTAGAAAAGTTCTATTAAACCAGTTTTCAGTATAAAACAATGTAAAGAAGTGAATCTGCAAATGTTATCATTTTTATCCACAAATCTGAATTAGATTACACTAGTGACAAAATTACTAGTGTGTTTGCATGTATCCATAACTTCACCGCTTAATACGATAAGATTTTGCCTCAGTGGAGTTCCCATGAACGTCCACAGCAGAATCCTACAGACAGGTCTTAAAGCTCCAAAGAAAAAAAATATCCGGTATTCTTTTTGCTCCTGGAATTTTAAAGAACTCTTTTTCATTTCAGTGTTGCAATAAATAAATTAATAATTAATCTATTAATATTGTCCTCAGTCCCCAAACACTTCTGTGAAATTTTTTATGCTGTTAATATTAGGTATTAAATGCCATTTTAGGAAGTTTGGGAGTTTAGCTGTATCAAGCTAAACTGTATATAGCTGGTTTGTATTGAATCAGAAGAGAAGCCTCTCATGGTAGCAGGAAAAAAAGCAGGAATGTAAAAGTAGCAGATGAGGAGATACCTTATTTATAATTCTTCGAGTAAGCCACTGTCATGATAAGTTATAGGAAGAAAAAAATTACAGCTGTGTTTGTTGTTGGGTTTTTTTAAACCTAAGAACTTCAGAAAGAAGCCAATTAGGTCTGAGTTAGCCACAGCCCAGTATATCAGTGTTAGCAAATTTATATGTAAGTAGGTTAAGTGATTCTATATACTCAGTAGCTTATCTGCAGACCGTGTACAACCAAGATGATTTCCAGGTGCCCACACTGGAATAATCATATAGTTGCAACACCATTCACATCCAGAATGTCCAGAAAGGGTACACAGAAACACCTATCAAACCTCTCATGAATAAGCAAACTGTTATATTTTGTAATGTTTAAGACCAAATACCTGACCCAAATATTGACATAACACTGGGGCATGGTTGGGGACATGACAGGCCGAGTACAGCAAACTTATTGGAAATGTTTATTAAATTTCTACATTGGCCTATCAGTTATGTCATACTGGGTTATGTCATTCAGATTTCATTGCATCACATCATGTCTGTCAAATTATAATGGTGCCTGACTGACAAAACACAATCTAGTATAAAATTTGATTGGATCTTACCTATTTGGGGGGTTCGAAGAGCACAGCAGATTACATGTCCTTTAAAGTATCATAACTTTCACCACAGACTTCTTGTCAACTTGCTGTTCAGCTGAAAAAGAATAGTCACCAGTGAACGTCACATGCCATGGAAACATGCAATAAATTGAGACAAGTCAAAATTATAAAGTCCGGGTAAGAGATGAGCTAGCTAGCTATGGTTATAAGAGCGACTGAGTAACAAATGATGATTGAAAAAAAGATACTAAATGTTGTCAGCTTTACAACTCAAGCATTGAAGTGGATGGGATAGGCATAACAGGTTCCCTACGACACACTGCACAGCCATTGAAGCCAGTGTCACACAGCTACATCTATATGTTCTAGCAGTACTGTTTCATATTTAAGTTACTAACACATATTAAAAAATCTGTTCCTTCTTAACAAATTTATCTGTATTATTATGCATTAAACAGTAACATCAAAGTCCACGGGATAATTGCCGCATTGATGAAATAGGACCCGAGTCTGCCGTATTTCCGTCTTTCAAGGCAGTTAAGCGAGTTCTTTTATGCAGTTAAAATCCAACTTTCAGAATGGCTCCTATTAAACATAGATGGAATAATTATTTTAAAAAAAAAAAAGTTTGATGCACAGGCTATCATTAAAACTGATTAAAGTGAACTTGTGAGCTATTCCAGTGCTACCATGTTTCATAGTGTACTGCCTGGCTCTAAAGCTGGGGAAGAAACCAAACCACAAAAATTTTCTGCTTCAAAACTTTTTGCCAAAGATACAAGAAATTCTGAAATGACAAGTCAGTGGGATTCTTGGCAGCCTCTATTGTTTCTCAGCTTGCTAAAAGTATAACTACTGAGAAATCTCGTTTAAAAAAAAAAAAAAAATCAAGAAAAAAAGAGCACGCTGTCTGCCTCAGCTTCTTTCCAACAGAGAAATACAGACCCAGTTGAGAGCCACAAACCACCCTGTTGCACTCTAGAACAGGGCCCCCATGTCAAATCATTCAGGAAATTTTCACTTCTATTCATAGTAATTGTTTTGAAATCATAAAACTCTTAATGCCTGGCACAGAATAAGACTCAGATCTCCAACAGCTACATTGGAAGTTACAAGAATGTGACCGAAATGGGGGAAAATATGTTAGATACAAGTGAGACAAAACCACAACAGAGTTTAATCATGGAAAAGTAGGAAAAACTGATAAACTAGTGTTGAGCTGTTGTGATCACGGAACCATTTTGTTTTAAAAACAAATAAACTTTGGGACAAAGAGGCAACAGAACAGATTCACCACAGAACAGATTCACCACAGAACAGATTCACCACAGAACAGATTCACCACAGAACAGATTCACCACAGAACAGATTCACCACAGAACAGATTCACCACAGAACAGATTCGGACATGTCTAGATTTGCCAGGTGTGCTTTTTGGGCAATCTGAAGAGAGTGTACAAAAATACAAAATTGGAAATTTGACTATTGCTCTCTAATTGTCATTTTCTCAAGTGTGAGCCAATCACTTAACAGTGGTTTGAACCCTGGAAACAAGGACTGAATGCAACACTTCACATTTCTGTTATGTATGTTCTATTTCCGAAAACAGAAAGGGGCTGCCTGTTCAAATCTCACACACAGACATGTACACACATTTTGTATGTTACTAAATAAACCCCAGGGTTCTCAGTTAAATAAAGTTTATCACTAGAATCTAATAAAAACAGTGAATATATTCCAAATAGCATCCACATTATGGTGCAGTGTTGCTGTGTCTTAAGACAAGCAAATAATTAATATCTTTAAAATTAAAAAAAAAAAAAAATCTTAAAAACACTAGCAGAGAAAGTATGATCAGATTAGCTCTTGTCCTTCTATAGGCCCCAAACGTTTACAACAGAATAGCAATGCACTCTAGCCACATCCTATATTTGTTCAAGCAATACAGTTGTTTCGTTTGTTTTTATAAAAGATTACTTTTCTGAATTTTGCTTCATTTGTAGCTGTTATAACATTATATAAGACAAAACTCATGCTTCCAAAATTATTTAATTGTCACTGAGAAACCAGGTTCTTTTGTTCAGAAATGGCTTTGCCATGACATTGCTACATCTCCACTGGAAAACAGGAAAATATGCAACAGATCTACTCTAAACGCTTGAGAAAAAAATTAAATGGTAAGTGTCATCCAATTTGGGCACCCAAAATATTTTTCACCTTTTCTAGTAGACTGTTCTTGTCACACCATAATGAAGAAAGCTAAAGACAGAAAACGGGATATCTTTCAATACCTTGCTGCTGGGAATATTTTCCCACTGTTTCTAGCACTGAATAATATTTTATGTTACAGGTAGAGCAAATTAAGAAACCTACTTGAAAAATAAAATATTGCTCAATAGGAGTAAGTGTGACTGATTCTGATAAAGAAAAAAATGAAATTAATTTTTAAGTATCCAGAGTGAGTTATAGGTAATCTTATTTTCAAATTAAGTCTCTTACTACCTACAAGTACCTTATTAAACACTGATGCATAGCACTTGTTCTTCCATCTTAAACTCAGACATCCATTTCATTTACATGCAATATTTTAAATGCATTTAATACAACGCCTACCTCTGTACTACAAATTGCTTTTATTTGTCATGAATTCTAATGCTCATTTTTTATTCTGCTTTGAAATATCCAGCCACTCTTGGCTTTCTTTTCTCTCAGGCTTTGATATATTGGAATCATTTCCCCAGGCAGCAATCAGTGTTGATAAAAGAGTTTGAAACTCAATTCACAAATAGCATATTTATGTGTAAGAGAAATAGTACTTATTTCCACTGTGCATCAAAACAAACACAGGAATACTGCTTGCGATAGAACTAAATTCATACAGCAATAAAGACATATGTTGGATTTCAAAACTGGTGACGATTTACAGCATTTAGGGGTTTATTTTCTTTCTGGAGATAGAGTTCCATATGCGCAGCTAACAGCAAAACATCATATTCACTCACAGAAGTACACATTGATATTGATGGCTGAACAACCTTCTGCTCTGTGGTGGGCTGACCTTAGCCAAGGGCCAAGCTCCACTCAGCCGCTCGCTCACCCCCACAGCAGAATGGGGGAAGAAAATTACATAACTAAAATTAATATGTTAAAATTAATGAAAATTAATAATTAAAATAGATTCAGGTGGCAAGAAGCAAAGACGAACACTCAAACAGCACCTTTCTTCCTGGCTCTCCCAAGCTCAACGTTGCTCCTTCACCCCAACTACTCTGCCCCCAGGTCTGAGCAGCACAGGGGCCATGGGCAGCACACAGTGGTTCCTCTCCTGACCCTTCCCTCTCACACTTTTTCCCTGCTCCAAGCGTGGGCCCTGCCCATGGGCTAGAGTTCCCATCAGAAAATATTGATTTGCTCTGGTGAGGTGTCCTCCACAGGCTTCACTGCATATGTGGTCCATCATGGAGTACCCCTACCATCACGGTGTTCCCTCTGCTTTTTCTCACTCTTTTTTCCCCTCCTCCTCTACTCATCTGGCATTTTCTGCCCTCTTTTAAATATGTTTCCACACATGCACCACCAGCTTTGCTGATGGGCTCAGCTGTGCCCTGTGGTGGGTTCCTTTCAGAATCACCTGGAATTGGCCATGCCTGGCCAGGGGCAGCCCCAGCCTCTTCCCCCTGCAGCCAACACCTGGGCACAGACAGCCAGGACCCATCCCTGAAGTGCAGGTATGACATTCAACACCATTTAGTATCAGGCAATCACTTATTGGTTACATATACCATCACCATGGCATCAACCAAGATTCCCAAGACACCCCACAGAATCACTTCTTCCTTTAAAAAAAAAACAAACAAACAAACAAAAACCACCACACTAAAATACCCCACCAAAAATGCAAATCAAAGTTGCATTTATCTTTTTCTCAGTACTATTAATTAATTGTGGAAAGAACTATTGTACCCTGGTGCCTCTGTGTTCTGTATTCCAGCACCACCTCATATGCACAATAAACCAAACTGTCTTATCTACTTCCTTCCAAATTAACAGATAAAACAGTAATAAATTAAATTACAGAATTTTGCTGTTTTCTTCAAGAACCTTCTGGGATGCGCATGATGGAAAGCGGACTACTAGTCAGACTAAAAAGATGGGTAAAATAAGCAGATAGAATGAAATCCTCAACAGCAACAAAGTCTGCCTGACCCTCACCATGATCCCCCCATATAGCTAAACCATTCTGGAAAATATATTGCAAATATATTATAGAAAGACTCCCAAAGGTAAAGTAAAATCACCTCGGGCAGGAGCAGCAGAGCAGACAGGCTGCCTGGCTCTGGAACACGCTCTTGCCATTTTCAGTGCCTGTTTGGTAGGTGATGTAGTCAACATCTGGCAAGAAGAGAAACCTGCTGTGCCACAGGTGGCTGCCTGGGGGACAGGGAGGCACTTAAAGTAGCAAAAGGACAGCTTACACAAGAGAGATGTGAGCCATAGAGATTACTTTGGACTTACACCAAAGCTGTCATTCTTTATCCCTGTTGCTTTGTCCCTGCCACATTCATTTGGGTGCATTTCCATTCGTATTAATGATTGGAGACCTAAATGCTACTGGTATTGACAAGTAATAGTAACTGTTCTTTAATTAGAGTATTGTGCTATAAACATGTCTGTACTGAGGCATACACGTTTCTGCTGACTTTTTAGACCTGTGAATAGCAGCAAAACAGTCCTGTCAAATAAGCCATCCAATTTTCCCATGTTCTTACTGATAGCAAACTCAATGAAGTCTTTCCAGTCACTTCACAGGGGAGATATAAATCAACATTGCAAGGGGATGGACATCTGTTCTCTGCTCCGATTTCCTTTTATTTCTTTTTTAATTAAAAAGAAAGTTAAAGTACATGCAAATTACGTAGAACCAGCAAACTTCAAGAAAGTTACCAGTGTGATCATAAGCTGAGCCTCAATGCTCCTGAGTATTAGGTTAATTCTGTATATGTGCCTCCCAACAGAGGCATTTCACATGCTGGCCAGCTTGGGAGATGAGGTCAACATTCCTAAGAGCCAGGTAAATGCCAGTGGAACCTTTCACAGGCACATCAGACTGGAACACACACCAATAGCAATCACACTTATAAACCTCACTCAATTACAGGCTTTTCAGCTCAGGATGAAAAACATGCCTGCCCTAAAGAAATGCATTTAGGCTTTCTCATTTCTGAGTGGTGAAAGAATGATGTCAGCCATCCATTATTGATCTCCTCAGGAAAGAAAGCATAAAACAAAGCAGCTCTGAAGATACTAATGCAACAGAGCTGTGCTGACTTGCCACCTTCATTTAGCAATATCTTTACTTCACTTTAGAAAAAGATCATCTTTTAGAAGTACAGAAATGTGCATCCAAAAGACATCTTTAATTGAATAGCAATTACTATTACTTTTCACTGTAAGTAGCACCTTCAGGCCACCAGTCATTGAAAGGTAAATGCCTTACATGAAATACTGCACAGTTAATAAGCAATCTTTTTCCCCCAAAAAAACCCTGAAAATAAACGTATAGCATATCTATTGCATATAGGAAGTTAGCACATTCAAGACTAATAAGCTATTTTCAGATCTTCATCATGCTTAAAAGATTGCCTAAATCAGATGTGGGAAACCTTAAGTATTAAAAAAAATAAAATTATTTTCTAAGCTTTTTGTACTTGCATAGCATTCCCATTCTTCACACCATAAAACACTTCCATGAATCATAGTAATTTTCAAACTAAACAGAAAGCATTCAGGACATTTCGGAAAAAAACTGCAAGACTTCAACTTTCCTTACAGGACTGGTGCTGGATGTGAAATGCTATAAAAGCATGTACCCCTTCTGCAGCCTCCTGGGACACAAAAACTGTACTACACAAGACAACTATGCACAGCATGAGACATTAAAATATTTCTAACAAATCATTAATACAGCTTTCTTGCCCATTTATAGAGAAAACCATGTAAATGTTATTACATCACACTTACCTGGAGTCCTCCCTTCCCTGTCCTTCCAGATTTTAGTTAATTTTTGCTTCCATTGAATAAAAGGTATTCCTCATCCCAGAAGGCACTGCATATCAGAAAATAAATTAACATCTTTCTACCAACACCTTCTAAATCTCTGGATAAATTTTGTACAGCAATTAGAGATCTTCTGGGTGAATTTGCTGGATTAGCAGAAGATTACTAGCATGCCTCCTTCCAAACATCTTCAAATACCTCAGTTTTAAACTGCTGATTCATCTCTTTGCTGGGCCTCACTTGCAGCTCATAAGAACAAATGCACATCACCTGTGACAATACTGGATCATTCTGGAGCTTTGGGTGTGTTCATCAGGCATTCACTTAACAAGCTGCAGGTTGGCTTTTGGGGGCAGGGTTGACATAAATGTTGTCTGCCTTTGCTAAACTATGGGATTCAGAACATCAGGCTCTTCCTCCCCACCTCTTTTTGAAGAGGCAAACTTTATTGCCACATATGGGATATTGGGATGACACTTAACAACGATTACTAGCCAAATATCTTTTTCAAGGGAATAGACTACCGGTGTGCTTGTAGAATTCAGTAAGCACAGCTGAGGTCAACATAGCACATTCTTCTGACAGACATTTTTGGAATATGTCAGCAAAACAGAACAGAAAATTAAATTACTATTTATGCACAAGTAGCACAATATATACACTTGTAACCTTTTGACTGAATTCTAAAAGACCATCCTTCCCAATACATACTCTATTTTTTTTCATGGCAAATTTTCTAAATAATTGTATATTGTGCTTTTCTCAGAGTTAGGTAATTATTTTTTTTTAACTCGTATCTGGACATTAAAAGAAAAATAAAGGGAAAAAACTTTCTATCAAGGAAGATATAATCTAGACATATTAGCTGTTAAATAAATCACATTTTGAATAGAATATTTTTTAGCAGCATGAAAGGAATAATATTTAGCAAGAGAGTCATATCAGTCATATCATATAAGAAAGACTAACTATGAGAAAATGTTGCTATGTATTTATTTTTAAAAAAAGATTTATTTAGAACATATAGTTAATATATTAACTGAAAGCTAGCTGGTGCCTATCAACAAAATCAGACATGAGTACTTCTGCCTGAGGAAAAGGAGATTTTACCTTAAAAGTCAGGGTGAGGGAGTGAATCTTATTTCTGAAAACCTTCCTATCTCTGGTCAGATTAGATACTACCTGGATATTAAAAATGTCAACTTTAAAGCATTAGCCTCTGGCACAGGAGGATCCCTGAAAGTTCCCATTAGTCAGTAACTGAGAACTTGATGCATGTTACTGTAGGGATGAGGTGAGAGGAGTGGCTTTCTTCTTTTATTCAGAGCAAGGGAGGTGTAGTTTGACCATCAGTGGCCGAGATAACACTTTAATTTGTACTGCTATGAGAGCATCTCCGTGGGGATGCTCATAAACTGAGAGTCACCCAAGGAGCGGCCTTGGTAGCTGAAGCGGCTGCCATTGCTCTCTTTGCCATAGGTACTTTTGAGGCTTGCAGAAGTCGCTTGGCTCACTTAAGCCCCCTAAGCTGGGCAACACTGAGCTAAGCTCTGATCATGGGCACCAAAATGCAGAATTTGCAGACATGCATTGTCTGGAAAACTTGGCTCATGTCAGAAGTGCAAATACTACTGAAGACAGAAGTGTCTACAAGAGAAACAATTATTCCTGCACACAAAATGCATTTTGGGAATAGTAAGACTGTGCATGTGACCAAAAGATTCTTTCCTTTGATCAGTCCATGATGGTGGTCCAACCTTCTTCGATTTTCAAGCAACCGTGCTTGTGCATTCTCCCATGTTGCCCACAAGGCCGCGAGTGCTCCCCTTAAACACGTTCTTCCAGTCCATTTATAAAATTCTTCTTTGCTGTCACATGAAAGAGAATCTTGACAACACTGAGACTCGTCTGTATTTTCATTTTAGCTATTGCCTACCTGCAAATGCAAAAAGTGACTGCATATATGATCATATGCATATGCGCAGCTTTGACATTGTGCTTGTGCAAGTTAGGATCAAAACAGAAATATCCTTTTGAAAGCATAGGTGGAAAAAATTCAATAAATAAGAAAAATTGAGAGGATTTGGGAATCTGAACTCATATTTGGAAGAAAATTAAAAGTATTTTGAGTTATACTGGCAAGTAAAAGATAATATGAGCACAACAGATCTGAAGAATCAAAATGCAAAACCTCATTCTACCTTCATATATTCTACCAAAAAAACCCCATAAAAGTAGATCTACCAAAGTCACCGTAATTACTAATCTAAATTAATGATAGTTAGTAACGTATTAATTATTAGTGAGCACAGTTAGAGTAGTATTACAGCACTACAAAAGCCTTTTTCTCTTGTGAATTAAGGTATTCCGTAGACTAGAAAAATGCTAAGGATATTAAAATCATCACACTGTTGTTATTGATCATCTGGAATCCTGAACTTAAGGGTGAATTCCAGAACTCATCTGACTCAATGAATTTAAGGGCTCATACACAGTATGTTGTTTTTCTTTCTCTTTTTTTCTAAAAATCTCTGCCTTAGAAGACATGAAATAAAGTGTCTTTTTGACATTTTAAATAATATTGAAAACATAATTAAGTAAATCAGTCAACTAAAGTTTGACTGAATGGGCCATCAACAAGCTCCACAATGAAGTATAGCAAAATGATGTATTTACTAACAACATTGCAATCACATGCTTAAAATTCTCTGGCTAGCAAAATTGTCTGCTTCCTACCATCTGGCCTGCATGAAAACAACCAAAAGAGTATATTAAGGACTGTAATTTACAATTTCAGCCATAAACAAAAGTTTACACACAATAAAGTTTAGTATTCTTATATTTCAGCCTTTCTATAGTCTTGATTTAAGGATAGGGAGGAATTGGTCCAGTCAAGGATCTGTAATTTGCCATAGAAATTAAGGAATCAAACAAACGTGTATCATGGTTAAAACACAAGAAGAAACCAGAAACGTGTTTCCATTTAAGCTGCCTCTGACACTGGAACTAGTGCAGAAGAGCTACTCTTGCATTTGTGGGAATTTGCTGTTAAGAGTTTCCCTGGTATTAAAAGGTTTTTGTGGAGTAAGAATATTAAAAAGTCCAAAAAAATATTTTACTAATGTAAAGGTGTCAGAAATTCTCCAAGCCTGAATAATTTCACCCTGGAAATCTGAGCTCTGATTAAGTCTCAACAAGTCTAAAGGATGAAAGCAATTACTGCCTTCCTTTGCTTTCCACTAAATATCAAAACAGAAGCTACATAGGAATGTTTGTTGTATGGGGTGTCTGTTACAGTGCTGAATATTTCAAAAGGCTTTCTGGACATGAAATAGATAAGCTTGAAAGCAAAAGGGAAACTCAACAATGTTCAAGTTAAAAAAAAACCCAAAAAACCAAACAAAACCCTCACTGAAAACCCTCCTTGTTATAATCTGTCATATTTATTTTTTCTATTTACAGTTCTGCAGCAGGCCATAAGGAAACACTAAAAGGATCTTCTTAACTTTCCCTTCTGGAAACAGCTCAGCAGTCCCAGCCGAAAGAATTACCAAAGAAATCCTCTGGATTAGCAGGAAACAGGACAACATGCTCTTTAAAACAGAGGTAAATTGGTTCTGTGCTTGTAAAGTCCCCAGCACAGAAAGGACCAGTTCAGGACCACAGCCCCTAAGTGCTACTGCAGTAAAATAAGAGACCAGATTTTGGTCAAATCACACCTTTTAATGCCTGTATTGACACAACTGATTTCTTATTTCCAGTCTCTTAGGAAGACAGCTTTACAGCTCCTCTTTTCCTCATTTTTTATCAGAATTTCTGTTTCTCACAACGAATCTTTTTCTTTCAACTATTTCAGCTCCTTGCACTGAAAACTATAAATTCCATTTCAGACAAAATCTCTTCCCAACTGTTATCCTCCAGCACTATTCTCACATTCTGTTCTCATGCACACAAAAATCTCCTCCAAGCACCCCCCCCCACCCCCAATCTCTTCCTCTCCAAAAATAAATAAATAACCAACCAAGCCTCCAGCTTCCCTAGTGTCCCTTTCTTGGTCACTGGTAACCAGGGAAACCAGATACTATGGTAACTCAGGGATGAAAAAAAAAATAAAAAAAATCACACACTCAGTATTCCTAAAACTCCAAACTATATGGAAAGTCCTCATCCCTTTCTTCTCTAGGCAATGAAGTGGCAACAGAAATACCGGCAGCAAATTCCCATCTTTACTCATTCAGTCTTTTGAGCTGTGTAAATCCGTATCTTCTGTATGCCTCCCTTGCAGTTTTTTCAGTGCCCTACTATTTTCAGAGCCATTTCATGTTCAGTTCAGGTTGTTATAAATTATACCTGAGTGCTCCCAAAGGTCTAATTGCAATTTTTTAATTTGGGATTTTTTTTAATGTCTGAAGTTCTTCAGTTCAAAGTATATGGATGATCTTTTTGACCAGAGGGAAAAAAAACCCTCCCCAAACCCCATCTGATTATTTTCTGAGCCTCAAAACTATCAACATTCAATATCTTAGTCGAGATTTATGTCTCAAGGGTGAGTCTATGTAGAGTTGCTAATGGCTAATAAAAGATTAGTTTTGTTGTCTTCCCTGAGTAAGGATACAAAGCTGGTTGTCTGTCTCTCTCTCTCTTCCCAACATCTAACACTCATTTTCATGAAATGTGAAGATACCTAACCTCTGAGACTTCTACCCTGTACCAAATTTGTTTAAAATTGGTCAACAAGTTCAAATGTTATTAAGGACGTACATGCCAAGGTTCAGGTCACAAGGATGCCATTTTTAGGGAACTGGTTTTAGGGATCTTGTCCTAAGTTCATCTACAAAACCTGTGTTAACATTAGGCAAGAATAATTATGCATCAGCCACGTGTTTTACACCTCACAAGTATACTGGAATTATATTCTGTGGAAATACAGACCACTGATACAGTTAGCTCAGTGGAGATGGTGGGTGAATAACTTAGAAAGCAGCCAGTAAACACTTACAAGACATTAATTTCTCCTGCTGTCACCTCTGTGGGATACATGTTTTGTCCAGCTTACAGCTGAGATAAATGATGGAAAGCTCTGTCTTAGGGTATCTTTTACAATACAAGGTCCTCTTTTTCTTGGTCATACACTTAGTGTCTCTGCCTCCTGGAAGATTTCACCTTGGCTCTAGTTCATTTCTGCCTGACTCAGATCCTCTAAAAACTCAGGTCACTCTAAAAAAAAAATTAGTATTAACCTGTGTTGTAATTTAACCCCAGCTGGCAACCAGGACAACCCAGCCACTCGCTCACTCCCCCCAAGTTGTGATGGGGGAGAGAATCAGAAGAATAAAAGCGAGGAAAAACTCGTGGGTTGAGATAACGACAGTATAACAGGTAGAGCAAAAGCTGTGCACACAAGCAAAGCCGAACAAGGAATTCATTCACCGCTTCCCATGGGCAGGCAGGCGTTCAGCCATCCCCAGGAACGCCGGGCTCCATCACGCGTAGCTGTTACTTGGGAAGACAAATGCCTTAACTCCCTTCCTTCTTCTTCCCCCAGCTTTATATACCGAGCGTGGCATCACATGGTATGGAAGAGCCCGTTGGTCAGGTGGGGTCAGCTGTCCTGGCTGTGTCCCCTCCCAACTCCTTGCGCCCTCCCAGCCTGCTCGCTGGCACGGCGATATGAGGAGCAGAAAAGGCCTTGACTGCCTAGCAACAAATAAAACCACCACCGCGCTATCAAAAGTATTTCTCATCCCAAATGCAAAACGTAGTGCTATACCAGCTGCTAATAAAAAAAGGTTAACTCTATCTCGACTGAAACCATGACAGCCTGGATAGTCCAAAGTCACAATACAGTCCAAAAAGAAGAGATACCAATTTGATTTTAAAAGACCATGCTTGGTTTCAAGTTATTGTCTCCAAAAGACATGCCTAACAGGCAGTAGATCTGAGATAATGCTAAGTAAAACAGTTCTAATGGCAAAACACATTGCTGAATTTTAGTCACTTCCTATCTGGCATCATATATTCACGCAACCCACTGGATGGACAGAGCGCAGCCCAGTATGTAAATCGCAATATTTCAACACCAGAAGAAATTTGTGGTTTATTCAGCACAGCACTTTTTACATCTACACCCATGAAATGTGCTTGATTCCCATGAGGAAATGCTTCCCATGAAGAAACAGTATTGTCATTAAATTGATCTTTAATTATAAAACAATTTTAGATTTGGACCAATATTTCAGGGTTATGTAGGCACTGGCCTTAAGCAATTAGCTTAAAAAGAAATTGTTAAACAAGCAGTTTGTCTGTGTTTTCCTGTGTTGAATGTGTGCACACATTATGTTTAGCACTTACAAGCTTACCACTTTTCAGGCACTGAAACTAAACCTTAAAAAACAAAAAATAGAAAAAAGGCAGTGATCAGGGTAAAAACTGAAATGCTTGCAAGTTCAGAGGCCATTGGGGATTTGTGAGAAAACAAAACAAAACAAAACCAAACCTCCAAAAATAAAGCAACCCAAATCAAAACCAAAATAAACAAACAAGAAAAAAATCCAAAACACAATACAACCTTGGCAGCTAGCCAAAGTTTTCCAACATAATTCTGGCTTAGGGGGCAAAAAAATCCTCTTTAAAAAGACATTAACTTCTACTAATAATTTCGTCACCATGGATGGTCTCCAATGGTCAGGCTTCAGCCTGGAACAGGTTTTTAATAGTCATTCACTTCAGTTGTGTGTGCTGCACGTGATCTATCCTACAGGCAAAAGCCCAGCCTCTGATCTCCATGATCCTAATTCACTGTTTAACAGAATGCCCCTGCAATGAAGAAGCTGTTCAGGTCCCAGTCAGCCTGGTCTTGGAGTCAAAGTCAAAGAACATTTGGTCCAGACGGTTGAAGAAAGAGACCACTCTCCACTATCTGGCACTTCTTCACTTCTCATACCTCCACTTCACTTTCCGTCTTTGCAAAATAGGACTAAAAATGCTTGCTGTCTAGATGAGAAACTTCAGTGCTATTTCATTTTTTGATTTGCTGTTCAACATCACAGATAAAAAAGGAGCTCTAATGCTTGCCATACAAAAGAGCAAATAGTAAATTTAACTGCAATAGATCCCTCTTGAAATCTACATCGGTTCAGTAGGATAGCTATTGTCTTAGTAACCACTAAAAAATACTGGTTACTAAAGAAAATAATTAGTTAAGCTAAAAATCAGGAGACATATTGATGTCTCCTGCTCTTATTAACTGTAGTGAGATAGTCAATATCCAAGCATTCCAGAATCACTGCATGATATACCTTCCTTACACCCTTTGCCAGACAATACAGCACCCACACAAGACAGAGGCAGAAACTGAGCTGCTGCTCCATTTGAAACACCAAGCATCTGGTTTCAGAAGTTCTGAGCACCTAAAAAATTCACTTGAAGTCACTGGCATCATTTAAGAAAACCCTGAAACACCAAACTTCCTGTGTCACATATTTGGTAGCCCAGAACTGCAGCAACTAAAATCAGAAATGCCTTTGCATAACTTGAGCTTCCAACAAAAAGTACATCACCTTCAGTGAATGATTCTCTTCTGAAGGTTTTGGAACAGGTTTTTCCCTACTTAGTTTGCTATATATAACATCCTAAGCTGAGAATTTCTCTTCCTTTGTAGATCACCATATGTATTTATGAAAAACCATTCAGAAATACATAGACTATATCTAATAACAAGCAGTAGGTTCAAGAACAGGAAAAGTTTTAGTTCCAGATACTCAACAATTTTTAAGAAAACAGATATGGCAGATCAAGCAGGTAAGGCAGTGTGCACTTGTCCTTCCTCTCAATAAATCTAAGATTTATAAGATAATAATACCGATACTTAAATAATGACAGCAAACAGATTTTAGACTGCAGAAAAAGTAAAGTGTCTGACATAGAAGAATGGATATTGGTAACTTTATCTGAATCACAAGGGGAAAAAAAAAAGCCTGAAGCCATACAAGACGTCAGCAACTATCTATAACTTAAAGTTATCAACTCTTAATAACAAAGTTATTATGAAAGTATCACCCTTGTTACTGACTGCTTCCCTAGGCAAGGCAGAAGAAACATGAATAGACCTAGTATTATTTCTCCCCTCTCCCTCCCTCCTCTTTCATTGGCCTTTCTTTGAACTGATTCAGAAAAGTGAAACTGGTTCCCTAGACACGTGGAACATTAAAAATGACAGTCACGCTGAGGAAACAGTCACATACAAACTAGCTCAGGAACCACTAGTTGTGACAATAGTAAACAACACATAGGCTGAGGGACACGGATTCACTGTGAGTGAGGATTTGTCCCTCTAAAAAACTCAAGCATGGGATCAAAGCACTATTTCAGTTCTCAAAATAGGACTTCAGCTGTACAGACACATCCAGAGATCTCTGTTAAGAAAGGTTATTAAACACAGATTCCCACTGCAGAATGGGAAATATTTAAAGCAAAAATGTAAACCTCCATAATTGCAATTCAGTGTTTAAACTGTGAGTATACCAGTGGAAGTGAATATACAAACATGCATGTGTTTTCTAACACATTGCCCTGTTTAATGAAAGTGTCCAATCTAATTTTACCAGTTTCAGACAACTTAAATTAAATTAAAGAAAAAAAACAAAAAAACACACAAACAAAACCTTTTTGTGCCATATATTTATAAAGCACTACTTTGCATTGTCTTCCCCGCTATCCATATGAAATAGATTCTTTCCTGGCATCCACAAGTAGAGGGAAACTCAATAATTTTCAACATCAACAGGTGATTCAGAAACACAGAATATTTTAACTTTGCGCAGTTTATAAATTTCAGCAGTTTGCAATATTTCAGAGCAAGACTTCAAAAAGCTATGGAAGGAACGATGATGCCACCTTTTCATTATTTTTATGATCAAGTTTTAGTGTGTTATAAGATACATTGCTGAATTTATTTCATAATCAATTTAAAAAGGAGCACATTATTGCAAAGGCAGCAGTCTATCTTACTAATCCTTTATTCGGTGACTGAAAGATTTGGATCACTAATGAAAGTACATGTGCCTGGGAAGACTATTCAAAACCCATGCACACCGCTTGTAAAAATGTGACTTTATTTTCAGATTATATTGACAGTGCTCACTTTTTGAAAAACCTAAATAAGATCAATTAGCCTTGAACTAATATGGTCCCTTTAGACATACACCAAGTTAAAAAGATCATCATAGCCAGAGAGGAGAGAGGAAACAAATCTGTGTCTTTGGCATCTGAAGTAAAAAAGATTGTCACCACTACAATTAAAGGCCTATTATTGTCTGTCCTGCTAGCCAGAAGCCAGGGACAAAAGCTCCAAAGACCTCCAAAGATCCACATTTAGACTCAAAATTCAGGAATAATTTTACACCTTTCAGGACCAGGATTTTGCATCCAGTCCGTTACAGAGACTGGGCTAGATGCAAATTTGGATTCCTCACAAAACAGTGGTACTTATGCAAGAGCTATTGGTCTTCGCCTGTTTGCTTGCTGCACTTGAACAACTTCTGTGCAAGAGGCTAAGCTTCAAGCCACAGTTAAAATTTAAATTAATACTTCAGAAGAAGCCCTGACACAAGCAGCATTCAGTGCACTAAGAAGTGCACAAGATGGCAATCATTACATCTGACCCAAAGAAAATTCTGAGCACGTACAAGGATGTAGGTATGGTTCTCTGTAGCAAGAGAAGAGTAGTCTACTAGGTCTACGTGCTGTGGTTTGCAACAGTCAGTAAACCTGATTAACCTGCCCTGCCCTCCCCCAAAACCCAACAATAAAATAATTCTTTTCAAAACCATCTTCTCCAAATGAGATTCTTTAAAAAAAAAAAATCTGCTACCTGTAGTGAATTGGCATATGATGAATATAGATGGGAAAACTGCATGATCTCATTCAACATCACGCAGACAGTTGAACAAGTTCTCCCACCTGCTTAGAACAGTGGCAGGTAGAGCTACTGGATCAGAGCACTGATCCATTGCATATCATTTATCTCCCCACAGAATATAATTTCTTCCCAATTGCTTCCTGTAAACACTAAGAAAAAACAGGTTCAGTATCTATCCCTCTGGCCTACTTTCCATTTAACATGAATGTGCTTTAAAAACAGTAGGAAGAAATCTTAAGTTGCTTTAGATGTTAGGATTAAAAGGAATACTACCTGTTTCTTACATGCCTCTATCTCCAGTTTGATTCAAGAAACGAATAATACTTTTAAAAATAGCCTCTCTATGTGGAACTAAACTATTGTGTAAATATTCAATTTTGTGCAATTGTCTAACTGGGAAATATGCCAAAATCTGTCTTTCACAAACTCACCTGGGATTGAAGAAAAAAAATATTCTGCCATCCTTTTTGTCTTTCAGTCATGATTTGTTTGGGGTCCCAGGTTGAAAATTTCCCACAAATTTGAGTGATATTCAATGCTGTACTCTTTTGCATATCTTTACATTAAGGAACAACTTTCACAGAGTTTAGAAAAGAACATTTATGTAAAGTGAAATTTAGGTCAACTAATATTCTGTTCTTATGTTGCCACTGTTGCCACTTTGAATACAGATTATCTCCTCTGGAACTCCTTTCTCTTCCTGCTTGATTCTTGTCAAAGTTAAAAAGCTGCAAATGGGGAAGGAACTTTTTTTACTTTAAAATAATAAAACTCGAATGACTTAATACATGAGATCATTCACAAATACCCTGGAATCCAACACAAAAGACGTGCTTCATTCTTATTTGGAGAGAACCACTTTCCACTGCAATTCGGCAAGAAGCATTTCTTCCACTGAGACTAATGGCTATACATATAAAAATCCTGATTTTTCAGGGTGACAATTAAGAGTTAAATATAATCACAGCTTCTGCAATTTGGATGTTGGTCCATTAAAACCTGATTTGAGAAGAGAAATGAATTTTATAAGGACATTGGACTTACTCATATAATTTCCTGTAGCAGATCAGGTGAACTCAAAGAGGGGGAAAACCGTGATTCAAATACTGCATCAGAGGAACAACAAAACCTGCAGTTTATCTTAGGCAAGTATGGGTTTCATACAATCCTTGTCCATGCGGTTTTCTAAAGGCAAAGTTTAATCCAAGCTACGCATTTGCTAAGTTTTAATTTAGAGGATTTGTTTCTGAATTCCAAGTACTGAGGATTAATACTAACTTGTCCTTTGCCACAACTGTACTTCCAAATTTGAAACGCATAACAAAATGGCAAGGTGTCCCTATTAAAAACACGTACATTTCCAGCTCCACAAGTAGAATTCAAAAGCTGTTTGATGCCTGCAAGATGTCCTTTAGAAATGAAAACTATAAAATTATTCATAGAAGACAGCAAAACAGGAAATACTATCCTAGAGCTCTACAATTAAAGGAAAAGCAACAGTCCATCAGACTGTTAAGTGGTCATTTAACAGACTTTTCTTGGAGTTATCCGATTACCTAAGGATAGCAAGAAGATCAGAACACTTAATTATTCACAAATTATTTTCTAATTTCAGAATAAGATTTAACAATACTTTATTGCCAATAAGCAGCCTAATGTCTTACAAACCTCACTGATTAACAAAAGCAAGACTTGCTAAAGGAGATCTGACCTCCCACTTGCTTATTTGATGGACAGTTCTGTGACACCTGAATAAAAGGCCGTCTCCTTTTGTTTAGTTCCAAGAACAGTTCTCAATGCACATAAAAGGACTCAGCCGTAGCCTTTGGCAGTTTAAGTATACTCTGCTTGTCAGCACCATTGGCAAGGTTTAACAGTGATCAGAAAGTGAGATGCCAATGTCAGTACACTCTACTGAGTCTAATAGAGCAAAATTCAGAAATTGCTGTGCAAAGGGGCATCTCTAAATGTATGATTGCTCTTTTTTTAATGAACTATTCAGCATAAAACTAAAAAGGATTGCAGAAAATGAACACAGAAAAAGAGTCTGTTTGTGAGCTGTTACATGTACAGCTTGGGAAATAAAGGGAAAGACCCATGGCCTCCGGGATCACTCCTTGCTCAGCCAGTCAAGATGACTTATTACACCTGCACATAGCAGAGGAGTGAAACAGATAGTAAAATTACTTCATTGATTTTATTCTAGTGTATGTAAATAATCTTATTATCAGATCTGCCCTTTCCACGACAAAAAAAAAAAAAAATTTTGTTCAATTTGCCAGTCAATTTTTTTTTAATCTGATTTTCATATTTTGCTACTCCCCCACTGAGGACTCAGCAAACAGTAGTAAGATTAATAGAAATTATATTTATTTGTAATCTAGAATATAGATTATTTCAAATAGCTTTTAAATTTTCTTAATAAATTTTCTTGTTTCACTCCAAAAGAAATTCTGTTGAGAGATTTCAAGCATTTCAAGTATTTCTATTTTACACTTCTACTTCTCAGAACTGTTAATAAAGACTTAATTTTCCAAGTATATTTTAAGTAAGCAAAGCTCTAACCTCTTATACGTGTCATCTGTATCTGGATTATAAACCAAATATTGTTTTGATAGTAAAGTAACCTATACACCACTAATTTGAGGGAAGGAAGTGTAATCTATAAACCTATGGATCAGTCTCAAGGCAGTTCATTTTTAAGCCAAAACCAGTCAATGTTTGTGAATGGCTGGGAATATACATGTGGACAGTCACTTGAGGGCAGAAGCAATAACCAGCCTGCCAGTCATCTTAACAAGCTTAAACAAATATTGATTTTGTGTGTAGATGCATACAGTATAATGTGCACACATTTAGAAACGTTAATAAAAATGTGATCTATTGCACTTTTCTCACTAAATACAAAATGCCAAAAAATAATCTAAATAATTCCGAGAAAATTGTTTGCTTGGCAAATCCATCTGCAAGAGATCTAGAAATAAATCAGGGGTTCCTTGATGTGACATGGCATATTTGAACTAACAGATCAAATAGAAACACCAGCTACAATTCAAATAGTTACAACTCAGTCTCATTAGAGATGAGAAAAGCAAATTAGATAAAAATAAAATCTTACTTGGGTCATCTTTCAAAAGGAACTGAAGACTTAAAAAAGGAGTATATTCTCAGTGCTCATGAGCCTAAATGATGGACTTAGTATGAAATATATAATTTTGCTATATTCTTCATATCTACAGCTAGTCAAAGTAGAGTGGGTTTTTTTCTGAGTTTCAAAATGATCTTCTGAAAGCATTCCAGGCTCCCCTAATAATCAGTTTATCTTCGTATCCTAAAAAAACACCCTAGAAAAAATTCCACTTGGAATGCTGAGCCTCTGCATATTCTAAATAATGACAACATTCAAGGACTATGCATCACTAGTTCTGCTCTTAAAACTTAAATATATCTTAAACATTAGACAAGATTTGTATCTCATATCTAGTCACAATCCCAGTTTAATCAATGCGCCACTGTTGTCTTTGCCATTTTTTTTTGTTTGTTTGTTTTAAAACCAAGTTTGATTTTGTAGATTTTTATTCCCAGAAGTGAAATCAGCTTTTGCAAATGCTAATATTAAATCAACTGATACTGGTACCAGTACAATTATGCTTATCGTTTGAACAGCTACCTTCAAGACTGGGCTGTAAACATGCTGTAAACTTTATCAAAATTAACAGAGATTAACTTGAAATACAAAGGGCCAACTTCTGTTTGGAATTGAACTCAAAATATTCTACAGGCTTCAGAAAAATTAGGTGGGTAAATAACAGAAATTGAAATATACTACAAAGCAAACCCAACAAAAAACAAACTACTGCATACAAGTATGATTATACTGTCAGGCCATTGTAAAATAAGCCATTAATCTCTTGTGAAAGAGAACGAGCAAGTATGTCTCAATACTTCTGACTTTTTCAGACCACCAACTTTTATAGATGCATTCATGAATTTTATATTTTACTGCTTGTATTTCAAATGTTTGAGTGCTTTCAGCAGTGTGGAAGATCATTTTTAAAATGAAAGTACAAGAAAAATATACGTAGATTAAAAATTATTATGGATAAATAAAATGTAATGGTGTGTTCTGCAACCCAACAAAACTAAAACCAAAGCAGCAAAAGCTTACAAAAATGCAAAGCCTTTTCCACAGAGAAGCAGAATTCAGAAAACTGAATTACAAGTAACATTCAAAATTATTATCTAAAAATTCATAACCAAATCCGTCACTAAGAGTAGTTTGTGTCTCTTGTCCCTACTGCTATGAAGCTAAAGACTTTATCATGCAGCATGCTGGATGTACTTTTTCCTTAAATAACATTTTCCATATTGCCTCTCTCCAGGCAACAAAGTAGCTAATGTCGCCTGATGAACATCATATTTACAGCAGACAAGCAAGGACTTAGAGGCAGAAGTCTGTCACTCATAGAAACGTACTAAATGAGCATCTGAACAATAAGGAAATTCCTAAATATACCTAAATGGTGATGAAATGAATAACCCTCACATGAGGACTAAATTACTGAACCAAACTAGTGAGGACAACAAAAGTACAAGTATCTAAAGGCTGTTCTGAGGTCACGGAACAGGACAAGCATGTGCTCTTCACTTACACTTCAAAATAGTGTTGTCATTTTCTTGGAATCTCTCATACAAGGTGACAATTTCAAGCACAGTAGTCTGAGAATTAAACTCAGGTCAGAAAAACCTGACCAGTTAATAACAACCCAAAAGCACTCTGTTCTTTGTGGGGCAGCAGTTTCAGATAAATGAGATATATAAATATTTAATGCCAATCCTTAGTTTTGCATAAATAAATGTAGCTTTTGGCCATGTACGGAAGCCTGTTCTTCCATTGCTGAGACAAGAGTATTTTTACGGTTGTTTAAAATGGGAGTAAGGTGGCAGCTTTTGGAATATTCTGCAGCTGTGATGGTAAACAACTGCCATTACTGCTAATATTTGTACCACCACCAACCTGCATTTAGTACAAAGAACTATGCGCTTCAATGATTTCTAAAAGTTATTTTGCACCCATCAACAGAAAGATTTGTCACCATGGAAAAAAGGCAGACAGCAAATGATGCAGAACGATGCTCAAGAAATGGAAAGTCATCACATGAAAATCCAAGCCCTTTTTCCTCCATTGCTGGGCAAGAAGAGTAACAAGGAATATTCTAAGAGACATCCAGTCTCACCTCTCTCTTTCTGTCCTATGCTAAATTTGCCAACTTTTCAATAGTGCTAACTCAGAGAAGTCTATGTGGCAATCAATTTTTTATTCCCTTTCTCCTTTCTATTTTTTTCCCTCTGTTGGAGATATGCTGCATGAAAACAGAAACATCAAAGAGATGAAGAAAGGCACTCTAAATTCTAAATATCCTCCATATTCTTGTATTCACAGAAGAAAAAGATAAATTAAAACCAAGAGTTTATAACTACTTTTTCATGGAAATGAAAAATATTTTCAATCAATGAAAATCAAAAAAGTAAATTCAAACTTTTCCAGTTCAAAATAAAAACTGAAGAGTTTTTTCAGAATTTTGACCCCCTCAATACAGCCTAGTTCCTGAAGTCAGAAGCAGCCGTAAGTGTTTACTCTGGCTTAATTATAGTACTCTTGATTTCTGATTTAATTATATTTTAGGTAACAAGCTAGAAGTACAACCCTCTTATACAATAACGTAGTCTGCTCGCTCCTTACAGTGTCAGAGGAAGGAATTTCAGAGAAATGTAGTCATAACAATAAAACATTCCAATGTAAGCTTTTGCAATGACTACAAGAGCTAGAATAATCTTCTTTATGCATGCATTGCAGCATGAAGAATAACACAGAACAACAGTATAAAATAACATTATGTTTTCAGAAAAAAAAGTATCACTACGCAATTTAAAAGAGTCCCAATGTTAAGAAACCAGAGATACATTCACAAATAAGAGAAAAATCAAAAAAGCACATTTAATTCTGTATTTATTATATAATTTGGATTTCATGCTATGTACTCTAAAACTGCCTTATGGTGTTTGATAGAACCATTTTCAAAATGTCCACATAAAGACATAAGAAATCATGCTCAAGCTTACAAAAAAACCCACCCCAAAACATTGCTGCAAGAAGGTCTATAGCACATTACATTTATACACACAAAATAACCCTGATTTGCTGTCCTTAAAACTTGTTTCTTCTTTCAGATATACTATCTGATTAAGCAAAATGACATTTGCATGTGAAAAACGAACATATTAAAGAACTGTGTAATAAAAACATTTTCTATTTTATGTGTAAAAAAGCTAAATAGTAAGGGGATTAATACATATCATGCACAAAATATGTAGAGTTATTTTGAAAGCGCATTAAAGTTAGCTCAGCTATATATTCTTCTCCCAGAGATGTTACGTTTGACTCACATGAAGTAGGGGCCAAGATTAAAAAAAAAAATATCCATCAAACAGAGGGGTTATTATGACAAGTATCACATCACCAAATTCTGAAATCAGAACTCTCAAAGTCATGAGAATTTCACATTGAAAACCAAAGCCCAGAATGACTAACAGAGAGAGCAGGCATCCATGTGATGAAGGCTCTTCCCATAAGAGATTACACTAATCCTTCTGTCATCAGAAGAAAGGTTCCCATTCCCCGTGCATTAGGCAGTGCAAGCTGTCTGGCCAGTACCTCCTGTATTTCAGTAGCAGATGAAGTGAAAAAATACTGTACAAAGAGATAAATGTATCTTTAAGGATAAAAATAACTATATAAATGCATTATACATAGAGGAGTATGTCTCTCACACCAAATGCAAAAGAGTTAAGTACATTTCATAAATAGTAGATCATGGTTTAAATATTCAGAAATAAAAATTATTTATACTTTTTAGCAGAAGTATTTACTTCCTTGGTTGAATTCTCGCAGAATAGGAGGTTTCTAGCACACATGATTAAGGTAGTCAAAGTCACTGTTAAATCATAGTTAAGCTTATTGTATACAACAGAGTATGTTACAGTAACATTCAGAGGCAGCTATTTCTCCTAAGAGAGACCTCTTGAAAAAAAGTACTGAGACACAGTGACAAAATCAGACTATTTTTACTGGGACAACCTTCAGTTTCTTTGTTTCTTTGAATACTGTTACTGATACTGTTTTTAAGAGTCCCTAAATCTCAGTTTAACTGCTGTTACAGATTCTTAAGATCTGAAATACAGCTCTAACAGAGTTTTTGCCAGCTCCTTAAGTGTCTTTTATATAAAACACTGAGGACATTGATATAGTTGTTTTCTCTTTTGGAGAAGTACAGATAACTCTATCATTCTATACATCACCTTCATTGATTGGTTTATTTCTAAAGATATGTGACAATTTACCTGCAGGACACTTGTTCCTAACTCATTAAGAGCGATCAGTAAACCCTGTGGTGTTCATTAAAAAGAATCTTCTGTACACAGCAGCAAAAAATATTTCCTTCAACAATGGTTCAGCCACTGTAAGGTGGCTGTAAGGTCAAAGAAATAGATAACAAATACATTGAATGTAATCTCTATTGTATCTTCTTATTCTGAGTGCATCCTGGAGGCATAAAGGTTTGATTCATGCATGTTGTTTAGATTCCCTCTGATCCTCTTGCCTAGTTTTTAATAATATTTATTTTGTGGGAGCTCATAAATTCTAAAATTTAGAAGAGAAGATTTCTGGTGAAGTAATGAGCCAAAATATGACAAAACATCAATCAAAGAAGCTTGTGACTTCTGACCCTTTCTGGGTTTGGTTTTATGACTTTCATATCTTTGATGTTATGAAAAGGAGACAAGATATGACAGGTGCTGTGCTTGGAGAAACCACTTAGTCAATTTAATTCCAGACACCTGTGAGTAACACCGCAGAACTACTTCAGCAAATTTGAAAATGTTCAGCTCCCTATCTTTCTTTCACAGTGGTAACACGTCAACAGCGCAAGTGCTTGGAGGTGCATTTGGCCAACTTTCTTCAGCCCATTGATGAAGTAAAGGATTTAAGTAAAAATGCAACAACATTACATTTCAACAGTGTGATCTATCACAGAAAGTCAGAGATAGCATTCAGGAAAGATCAGGAAATCTATAAATGCTATGCAAAAGGTAGTTGTGTGAAGTCTTAAAATAGCACTATGGCTCGTTACTTCTGTAGAATAGGTGAACTGAAAGAAAATGAATCCTTGTATACGTCATAGATCAGATCCTCAAGTAGGGCATTAGAATGGAATTAGAATGGTTCATTCCCTGTTAGTTGTTCTAGAAGAGGATGGAAAGTGATCGTTATTTTCAGCTTTTGAGCCGGTGAGGCTTAGGTGCCAAGAAATTACGCCTTCTCAGGGCTTTCTATGTAAGTCCTTTTCCCAAAGGAAAGAGCAGATTTCTCATTTTAATCCTATGACTTTAGTTTTATCAAACAGGAGATTTTGGATTTGTCTTTGAACAGGCCATGTTGGATCTTTCTGAAGTCAGTGAAGATGCTTCAGTTTTCAGCAGAAACTGAATCAGTGCCTTAGGGAAACAAGACTGTCATGTTGTTCTTTTGGGGGAGGTTGGGGCAAGGGGGTAGGGACGAAGGTTTGGAGAAGAGTTGTTTGTGTGCAGAAAGAAAGTTACTTGAGTTACAAATAAGTTGTAAGAAAAGAGGAAAAGGCAACTGAGGCAGCCTACTTGAAGGTTAAACTGTTGCTGTACGAGTGGCATCCTGCTACAATTTCATGCAAAAATTGACAGACTGAATTACAGAGAAATATAAGTGTAGACAATGATCTTTTCATACTTTTTCACATTTAAAATACTCAATACAGCAAAGATATAATTAAAAGTCTACCTATTTCAGAAACCAGAGTTCTGAAAGTTTGTGGTACATTAGGTGAGGGTAAAGCCAGGAGCCAGGAAAAAGGAGGAGGAAAGTAAGCATGTGTCTTTTTGTGCCAATTTTCTCTCCTGCCTGAGGCTGCCACTGTGGTAATAACCTGAGTTGCTAACACCTTATATTACACAGGAGGCTCAAGACTCTGAAAAGTTATGTACAATAAAAATCTGAGAAATGTGGAGAGTAACAGTATCTGTTAAATCTTTAGGCACAGCTCCGTTAAATCTAGGCTTTCTGGTAGGAATAAGTTAGTTGGGATGCTATCATTCAGAGGCAGACAAATGAAATTGGATTTTTAATAGGGGGGGATGTGTTTGTGGAGGAAACAAGTCCCAGCCTGTGAGCAGACCAACATTTGGACCATCGACCCACATTTTAACTCTCTCAACAGATGAGAGGTTTTCTACGCTTCATGAAAGATTTGCTCAGCTTTGTTAAAATCACATATAGAATGGAGATAAAAAGGCAGCATCTTAGGAACATGGGTGTTACAAGAATAGCATATATATTTCTTCTTCTAAATAATTATCACAGGACCAGTTTCCCATAAAAACCAGTAAAACACAAAATATTCTCAGGGCTTCAGTCATGTCACTACAGTTGGGGTTTTTTGTGGTTTTTTTTGTTGTTGTTGTTTTGAGGTTTTTTTAGGCACTGTATAAACCCAGAACAAAAGACAGTACCTCTGCACTTACTTAGCTCACTGACAAATCTATTGACATGGTGGATGCTCTCCTTGCATCAAACATCAGAGGTCTTTTACGCTTAATGGGTAGAATCTTTTCTCTTTCTGATACTGAGCTTCCTGGAGGAAGCAGAGAGAAGATCAAAGCACAATGAGAATGAGATGGGGAGCAAGACCCAGGGGTTCTAATCCATTTATATCATCCCATCTTTCAATATTGTGAACAAATCCCCTTAAAATGAATGCAGCCCATAGTGGAAGTTAATTCTGAACTGTGAGATTACAAAGTTGGAACATGGGAACTTCATATACAGGATAACAAGAGGATGGGTGTCAGGTCTGCTCCTTACTGAACAACAGACCAAAGGAAAAAAAAAACCAACGCTTGGGACAGGAAAGCTCACTCTTGGTGCTACTGTAAATGCATACTCTGGGAAAATATAATTCTCCTGAGAACTTCACAAAATATTTCACAAAGCAGTCATTTGGGTAATAGAAGAAAAGGAATAAAAGAATACAATTAGTCACTTTCCAGTAAGATAAGATACATCTATGTAACGTATATGGCAAATTATGCAATATTTGTCATTACCACACTGCATTTCAGCTTGTTTAATTTCCATCTTTAACCCTGATTTTCTATATGGATATTTTATGCGTTTATTTACTCGTAGCCAGAATAATATACAGGCTATTTGTTGCTAGTGATTATGCATCTTTTAAAACAGAAAATAGCGGTGGTTAACATAGGAAATTATTTTTGCATTATGAAAGCCACAATGCAGCTATATGAAGAACACAGCAATATTTCAAATGTTAATTTCTTGAGTAATGATTACATAGTGAATAACTTTCTTTTTCACACTGTAAGCAACTTGAAGGGTCAATACGTTTTTTCTGCAGTGCCTCAAATGTTCATCTCCAATGTTTTGGTAGTTCTTGAGTCCACAAACATTGGTCTCCAAAAGCTCTCAGAGCACTTATCTGCAAAAGCTAACAGGGTTTATAGTATACTCATTTATACACTGATGATAATGCTGAAAACTACCAAAAATTTCCAATCCCTGTTTCCTGTAGTAATTTCATAGTTGTAGGCAGATGAACATAGTTAACTAGAAAATACAGTCCTCTACCCATCCCCACCATTTATTCATGAAAAAAGACACAAGATATTTGCACATAAATAGAAATTCCCCTCAAAAGTGCTAGCAAAATTAAAATGGATTTACTAAAACTACATAACTCCTTCATTTCCCAACTCAGAATAAGCATTCAGTTTGTGTCCAATACAACTTCATTAAGGGCAACAAAACTCCTTTTGACTTCAAATGCACTTGAACCTGGCCATAAGGACCCGATTGCTCTCAGCCTTATTAAAATGTGGAAACTGAAGATTCACAGGAAGGATTTACCTTTCCTTGTTGATAATCCTGCAAGCAGCAACAAAGACAAATATGCAGTATGCTCTTATCTAAGTTGTTAGAGAAATCATGTCTCCAAAACACTGGGATATGATTAGTCTAATCAGAACGATGCAAAACCATACTGCATTCAAATACTTAATCTCACTAGGAGAACTGCTGTCAATACCCCATTCAAACCTATCTATTTAAAAACTCTATTTTATTCTATGTTACTTGGAGAATAACAACAGTCCCAAGTTAGGAATGCTACAGCACAAAGTTAGATTATTCATGCAGAAAGTGCTAACAGTTGAACTACATCAGATGTCTCCTGAAAACCAAGTTAAGAACTAATACGTGATCTCAGCAAACCAGAAACTATGTAGTGGCATATACTGCAAGTTTACACTTGATTTTGCAACAACATCAACATGTGGGTGTCATAATCATGCGTTATTTATGAGGCATTTTCAGAAACACAGCTTCTAAACCTGCATGTAGAATACAGCAGGAAAAGGATAGGCAAGAGGCAGTATTATGGGTTTTAATAATTCCAGACACAAGCATAGAATCAGTATGGGCTCCGCAGTGCCTTCATATACAACTCTGTATGAAATATATAGTTAAGAAGAGATAAAATTTTGGCCCTGTAGGCAGAAGTTCAGTGGGGAGCTTTCTGTTCAGTGATGCTATGAGACTGAATAAGTCTAGCTAAGTCGCAGAACCTTCACATTGCAGCCTGATGTGTATGAGTCAGCCAGGGTAAAAACTGTGATTCCTGTTCTCAGTGCACAGTCATAGGTAAAGTTGAAAGCAACTTCCTATACATAATCCAAAAAATAATATGTGGCCATTTTTTCCCAGTTGAAATGCAAAAGATGGGGGAGATGAATCGAGGCAGGGAGAGAACATGAATACTGTAGAGGTCAAGCACTAAAACAGCAAGGAAGAATTTATAATGATTATTTTTAAACATTCCAATGCCAACCTTTTTCCCCTTCACAAGGTATTTGAGGTGAACACACAAGGATGCAGACATTGTGCTTAGGCATCTATATTTTCTTCTAGGTCAAATTAAGCTAATGTAATAAAGTAATGGAAAACCACTGATGGATCTTGGCTGAAGACATGGATGTCAAACTTTCTTTAGCTAACAGAAACACTGCTTGACAGAGAAAGGTATTTGTTAGTGACTTTCCGTCTACTACAAAGCACCTTGAGTTGTCTTGGCACAGTGACTTGCCATATGGAGTGATGTGTGACCTGTGTTAATTTTGTTCCTATCAAGACATTTTGTTCAATTTCCACAGAGATGTTGTGATGGAAATTATTGGCTACATATGGCAGAAGGAATACATGAAAAATATGCAGCCTTTTTAGGACATTTAGAACTGATCATAATTCCACATCAAACTCTCAAGAATTCTTTACCATTATTAGTCTCTGATATCAGCAAAAAGAAGCCTTGTGGTAGCAGCAATAATATCGCTTAATTTCCCAGTAATGAGGCAATTAACTAAATTTTTTTTTCCTAATGGAAAATATTTGAACATTCAGTTGCAACTGTTATATTAAGCCTTAGCAGCAGTACATTTCTTTGAAGATGACTGTTCCCCTACACTTGAGGCAACAACTACTCTTGAGGAAACAACAACTATTCTAAAGGAAAGCTTTGATCAGCCCTTGTTTGTATCTCTGCAATGGACAAAGTTGTTTTGCTCATTGTTTTGAGTGTCTTCCTTTAGACCATAACCACCTTTCCTCTGCATGCAAATCCATCTGTTTATACTGAATAGCACAGGTCATTCTTTGCAGCCCTTTAACTAGTTTCCTTCTTTTTTCCTCCATTTTCTTAATGTCCTTTCTGCAAAACTGTAATCTTCTGTTTATCCCCGTTATCATTCTAGCTACCCTCTCATATGATCTGAAGTGGTACAGCCACCAATCTCATTGCAGCAGCCTTCTCATCTGCAGCTCCTAGATGCCATGAGCTTTTCTACATCATTCCGTCTAATTGTCTGCTTCTATTGCAGGGATTACCAAAGTCTGAATTGGAATGCCAGCAAATGGTGCATGAAAAGCAGAAATGCTGCTTTTTCTTTAGAGGAAACAAACAGTAGCTGTTCAGGCAATGATTATTGGTCAAGCAACTGAATGCCGTTTTTTTGAAAACATGCACTTCCCACCACAGGACTGGAAGATGCAGCTGGCACCACCAAGAAAACACAATGCTGTCTTCGTTCTGAAATGGCAGTAGCCTGAGAAGCTTATAACTACATAAAACTTATTTCATTTACATTGTTTGTCCTTTCGCTAAGATGAGTGAAATTTGGCATATTGCTTGCCCAAGCAACACAATGGCAAAATTGCACCATCCTTTGCTTTGCAGATCAAAAAGCATAGGGAGATATTCCATCAAGTTATCAACATACCAGTTGACAGCTGGTGAATTTCAGATAATCACAGATCATTTCATATAAACAACTACATCAGTTCCCCAACAGATCAAAAATTCTATTTATTTGATTAAGTACCTACCCATTTTGATGATCAATGTTACTTTAATTACTTTATTTGAAATATACTGTGCACTTTCGCTAGTCTCTGCTTTCCAGTTAAAGACCTCTTGTTGTCAAGAATATTCTTATGAAATAAGTTAACAGTTCTACTAACATGAGCCTTATTATTCAACAAGTTCTTTTTAAAGACTAAGATATATAGCTAAATTGAGTAAGGAAAAAAAAAAAAAAAAAGATATTCATAGATTACAGCAGTTTCTAAAGAAACAAAGTATTTGGGCTACATCCTGCTCTGTTATTTGCCTCCATGCAAGTCCAGGGTCAAAATCTGACCAAGCAGAAAACAAAGTGAAGTGAGATTCTTGAACATGACTATAAAAATTTTCTTTTTGACAGGCTTTGTATTAATTCTTTTCTATTCCATTGGGGTGACTATGGGAACACTAAAGGAATTATTGGAAGATGAGTTTCATCTGGTCTGAAGCATCCTCATTAGCACTGATGTGCAAATTGTAGAGAACTCATTTTGACTTTAAAAACCTCAGCTAAAATATTCAAGGCTGAAAGGCAGCAAAAGTTGAGATAACGTTTTGTTCACCTAAGTTGTAGCAGTGAAACCAACATTGTTTCCAACCATTTTTATACATTAGCTAATTCCATTTAATTTGAAAGTATGTCCCACATGACACTATCTCATCTGTCACTGAGTGGGTACATGTTCATACGTACAGTGATACAAGAAATATGCCCAATCGCAGGGTAAAGAGGAAGCTGGAGAAGAAGTGAAGGAATATGGCTTGAAGCTCTCCACACACAATAATAACCTGCATCTAGCATGTTTAAGCATCTAGCAGAAAAATTCTGCTAAATCCAGAATATTAGAAACTATTCTGTTTACCCAGGCAACCTGTGAGGAAACAATCCCACACATTCAAACAATTTTAAAGCGGTCGGTCAAACACCATTCCCTTCCCCCACCCTCTCCCAAGTATTTTCATTTATAGAAATACTCATAAAAACACCTGTATTTTTTTTTCCTAGAGCAATGTAACTTTATCCAACACCCCAGGTTGCTATCAGAAGTCTACTTTAGCAATACTCCTGTGTACAGTGTTTATTACTTTTAAGAAAGAAACAGAACCAAGGCTACAGAAACGGAAACATTTTCAACATTTTGATTCTATAAACTAATAAAGATTCTCCTCCCAGACCAAGGATTCTTGAAGTCAATATTTTCTGAAAATAAATAGTTTCTCACTTTCCATATTAAAAGAAAATTAACAATCAATAGAGAGGTCAAAAGTTTTTCTTTACTAAATGCTTTTAATGCACTTTATCTTTTTACCCCCCTTGTCTTCTTCTGAATGACACCTAACATTGGAAAGCTGTAATAATCACAGCTTCATGTGTCTTTACAATTTCATTTGAATTTAAAACATGGAATCATGCACAGAGGTGATATACAGGATTACATCTATTTGTACACAGATAACCGCATTTCCTTTCCCTCCTAAGGCTTATGACTTGCCATTTTGGCACCCCGTTTTAAATAAGGCTCGGATCCAGCAAAGCACTTCTAGCTTTATCCTACATCCAGGATTTAAAGTGCAATAGTGGTTATATTTAAAACATACGGCCTTTATGTGATTTATATTTGTGCATGTCACTGAATCATAAGGGCTATTAAGTATTCAGGGCAGAAATCATCTCTGATGATACATCTGGTAAATGTATCACATTTATTCAGTAGATACACAGTCCGAAATGAGGGTTCAGTTAAACTGAGTAACCAATATCAATAATCAATAACAACAATTCTTTTCTAGCTTTGTATTTATGTAATAAATAACATCTGCAGCAGTTGCTGAACACAAGTTCATTTTCTGCAATCTTTCAAGTTTTGTACTACCAAAATTAAGAAGAGGAAACCCTTTATGTTATAATAAGAGTACAGGAACTCTACTTAGCTCGATAATTACTATCCTTTAAGGCTTCTTCAGTCCTGAAGAAAAAGGAGTTGGAAGGAAGAATAGCCTGATTTTATCGTTTCATCTCTTTCTACTTCCACCCAAACTTTTTGAAGAAATCTCATGTTTTCCTGTGATAAAAGTGTAATGAATTCTATTCTATCCTTTACCATCTTCTCTGCAGTTCTGTACAGTTAGATTAATACTGTTATGAACGGAGTAGAACTGTTTTGTACCTCCCTCTGGAATTTAAAAAAGAAAATTGGATGACTTGGCAAAGCTCATTTACACTCAGCAGCTTGACTAAAATCTATCTCAGGATAAACAAGAAAACAATGTGAAACAAGTACTAGGAGAACAGACTGTCTTGCATAGGACCGGGCTGTCCTCTGCATCCACTGCTTGCTTGAATATACTTCAAAAGAATATTATTCACTAACCAAATTGCCTATGCTATTTATTCAATGCAGGAAATTAACCCACTGTAGTTTTTTCACTTTTAGAATGACGATCTCAAATCCAAAAAAAAAAAAATCAACCAACCCCTAAAGAAACCCCACCAACCAACAAAACCTGCAAGAAAACCACCAAACAAAAAACCCCCACAGATACAGCTATTAAAAATTAGACTTTTAGCAAAATTTACAAGACTGCTCCTAACTGCATAGTTAGTGCCAGTACTTCCTGAACAGCGGAGAGAAAGCAATGGTTGCCACAGCTCCCACTACGTAATAACTATTAGGAAACATTGGCTTCTCCGTGGTGGTGACGGTAGGATACTCACTGACGACAGCACAAAAGTTACACGTAGTGATTGTTGTGTATAATGGGAGGCCAGGCCATATTAATAATTTCATGAGATCACAGATCCTTAAGATCCCTTTTGACTACAAAAACAAGTGAGAACCAGACAGGGAAAGTAACAGCATGAGTTATGTGAGATCACCTAAGCTGCATTCATATGATGTTGGTTTTCAACTGGACAGGATTAGGCTTGCAGCACCTGGCTGCTGTCAGTGCTTTAAGTATCTCACCAATTGCAGCAAAATGATTCATAATAAATCATCTGTTGGAATAATTGATGAAATGGCAACCAAATGACCACTGCAACTGATTCCTAGCACTACTGACAAAGTACAATTGTAGAATGAACCCTGAAATTTTTGCTATAAATTATTTATTCATGCTAGAAAGCTTTTCTTCCTGCAGTATGTTGCCATCCATAAGCTTTGGTAAGAAGCTGTGGGGAATATTTGACAGGGAGACATCCAATTGTTTATTGGCCACATTAATATTATTTTCTATTCTCCCAAAATCAAGAATGTGTCAAAAAAGCACCATATGAAATCTTGAGTGGCTATTGAACCTGCTTAAAGATGGATTTCAAGGTATGTTACAAACATAATATCTACATTTCATAGATAAGAGAAACTCAGACATTACATGGTTTCCTGAACTTATGGGTGAAGCCCATAGCTGAACAGAAATTGTATTGACTAATTCTCCCCTCTAGGCATAAGAAAAAGCATATATAGGGTTTTGAAACTTTTGTTACCACAATTCCTAGAAATGAATGATTTCTAAAACTGGTCATTGCATCTATAAGACAAAATATAGCTACTAAAATATTGGTTTACAATTGGACAGTTTGTCTTCTGGATTTGTTCGGGGAACTTTTGTTAAAGATGCCGCTAGCACTTAAAGTGTTTATTTCAATAAGTAAGTAAATCTAACCACAACTACAAAACATGACTATTCAGATGGACCAACATAAAACTAGTGTTTGGAAAAGGTCTTTAAAAAAAATAAAGAGCGAACTGCAATTAGTTTTCCAGCTTTAGATTACTAATAAAAAGGCAGCTGCCAACTGGCCTTTTATGCTGAGAGTTAAGTAGTCACCCAGCTTGTAGTTTTTATTCTATTTGTCACACAACTAAGTTATTACTTCAGGATTGAAATTTTACTTCAGAAAATTGACTTAAGAATTTGAACTGTACATTGCAGATATTGGACTACTCTGTTCACTCCATTCTTTTTGGTAATTTGATCAACAGGTCCCTAGCTCCCTGGCTTCTTGACTTGTTGCACCAACTGGCAACAATTGCAATAAGAAAACTATAAAACAGCTTAGGAACATACGTGTTAATGTCTTTCTTAATTTCTTTCTTACACACAATTATGGACAGAGAATATATAGCGTATTTATGTAAATAAGAATCCAGAGGGTTCTTATGTAGTATATACAAGAACAACACGTACAAAATAATATACATGGATAT
The DNA here is from genome assembly GCF_000708025.1 of Charadrius vociferus. Lineage (NCBI taxonomy): Eukaryota > Metazoa > Chordata > Aves > Charadriiformes > Charadriidae > Charadrius > Charadrius vociferus. The sequence goes on from NW_009648337.1 coordinate 3,210,385, forward strand.
AAAATTACCAGTAAACGTTCAGTAAGAGAAGAGATGGCCAGACTGCTCATCTGCTGCCAATAGACAGTGGCTAACTTAACTGATTACAGCTTTCTCTAAGCCACATTTGTACCGCTTAGTTTTTTGGTCACAAGTTGAGTAACAAAGGCAAGCTAATTTGTGGCAATACGCATAGAAATTATGATTGGCACCGATATATGACAAACACTGGAGGAAAAAAGCAAAATATGAAAAATCAAATATTCACAGAAATACTCAGAAAGATTCATGATGTTATTTCTTTTTTCTATGCGTTCCAAAACACCAAACATAAACACTAAGGCTTTCTTCAGTTTTCACCTTATAACTCAGCCTTTTTAACAACTACTTTTTCCAGTTTGTGTCCATTCCAGTTTGTTACACCCTTCCTGTTTACTCCTTGGGCATTTTTCCCTGTAGGAAACTGGGTGTAAGCAGAAGACAAAACACTATGTCCTTAACATTCAACACATTACATTACACTGAACTTTCACTACCAATTACCCTCAGTGAACGTGTTCCAACCACTGCATGAAACAAGATCCCATGCTTATCTGCTTTTGCTAATATGCATGTAATGCTGTATTACATAACAAGGTAGTTCCATCCGACTTACGGTTTCTTTCCTTTCTCAGGCAGGAAAAAAAAGTTACCAGATAAAGAGAGAAATGCAGCAAGCAGCAAATACTTCTTAAATGGCTGCTTTAAAACTGCAGCCTTCTTTCTCTGACAAATTTCAGTGGCCGCATTCAGAAAGCTATTTTGGAGAAAATACCCCTATCAAAGCAAAATCATACCTAAACAAGCAATAATAAACCACAATGGAAGGTACACCAGTGGAGAAGCTGCATATATTTACATTAGAGGACTGATCAGTCAGCCATGTAAGAAAAAAAAAAAACCAACTCTTATTTTTCTTTCCAGGAGAGAAAGGTGTGCTTTGTCACACATGTAGTCAGTCTCAATGGTATGCAGAACTCACTGGATACACAGTGTGTCAGGTGTCTGCATGCCTGGGGTAGGATTGAGATGTATTGACATGCAGTACAATTTATCCAAAATTTTAGCTGAACTGCCAAACAAATGGCCAAAATCATGAAACTGTTCTGGCAACGTTTCTAGGCAGAAAAAAAAAAAAAAAAGAGGTCCAAATATAAAAAAAACAACACAACTTCTATCACACGCTAAGATGTAATGTCATTTACTTCAGTATTTTCTGATGTGTTCAGTTCACCTTGATGTTTTCCAGACAACGCACTTGTATGAAACAAGTTTTAAATACTGTTGATCTCCTACTATTCTCCAATTTCTATGCAATAGACACAATGAAATAAAATTATTTTTTAAATATATCTCTTGACAGGGTTAAATCAAGCCATAACGGCTTATAACCTTGATACTAGCTTAAAATATCTCTAATTATTAATACATTACATATCAGTCTGATGTTCCTAGGACATGGCTTATTAACTACGGGAGGTGGCAAGCACAGTAATTACTGGAATAAGAAGATAACACATATCAATACATTCGGAAATAGCTAAAGAGTAGACTGTTGTGGTTGCCGACACACTAGCTGTATAACTTGGAGTAACTAGTTCTGATGAATGCCATTCAGTTTTGCTGAAAGCGGAAGAATTAACAAATGCTTATATAAAGGTATGTGCCTGAATGTATTATGGTTATTAAATCTGATTATCACTGTTAAGAAGCTAGTTTTTAAATTATGTTAACTGTTATGTCTTAATGTCTTAACAAAAAGAAAACCCCAAACAAACAACCCCCAGAGTTTCTAAGTTACAGTAGAGTTTTATGAGATTTCCCATCTTTAAAATCATGGGGCAGATTCTGCGTTACTTTGCATCATGCAATATAATTTGCTCTGCTGCAAAATGACTGCAATGACCATTGTTATGACTGGCATCAATTCAAGCCCTTTAAGCTCTAGAGTAAGTAAATAAAAAGAGTAACAGAAAATTTAGCACAGTGTGGGTTATTGACAAGCCACAATAATTTCCTAGCAAAGCTCAAGCTTCTTAAACAAAAGAAAGAATCTGGTATCTCCCGAGGCCAGTGCAATCTCTCAATTTACACTATGTTGTACTGGAACAGACTCCAAGTAAGTCACAGAGATAAGCATTAAATCTACTGCTTTAAAACACTGCATTCTCTCATTCAAAGAGGTTCATTAACTAAATCTGACATATAGCACTGAAAACTGTTTACATGCTGCAAACATTTCCTTACAAATCAACAATAATAAAGAAACCCGAGCCCGATCTTAAAGCTTTTATTTTGAAACTTCAGTGAGGAATTGAGATTTAATCTCATCCAAATTGAATTAAGCGCCTTAAATTAGCAATACAAATTCAGTATTCCTGAGCTCTCATGAATCTAAGTGACAGGTGAAGAAAGACCTCCAGCTCAGACACATAGAGTACTTGATCAAGACAGAAGTGAACACAGCTCACTCATATTTAAAACATTCTTTCATATATTTTTAATAAAACAACTGATACAAATTCAAAACCAACTTCATAAATCAAACATTATTCAATGTATGAGGCTTCAAGGTTTCCCCTGTTATGGCTGTGAGCATGCCTGTCTCCGAGACAAGGGTTTTGCACTTGAATGCTTGAGGTTTTATGAAAGGTTTATTGGATTTCATAGTCCCTTAAGGGGAAACCCTTTAAATGTCTTTGCAATTATAAGTCTAATAACAATTTCAGCTCTTGGACAGAGCCTTGACTTGACAAAGATAAGGAACTGGAAGTTGCTCAGTCAATACAAAGCTATTAATCTCTGTCACCCTGCTGTCATTGTGGCTCAGGGAAACAATGTAGTTTCTTGACCTACGTGAAGTCATGTAGTGATTTTATTCAGGATGTCAGCATTCATCAGTACAGATTTTGTCACACCCGGACTCACTTGAAGAGCTTCCAGTTCTTTATCTTGACTGCGTTGACACCCTTCAGATACCAGCAGTTTGTTTCAGTCTCTGCTTATTATTATTATTTAGCACTTACTCATGTGTAAAAGCCTCTAAGTTTTGAGTTGGAATATAAGCAGTTTCATCACTGCCTCCTGTGTCCTCGGAGAAGGACAGTTTTAAGTTGCCAAATGCTATACGTGCTTGCATATGCAAATGAAGGTTAATTTTGTTCATCTCCAGTAAAATTAGATTATTATTTTTCCTTAGTGGTGTGCTTTTTAATGTCATCCTTCTCTGATCTTGAAACACAGTGTGAGAAAGTTGATCAAACTCTTAGCAAATTATCCAGCCAATGTTACTGTTCATGAACTAGAAATGCACAATTAGTGCGGATTTGTCTTAAATAAGCCAAATTTTGCTTTATTTATTGGTTTGTGTACCTGTGCTACATGAGAAACTACAATACAGCTTAGCTAGTGAACCTGTTCTGAAGTCATTGTAAGCAATGGAAAGACCCCTTATTTTCTTCCAGAAGACTTTGGAGCAAGCTACAGTGTCATCATTTAATGGATGTGTATAAGTAATGTGCTTACATAGATATAAAGACTTCATTAAATACCACACACAAACAGCAAACCATTGTAAAACAAGTAATATAACCAGTTCATACAGAATGATAACTGCACTTAAACCTTTAATAAATATTTGCTAAAGGAATTACTGAGTAATGAAAGTGTACCACGGCAAAAGCTAATTAAATTACGAGTAAAATAATGTATGAATGATGATTAGATGGGTTACTAACTGCTAAACACCAATTTACAGTATTATACTACACAATATATATAAATACTAGCAAAACCTAGCAAATATTAGTAATCTCCTTAACAAGAGTTAACAAAACAGTATTCTTGTACAACACTAAAGGTAGAATAACTTCACTGACTTTAGCAAAACTATTCTAGAATTTCTCTGAATAAATAAGATTTTCAAAGTGAAACGACATTCTACAAAATCTGCAATGTTGATCATTTTATATTGTATAATGAACACGGATGATATTGTAAAATTGCAAGGGTTTGTAATTTTGCCTGTTTGGTTGTGGGTTTTTTTCCTTGGTTTTTTTTGGTGGGTTGTATTTTGTTTGGTGTTTGGTTTTTTTTCCAGACAGCAATTTGAATGCAAGGAACTACAAGAGAAAACTAACTCGATCTTGAAATAAGCCACTATTGTAAGCTAACACTTAGGTCAGGTAGAATGTATCAGCAGCAATAAATGCCAACTATTAAAAGCCTATTTACAAATGTTAGGACAAATACTTCCGCAAAAAACTGAGTATACATCTATGCATTCACACCCGAATCTTTGTGTTGTTTAGGTAAATATGAAGTTCCTATTAAAGTCTAAGAAAAAAAATTGCAGTGAGCAATTATATTTCTTTCAGATAGTCTCGGAGTTTTCTCTTTTTTAAAATCTCTTCTCCCTCACTCTTCTATTTGTCCCTTTATGATGTTCCTCTCTTTGTCCCACTACCCTTGCATTCTTGTTCCTTTTTGCCCTTGCATCTGTCTCCGCTCCCCATCTGTTTTGCTGAACAGGTTGCAGAGCAAGTTAACATATAACTTTCAAATCCTCCTG
>NW_009648337.1:3214987-3221577 GCF_000708025.1 Charadrius vociferus
GTCAACCTGCTCTTCTAGACATAGTCTTTCCAGTGTACGAGACTGACAGAGGCAGCGCTGGTTCAGCAAAGTCAACGTGAATAAAGGCGAGAGTAGGCAGCTGCAAAAATAAGCTAAGAACTAGCTTCAAATGAAGCTTTTGCATCTTCGTCCTCTGTAGGCTTCAAAGCATGAAGGTTTTAAAGTTGTTTTATAATGTAGGTTCAACTGGTTGAGGAAAGTATATTTTATATATATTTTATACTGGACAACCCTAAAAATCAACTCGCTCCAAAGACATTCATTAAAGTGTCTTCTGGTAACTACAGAAATTGAAGTGAATGAGGAAACTGAATTAATGTATTATTTTTCGTCTTCTAGATTTAGTCCTGTCAAGGCAAGAATCTATGCGCATTGAAGACTATAAAGCTGTTGCCAGTAACAGCGGATTAGCACCTATAGGTATAATTGGAATTGCTATTTTTCTTCCTACTTTCTCTACACTGATATATTCTACATCAAATCAATTGCCAGTATCTTTCAGTGTATTTTCTTCCTCAACTATCACTCTCCCTCCTTCTTTCAATCTTTCTGTTGTCTTTATCTTCTCCTCTTCAGTTCCACTAATAATTTTTTCTGGTATCACAGCCGTTACTAAGAAGAAATACCACTCCTTACCTCATGACACATCTTACACATCACATAGTTGCTTCAAATTTTCTTAAGTCCTTAAGCCAAAGACCTCACTGTTGTCTGCATGTATATATGTGCATAAAAGAATTTATGCATGCACATGTGCAGCACATGTCATAATAAGCCCTCAGGTACTCAGGGCTGTTTATACACTGTAACAACAAAAGCAACAACACAGAGGCTATTGCCAGTAATAGAACCAACGATTATATCATTCATTCTGTTCTCTCATACTATTTAATTAATACTATCTTATCAAAACAAGCCAGTAGTTTTCATCCTTCGGGACCAGTGCCAGCACTACATTGCAGTTTGACCAAGTATACTGCAAAACGTACACTCTCTCATGCCCTGATATGCTGTGCACACCTGCCATCTTCTTTTAACCTCTCTCAATGCAAATCAGATGGGATTGGCAGGAGAGCACAAACTGATCTTAGGTGGTAACATTTTGGTACGCTAGGTGATCTCATTATTATAAATTTAGCTTTTTCTTTCGGTTTCTCCATTCTTGAGGTTCCGCTTGATAGTTTCTATTGAATACTTCACAAAATTATATTCTTGGATATGTTAAAACCTTATTTCTCACTCTAACAACAAAACACCTATGGTTTTGGGTCTGGTTGTTTTGGTTTGTTTGGTTTTGTTGGCGTTTTTTTGTTTGTTTGTTTGTTTAATATCTTTGGTCATCCTGTTAATTGGTATTTATCTGCATTCCATCTCACATGGCCAAAGCAGATTTGCCCAGTCATGGATAATATCACACACAGTCCGTCAGGCACAACGTATGCATTTATGGCTACTTATCCTGCTAGAAGAGACTTAAGTTCATGGTAAGGACACAATTCACTATGTAATATAGAAGTGCCTGTTACCAACTTCACGTCCCATTTTCTGGGCAGCCAGATGATGCATCAAATATTTCCTCCTGCCTTGCTTCTCCTCTCTCCCATCACTATTATAACAATGAAAGAGTTCATCCCATACCATAAATATAAATGCTTTTACCTCATTTGAGCCAATCTAGACCCATAGGATCCAAAGATTCTAAAGCAGTTTATTCTTCCTATGGCTTCACACCTCTTTCCAGTCCCAATTATTCTTAAAATGTCACTTGCGGTTTTTGCCTCATTATATAAAAATTTGAAATAACAATACCTCAAGTTTCATATACGGCAATTCTTGAATTCTGACACTTCTTCTTTCACTGCCTTTATCTTAAAACAAAGGGCTTAATCCTTCTGCTTCAATTTTATCTTTGGTAGATGATAATGGGTTTGTAGTGAGCAAGTAATTAGTGATTGTGAAACAGTACTCAGAAACAGTGTTCTGAATATCTAAAACACTATATAAAAGCTGTACATTATCAGTACTCTTGTTTAGCTGTGGCAGCTTGAACTATTCAACAGTATGTGACAATTTAAGTAAAAATAGGCCTGTACAATAAATTACCCAGCTCAGAAGCTATTCAAATATTCATATGATTAAAGATACAGGTGTTTTTTCTTTCATTTGGCACAAGGAAATTATCTTTATTTAAATGAATGTTGAATCTCATTCTCTCTGGCTAGATCATATTTAAAAATTAAGTGAAAAATGCTTTGAGAGCATAGTGTCTGTAAAACTGCAATATCTGATCATTTAAATTTGAGCACATGTTAATGGAACTGGCACTATTATGTTTCACTGTGTAATTTTTTCATTTATAAGTTACGTCATAAACATGAGGTTGCACTGAAAACCCTCCCCCCTTGCACTGAATAGAACAGAGGTATATCCGGAGATGCTTCCCGAGCTGCAGAAGCTGTAAATCAGCAGAGTTGCAGCATGTGGAACAATGTATTTCTCTCAAACTGCTTTCAGAAAAAAATTGCTCCATCTGCTTGCTACTTGCTAATAATAAATAATATCAGAATAAAATGGATTTTAAAATAATTGAGAATGTATTATACAGGAAGATTTTGTAAGTCAATATATTTCCACATTGTCTTGGCATGATTGTTAAAAATCAGCATTTCGAGTAATGTTTTCTTTTGCACGTGCGCTCTGATGCAACACTGCTTTCCATTACAATTTAAATTTGCTTTAAGAGAGTTCAATAAGCTATTAGTAATTTATAGTAAAGTAAAGAAGAATGAAGCCAAGTATTTGTCATTATATCTACAGTTTACTTTGGCTGTGCCTCACTTTGTCATTTTGAGTAAGACTTCTCATGAGAATTTCCAAATCAGTATTTGTGCTAATTCTTTTCAAGATTTTTAGAAAAACTTGCTGTCCATGCAACTGAGTAATGAAAGAAGAGGTGAAAGATGCAATGCTTTATCTACAAGATGGCCCAGTAGGATAGTATCACAGTAAACCTTTGTTTGACACAGGGACTGGAGTAGTGCCAGTGCTCACTGGATGTTAGAAGCATGGGGCAGATGAAAGTTTTGCTTCATGAAATCAGAATTAAAACTGAAAATAACCGAGTTCCCCACCTCAACGTATACTTAGAAAAAAGAAAAAAAAAATCACTGGAAAAAAACAAAAGGTTTTTTTCATTCTAATATAATGCAAACTAGTAAAAAAAAAAAAGAAAAGTAAGTTTAAAACAAAATTGGAAAGTCCCATGTCAACAATTTAAAAACTTTACTCTTTCTTTGAAACTAAATTCTGGAACAAAAGAGACACTTGTTTTGTAAAGCATTTCAAACGCAACGGAACTATGTAACCTACAATAGTATAATTTTAATATGTTTGTGATTTAGATTTTGGTGGTGGATTGGTTTTTTTTAAAGCTCAGATAGCAGTTATACTAGGCACTGCACATATGTATTTACAAGGAAAAAATGCTGTAAGACTGACTTTTACAGATGAGGTAATAACTTTGTCATGTAAGTAGTTCAGAACATACCAGAAACTAATCTCAGGTGAGCAAATTTCTGCTCCAGTGCCTTAAATAAGTCTTATTCTCTAGCTCAATAAAATCACAAATGCAAAATTAAATTATATTTCTTAATAGCTATCAGAATTTTGGGGAATAATAGTCATCTAATAAATTCTGAAAAGCATTCTGTCTCACTGAAAGCAAATTTAAACATGCAGATTTTGCAGGATTTTCCATTTATTGTGCAGTGACAACTAAACAGAAGGCTCAACCTAGTGATTTTTTTTTTCCAGTATTTCTGGTAGGTCAGAATCTAAAAACTTCAGTTTAAAGGTAATTATGATTACTGTGGTAGGGAGTCTACTAACAAACATACAGGGCTTTGTTCCTTTCCCCAGTGAGAGCGTCATTATTGCTCCTTAAAAAATGCAGTAGCTAAGGGGAGAGTAATGAAGTAATGTGGGTTTTACACAAATCAGGGTCAGAGGTAGGGATCTGTCCTGCCAGAACAGACAGAAGACTGATTTCTTGTTTCCATCAGGTCAAGAGATGTCTTTACAACAATCTTGGTGGGATAAAAACATCAACATGAAATCCCCCCTCTCATTTCTAAACATAGCTAATGGTGAGCGCTTTAGAGGAAACTGTCAGCCCCTGAAAGAGACCTAAGCTTGCAGTATCAGAATGTTCTTGCTTTCCACAGCAAGTTATTTACACTTGTAGTTTACTTCACCCAAGTCTTATGGCCAGTGGAAAGTTAACTGCGTTTGGATTAGACCGATAGTAATTTCTAACCAGTATTTACTATTTCGCTGATGAAATTGTATTAGATATTGCTATTACAAAGGTGGATTTACACGGTAGAAAAGAGGCCTTAAGAGAAGCAGTAACTTGGCAAGGTACAGTTGCAGCAGGAAAAATAGACTTCTACCATGTTCAAGTTTTGGGCTTCTAGAGTTTCACAGCTCTTATAAATAGAACTGTATTTGGCTTGGTTTATTCACAAATCATAGTACGTTACAACATAGATTTGATCTCATTCAGGGATAAACCATTCCAGAGTGAAAAATTATTATGCATTAACCACCCTTATATAGCCGCTGAAAGTGTTTGCTTTTCATCTCATGTCTCATTATTCACCTTATTGTGGATCTGCGGATGTAATAACCATAAAATGATCCTAATGTCCTATTGTACACTATTACTGAAATGCAACATGACTGCTTAGATTCAGTTTACTACTTGACCACTGTGGATCTGGAAGTTGTTTCTATGAACAGCAATGCATTTTTGCATGGGAAATTCCAATGCTCCTGAGTCCTGTAGCATAGGAATTAAAAACCAAGGTCTTAAAAATTAGTAAGAGGGGACAGGCATGAAAACAGAGTTCCTTCTTTCAAACAGAAGTTATCTGCACAACACCCTTACATCAGCGACATGAAATGTGTAATTAAAGTTCTGAACAGAAAAATAGCGTGCCCTGATTATACATGGTCAATGAGAAATGAGAACAGCTTTTGAAATCTTTCAAGCAGACAAGGCAGTGATACTCTGTAAAAAGAAAGGGGGGAAGGTCACATTATGTTAACTCAAGAGATGAGACAAAAGAGTTCAAAAACTACATTCTAACTTTGGCAGCGGAATATGGAGCTTGGAATTATTTTGCCTATTTTGAAGGCTAGTGAATACCTCATGCTGCTCTCTCAAAGTCTTTTTGTTTGTTTTTAACCCCTAGAGTTTACACACTTTATGAAGAACTTCAGTCAGGAAGTACGATGGATTAATCTCTTTTCTCCTCTGTCTGATCTCTTCCTTCACTATTGCCTTTAACCTCTGGGTAAATTGGATTTGATTTTAAGTTGCACATCTATTACATCTTCATATAGACTCCTACAGTGCACCTATTTTGAAATCAAATGTTTATACAACAAAGAAATTTTACTCTTCAAAAAGACAAAGAAAGCATCTCACATTAAATATGAACCTGTGATAAAAGTCTATGTTTTGAAGAATAGTAAAAGAGAGAAAAGAAAACTAGCAATATTTTAAACTCTAAAACCAGTCACCCAAAATGTCTCTCTGACATTAACACAGAACTCAACAAAAAGACTTGTTTGAATGAAGACTGCAGGTTTCACCACTAAACCCCCTTCCAGATGGGAAGCCTATCGGTACAATGTTAGGCTGCCTACGTTTTACTGTGTTATTCATAAATTACAAAGGATATTTGAAATTAGTCTAGTGGTAATTGACTAGAACTATGCAACTAAGCTTACAGCAGCTCTATATCAGGTCCTGTTTTAATGCAGACACATAAAAGTTATAATGAAGCATTTAGGTTTGCTTTACACACACACACAAAAAGCAAGGAAATAACAGCATGAGCCACTACATACTTTATTCCAAGCAGCACACACTTAAACCACACACATTACTACAAATTCTGCTAAAGACGAACTACAACTCTCGATGCGATCTGTTCCCCTTAAAGAAATGGGGTCTGTTCTACAAGATAACTTAAGTCTCATCTTAATGAATCTGTAGTGCGTTACAGTTTTTCTTTCCTCCTCCCATGTATTTTTTTTCCTAGGGTTAATTAAGAATTATTAATTGGGGTAAAGTATAGATAAGAATAGGAAGAAGTGGCAAAAGTTTACAGGACAACATCAGTGTAAATACTGAATTTAAATGAGAACAAAGGTATGCCAGCTAAGGCAGATAGTCAGGGAAAAACAATTCTCCCTGGTGGATACAGACAATTTTATCTATCAGTTATTTTGTTATTTGTCAGTTGTTTGCAGACATGTTTTCAGCTATTAGAGTAATTATAAGTTACCCAACTCTACTTGATTTTCTTCCAGAACACTGCCACACATTGTGCCTTACCTAAGATATCCTTATTTAAGAAATGTAGCATATATATATACAATACCTTTCAAAAATATCTGTCAATAATGAAAAGCCAAAGTGCCAATGACGAATTTCAGCTAGAGGCAAAGTTAAAGTAATTCCCACAAAAAATACATAAACAAAAAAACCCCCCACAACC
>NW_009648337.1:3221663-3254047 GCF_000708025.1 Charadrius vociferus
CACATATATTATTGAATCTATTATGAAAGTTCCAATAATTTCAGTCTCTGGAACCATTACAAACATTAAGAATTACACTGAATTTCCACAAGAAAAAAAACAATTCCTCATGTCTTTTCTCTACATTAAGGAAATAACTGAATTTAGCTGATTCACAAAATTTCTTTTGTTGTGGTAATTCCCAGGTTTGCTGTTCTGACAACATAGATGAGTCTTCCACCGAAGGTTCAAAGAAGCTGGGGAGGAAAGGAGCGCAGACAGAGGAAAGACTGGAAAGAGGACTGGTGGGAAGGGCGAAACATGAGCTTCTCCACAGCCGGAGGGGTTCTGAGGAAACTGACAGCAAGAAAAGAGAAAGGTCCAGCATCGCCCCACCAGCATTGAGTGGGATGGCTCTGATCCCCAGAAGCTTTACACCCCGGTTCTCACAGACCCAGATGCTCCCAGTAGGAAGCACCCAAAGTTCAGGGAATGGCATCACTTCTTGGTGACCAACATGAAAGAGTAATATAAATAACAGGTATGAAAATGACAATCAGGAGGAACAGTACAAGCAGTAAAGGGACTGTCAAAGTCCAATAAGGAAAGTAAAAACAGGTTCTAAAAGGAGTGATGTCTGTAATATTAGTGAACATGTTTAACTAGTTCTAATTCAGATAGCTCAGCTGGGGCCACAGCTATAAGGGAGGAAGTCAGAGTCATTGAAAGATGGAAGCAGCCCAGACAGAATCCCACATTTCATAGATTCATTCATTTCAGTGCTGTAATCAGCTAGCTTTAAGTTAGCTTAGTTATGGTTAGTCACACATCTCAAATGCCTGAAAGGATGCCTGTAAATTTTAGCGTAACTATTGCTGATCACAATGTCATGAGAGATCATAGCTGCCACAGGGCAGTAATGACCTCAGAGTCCTAAAGCCAGCCAAGATCTAGATAAGGACCAAGCACCAATGCTTGACTAATAGAAAAAAAAAAATAGCCATAACCCTAAACTACGGTAATTACATCCTCTAAAATGTAAGGATTTAAAACTTGGACTCTGAAATTAACCCTCCTTTGCACTTACAAGTAGCTGTAGTCACATCATGCTCACGTTTGGAGTCTGTACTATTTTGGATATACAGATAGATGTTTTCTGAGTAGCCACATATGCACATGTATTACGTATAAATTTAAACAGGGTGCAATGACTTAGCTTGATAAACAATTGCCTTTAACTTCTGAAGTCAATCTTAGCTCTAAAAGGACATTTTCTTCTAGTACGGAGAATATATTAGTGTTGATGGGCTAAATTCACAAACAGTGTAGCAGGATCAACTTTACTGATTTCAATATACCCAACTACTTGACATTGCTCACCTTTCTTAATTTAAAAAAAAAAAAAAAAAAAAAAAAGCAGTGGTGCTCAAAGATGTGTTATGTGTTAAGCAGTGGGACAGTATTTCACCCTGGAAAAACTCAAAGCCACACCAGCAGATAGTCTGGTAGTCAGTACCCAGTTTACCCCCTGCAAAGTCAGTGATACAAAGTTCTAACCTCATGCCTGGGCAATGCTTCTAAGAAAGTGAGTGCTCATTAATGATATTATGGCACCTCCCTTGTTTAATGTTTGTTCAAATTACTTACTCTGAATAATCTCTTCAAGGTTTATCTTACAATCAACAAAAGTTAAACAGAAAACACTCAGAGAAATATTCAAATGTAACTTCCTTTCTCCTACACCTCAGTAAAGACGTGCAGCCCCGAATCTTGCAGAGTAGCATAAAAGACATTCTCTGACCTAGAAGCTGAACTATTCAGTTAGTTGATTATCTACTTAATTTTGGGAGCAATGTGACCTTCCATGGGAATTTTGATGTGAATAATATACAAGCAGATGCCAGGGGGTAGCCAGAGTACCGCCAGTGCTAAGAAGCTCAGTTCATTGTAGCACTGAGATAGTGAGCTATAATTTAAAGGGTCAAAAGCCTTCTGTTATTTTCTTATGGGGCTTTTCTCTTTTGATGACTGTGCTAACAGACCCTGTTCTATTTATTCATTGAAATTTATGTTTATATTCCATGGGAGATGCTCGTCTATCTGCCAAGCTGTGTCAGCAGAATTATAAACCTGTCAGTGACACAGTATTTTAGTAGTAACCTACGTTGGCTGTAAAAAACAAATGCAAATGTTCAGACAATTACTTATATGCAATGAAAATAGCACTTTCTAACAAATAATGCTGTCAAATAAAATAGTGACACTACTCATCTTTAAAACAATGAATTTATATAATCTACTTTGAATCATGTTAAGTTTTTTTGAAAGGCTTTATTTCATCTGCTACCTTAAGAAAATTGCAGGCAATTTCAGATATGTCTAGAATGTGGTTAAACATGCAAGTGCCAAACAACCTTCCTGAGGCATTTTGCAAGGCTGTGCTGAAATTAAATACAGTTGACTGAATTCAACCATAGAAAAGTTCTCTCCCCTAGCCCATAGTTGTCAACATACTGGAAGCTTCCATGTCAATATGTAGATAGGTATTTGCATATTCAACTACACATGGTAAAAATGCTTGATTATATTCAAGCAGCGTATTTGCCACAAAGCATTCATTCCATTGCTTTTCGTCTTCATGGCTGAGGTTATTTACTTCAGATAATTAATTCAACTCAGCAACAATGTCATACTAGGTGGGGCCATGGGGAAGCTGCGGGGACACCACAGGTTCCTTACACAGCCACAGTGAAGAAAATTATCTCAGTATCTAATGTCTTGGCTTTAACCTTGTATTTACAGCTGGAGATGTACTAGAATTTATGACCTAATGTAACCAAAAGGTATGCAGCACACTTATTTGGACAGTACATTTACCAATGTGTTTTACTGTTTATCGAAACTTTACAATGCATGTTGCTCATATTATCAAATAAGGAGTAGAAGAGATTGCAAGAGGTTAATTGGTGTATTTTCTTGCCCCAAGGTCTTACAGAAGTATGCTTTTTGCCAGTCTATTGTGTGTGTGCATGCACAATAAGCAATTAGTCTCCAAGTCTTTATATTAGTTATAAAATTAATCACAGTATATTAAAACTATAAAACAGCACTTGTAATATGTGCTCATTTTATAGATAAGCTAAATTAGTGTAGCCATTGCAAATTAGCTCTATTTCAGGACTTAGAAAGACAAACAGATCCCATCCTTCAGTCTCTGTATGTATGAGGATTATGAAGGATTTGATTCATAATATCCAGACTAATTATATTTACACACTGAGGGCATTCTTTCATACAAGTTCCAGTTTCCATTCAAGAACCATATAAAATGTTTAAATCTATAAAGTCATATCTCTTGTCTGCTAAATATTATAAAGGAAATATAAAAATCACATTGGGTTTCAAAAAATAAGATTAATGGTAAATCCATTTATTTATTTTTCAATTAGTGTGCCATTGAAAATGAAGATTTAACATCTTTTCTTCCACTTAAGATACTTCACATTCTCCTAGTTAAGGTCTATTTTATAACTGAAAAAACTAAAGAAAAGTTTTTCCAGTTGGAAGTTTCTTCTCAACTTCCTGCCCCTCATGCTTAAAAGTAAATAATTTTTGAATCCTTTTATTTTATATTTCCTATGGGAAGGAGGATGTTATCAAGAAGTCAGCTGTTTCCTGGTGTCAAGTTTTCATTTAAAAACATAAAAAGGATGTAGCCTCTATTGCAGTGAAACTTTTAAATAACACCCCAACTTTCCAATAAAAAGTATTTGTATTGTCAACTAGCAGCTTCAGAAACGCACATTTTTAAATTTAACCATGAATAAATCAATGTTTTTCCAGTAGAACTTCTACTGATGGTATCCTTGCCTCACTAATGGCAACGGAAGAGTATCTGAAAGAATAAAAACACCACTAAAACTTGAGTAGAAACTAGAGAAGGAGGTCCATAGCCTCCCTCCTCTACCTGAAAATAGATAAATTCCTACATAATTTCCTTGAATCTTATTTATCCTTGTGCTCATTAAAGTTTCTCTGTAGTTTCAGGCATCCCCACGTGAGGGAGAGAATAGCAGAAGAATGGGAGACTGAATTTCGCTCACAAAAAAAAAAAAAAAACAATCTGAGAAAAGTGCTCTATGCGCTTTCCCTCATTCTTAGGTTTAGATATTTATACTTCAGAAAAAGAAGTTCTGTTACATCTACACAGTTGCAGACAAATTTTCAAAAGAACTAAGCATGCCGAGGGGAAAGTCTTTTAAAACTCTGGTCTTAGGTGTCACAATGGGAACTGTGCTGGTGAGTGCATTTGAATATCTGGTCCTGATATACGTGCCCTAATTGGAGTTAAGTATTTTAAAATTCCGTCTCCAGCTACAAATGCTTGAAAATTAGGCTTTGGAGTTTCAAGGTTTATTCTTACTTAATAGATCCTTTGAGAGGTTCTGAGCACCCACAGTTTGTGTTCAAATTCACATGATCACTGGATACTCAGCATGTACGAATTACCGGCCGATACTAATTTCTAGATATTTAGGTTACTCATTACTGGAAAATTATGAACTCTGCTTTTTATACTCCTTTCTCAGCCATGTTCTTCAACAATGAAGCTTCAAACTACTTTCTGTTCCTTGTGGTCCCTTTAGCAGTTAAATGTTGGCCAAATTAATTCAGCTTACTCATTATAGAAATGTTCTAAATGACATAACATGCTCCAGAAAAGCTTTGGACAAGACAGACAGCCAAGGGACTGAAAGGTGATAGTCTTTTGCCATTTCTGAGTGATGTGGCTGCCAAAATTCATGGACTTGAGGAGGTTTGACCTTGTACAGATAGTGATCCGTCTTCATGAAAACAGACTGTCACATGCACATGCCTCAATTTCACAGAGGAAGAACTGGAACTGTAAGAGAACCTTGGGCATCCCTAAAGAGAAAAAATGTGTAAAGCTTTCAGGGCCTCACCAACAGCTAAAATTAACTCTGAATCACCCATGTGGATATATGCTGATACAAAAAAATTTGCCACAAGCCACAGTCAATACTATCTTCCATGGCCACCACAATTGCAAATGAAAGTCTCTTTCTCTTACCAGACATAAAAAGCTACTAAATCTTCATTAGCACAGAACCATTTTTTGTCTGCAAGGACAAAAAAGTTGCCATGCCAAACACAGTTTGAAAGGATAAGAAAGTATTCAGCGTAACAAAACACACATTTTTAAAGAAGGTCAGTATCACTTAATGCCACTGTTCTATGTTGAGCAAGTCTGTTCATTTTTCCATCACCCTCAGAGAAAACATGAACAGCCATTAGGAGCCAGAAGGGCTAAGGGAAATGCAATGTTTTAATTGCTTTGCCTTGGGAATGTTGCAGAAGCTGGTCTTGTACAATGCATAAGCTGACAGCTCAAACAGAGATTTATCTATGGAATTTGAAAGTGCTTTAAAAAGAACACACATGAACCTGACAGAAAGCACTGACTTAAGACCCAATATTAGGTTATTAAACAATATAAATGAAGGAAGGATGCATTCACAGCCGATTTGCTGTCCATCTGGGATCCTTTTAGGTTGACAGGAGTAGCATATTATTGAGTGACAGAATTCAGGAGGAATTTGAAGGAATGCAAAGAGAATCATTACTGTTCTGTATAGAAAATAAATGTATTTATTGCTGGAGTCTTTAACTTTCTAACATTTTGAGAGCAAACAACAAGCCCCATGTTGGAAATTTAGGTATTTTTATTTTGAGGAAATGCAAATCTGATAATTTATTGTCCTGCTACAAGTGGCAATCTTAATACTAGAGTCAGAGCAAGGATGGCAGACTTTTAATACTGTATGAACAGTACCTAACACAATAGGGGATCACTGCTTGGACCTTAAGCAATTAATACAAATCAATATTAATTACCTGGTTGCTATGTTACCAGTTTTGAAATATAGGGGTGACTGCTATTTGTACAACAGTGTATAAAACACTAAGTTATAAACAGCTACATAAAAATATACATAAGTGAAGAAAAAAAAAATTTCCCACTCTCTAAACAGCTCTGTAATCCTCATAAACATGTAAACAGCTAACAGATAAAATTAAAACAGTGGGCTTCATAGTCCAAGTTAAAACAACAACTGTTTTAATCACACCCCAGTATTGCCAAGCTTCAGTCTTTTACGGCAACTCACAGGTTATTTTAAAAGACCTTCTTATTGAAATAAACTGCTTGCATGAAATATTCTGATTTTAGTTTGAATTCCATAAAAAGTAAACTGATATAATCCTCAAGACTCTCAGTGAGAAACCTAGAAGAAGTTTTTTTATAGGTTGTTGTTTTGGGTTTTGGCTGTTGTTTTTTTTCTTTTTAATAGATTCATTATTTCAAACCAAGCTCATGATATTTACACATCAGAACTGTGTGATACTGCTTCTCAAGGGCTTCTTGTAGATCATAGCTTAGTAATGGGAGGATATGACCAAGCTAACAATAAAATAAAGGAAAAAGCTTTCACCCTAGATGAAATTTGAAATAGAGGGTGCAGAATCTATCATTCTCTTTTGTCACACATTTGCTATCAGCTATCATTCCTTTGATTTTAGGAAAATTATGTGTCAATACTGCAAACATACAGGTTTCTCATATAATTACAGCTAGGCACATCAGAAAAGTTAAGTTTTTAAACTTAAAGAAACCTTCTGAAGTAAGAAGGAATTACCCTTATTTTGTAAAAGGAGAACTAAATAATAGAACTGAAGCTGTAGTGAGAACATGGCTAAAGGAACACTCACTTTTGTAAGGTGATAGGAGTAGGCACAGGAACCCCGAGTATCACAAGCATTCAGCTCCAAAATATTGCACACGCAACCTGCATGAAGTAACTGAATTATTTACTTGACATTAGAAACCAAATTGGGCATAGCACTCAGATTATCCAAATCCCCTGACTATGTCTTAATCACAGATCATTCTCCCTTTGATAAATGCTGATGTCTGTTTAATGGAGGTAGTTACAGGAGATAAGTCATTATTATAAAAGTTAAAAGTTTGTACGTATCCAAAGACCATCTCCACAAATATTTGTGTTTATACACTACCCACTCTTCACTGAGCACAACTAATTACCTTACTATGTAACAGAACTAGGTATTCAGTTATGCTCCACTCAAATACACTCCAGTGCTCTGCTGCAGTAAATACCTGCCTACTTATTCCACCTCTGCAAATTAGGAAGGAAACTACATGTTGCTACAACCAGTTCCTCAGAGAAAGCAGCCATGTTCCCACCACGTTTCCAAAACAAGCGAGTGAAGTGTTATTACTAGGATTAAATAAAATTAACTCTAGATTAGGCAGTCTCAAGCCACAGCAGCAAATTCCATCCTTGCCTTTCAGAGACGCCCACTATCTTTATTAATTTTCCATTTATGACTGGGGACTCTTTTAGAAGACGTCATATGATCTAACTGAAAGCACAAAAAATGTTTTTGACTGCCTATGTTTACTCTAAAATAACCTTTGTTTTCTACTTGGTTCAAAAAGTTGGAGCTCCATTAGAACATAATTGCATACATTAGATTCATAGATACTACTAGCTCACCACTATTAGGCTAAGGGAACAATGTAACAAATAAAGTAACTACTCATGCATGTGAGCAGCCCTAGTGGTTAAACTTGAAAATAAGGACAGTAGCAAATTTTTACCACATCCGTTACGTCTTTCATGTATGAAAGAAGCAACTCCACACCTGGTGAAATTAAATATATTTCAGAGATCATTTGTTTCGTCCTTTGGACTATCTCATTTGCCTTTATTCATCTCTCATTTTGAAACGTTTTTCAAGAGAGACTCGGGATTTATTCTGGCAGCTCTGAATATCTGCAATGAAACTGTCACCACATCTGTTACTCTTACATCCACCAAATAAAGTAGAATCACAGAATAATTTAAATCACAGAGTTTCTTAAAAAGCAAGAAAATAATGGAGATAGTTATCTTCAAGATAACTGCTATAAAAATGCCTCGATTTTAGTGGGAAAAATCCAACAGAATAAAAAGTAAGTTCTTATTTGAAGAAAGTGCTGAGGCTATGATGCTTCTTATGTTTGAGGATAGAAAGACAAACAGAACATGTACAACTTTTCTTTCTCATTATTTAATGCTCTTAATTGATACTATTTTGCCCAAGTCTTTAACTTTGATGTTCCCACACGTAAGTAAGCTGCAGCCCTATGGTCTTTAGCACCAGATTAGTGCACTAACTGATTGGGCCTGCTGACAGGATAGTATTTCTGTCACTCTTGCTGGTAGACATTAGAGAGAGTTTTACGACTGCTTTACAGGGATCAAAGGAACTAACAGAGAGAAGTTATGCTGGATCAGTGCCTCATGTAGCTACAGCACTTCCAGTCACACAGAAGTCCATGCTGAACCAGGGTCTGAATTTGCAGAATTGGAAACATTTCCAGAGCAACTTGGAAATATTCTTTCCAAAAGAATTCAGCAATAGCGTTTTCAGCCCACAAACACTTAAAGCTTATATAAGCTGTTGATGTTGCTAAAAAAATTAGCCCAGTCAGCTTACTCAGGATCATTTCTGTTTTGGTACCACTCTCATTTATGCCACTTTCTTGGTTATTGTACCATGAACCAGATCAAGAAAAGTACCCAGGATAACCAGCTTTTTGGTGGGTTGCTTCTTTGCTCGCTTAGTCACAATCCAGATCAGTCTCCCAATCCACATAGGCATGTTCATGCCACCATGAACTATCAGAGGGCAATAGGCAGGTGGGAATAATCAGTAAAGACCAGGGACACTGCTTTTTTTAAGCAACAGTAACAGTTTATGCAAGCCTACATGATTTATAGAACCACCATATTAATCATGCCATTGTTTGAACTCAACTTTTGCCAAAGTTTAAACTCTAAAGGGGTGCAGGCACTGCTCAGATATAGAGGAACACACAACTATAAATTTATCCAAACACACAACTATGAATTTATCCAAATCTAATAATCACTTACACTGGAATCTGGCAGAAAGCTGCCTGTGTTCTTGTAAATAACCTCATGGGACCTTTTTAATGGACTCACATATTCAGAAATTTTATTCTGTCTCATCTGAAAAACAAAACAAACAAAATATGACATTGTCATAGTTGAGAACCTTGTAACTGGGTTATTAGCTCAGTGACTCAGGAGGAATAGTGCCATCTACTGAATTAACTATAATCTTTAAAACACAGCCTAGCAAAATCATCTCTCATCAGCTGGTTATTGTACATGGATGAGTTGTCCAGTTAATTTAATAGAAAATTGTTGTAGTACAGACACTTCAAATCATTTGGCACCTGCTGTTATTCTTTTGCCACTAGTGCATTTCAAAAGCTTATTCACAAAACAAAAGAAATAATGTTATTCTTTCCAAATATTTGCAATGATACTTTCAAGAATCTTACATGGGCACAGAGTACTTGGAACAGTCCAAAGGGTAACTAACTGTTGGCTGCTAAATGTTACAAGAAAATAGAAGCCTGGAACATGCAAGCAATGAGACAAGTCAGGAAAAAATAAATCTCTGTTTACTGTTTCTGCAAATACCCAAGGAAATCCAAAATCCAGCAGTGCAAGCATATGGCATTAAAAGAAACATGATGAAAGAGATTACCATAGGTTCACACTACCAACAAAATGTCTAGCATGCAAAAGGAATGTATTTCAAACAATTTAAAAAATGAGTGGGATGGAACGAAGTTTTGGTGATATTGAAAAAACAGACTGGGGTAAACATGATGCTGCTTAACCACATGAATTTCTTAAGTAACCACAAAAAAAGCTAAGTCCTTCTAGGCCTTCCTCTGAAAATGCAGCCAGTTACCTCCAGAGAAAGGAGCAGGGGTTAAAGATTCACCATCAAAATAGATGCTGTGCTTGGAGATGATGGGTGGATATGGAGAAAGTGTTTATAAGTTACTATGGACTTTTAAACCAAAATAATATTGATAGATCGAGTGATACTTATGCATATAAATGAAGTATATACAAATGCTTTATCCTCAGTCATGTCAGGAGGGAATTCAAAGAATTGACTGCCATAAAAATTGCCAAGTGACTAACGAAATGTGCACATTACTGAATCTTTCACTTGGTTAAGCAACTAATATGATCAGAGGCTATTGTATGGTTAGTCACTGAAAATAAAACAATGAAGCAAATTCATTCTAAATTTATAAACAACTAAGTAAGGCCTAGTAATCATAAAATCAGATTCAGAAATAACCTTCAGGTATTTCTTAGATTTGATGGATAGAATCCAAATAAACACATTGTTCTTATAAATCATGAACACTGGGGGGAAAAAAAAAACAAAACAAAAACCCAAACCACCTTAAGTATCTCAGGAGATTTTACTTTATCTAAAGTTTTCTGTACATTTTCATCTTCTAGGAGAAAAAAAATCAGACATTAAAAGGAAATAATACAGAAGTGTATTAATGTTTTAGTTCTACAAATCACACAATGCAAGGTTGCTCTCCTGCAGTTCTTATTCAGACACATTTCCCAATAGGGCTTCTGACTATAAGAAATAAAAGCCAGACTTTCTGACTGCTAACAACAAAACTTATTATTCCTAATTATTAGAAACAATGCTATTTAGAATTGTTTTGAAATACTTTATTGCTGTGTATTGCAATTAGTAAAAATTATTTCCAGATTAGAATTTTACTTTTATATAATGCATAAACTCCTATAGGTTTGCTTTAAGCTGATTTTACATGGGTAAATACTAAAAATATATTTAATGAATTACAAATGTACTATGTAATTGATAAATCATTTTTCAGACAGTTTTGCAAGTCTACATGTTTCAATGATTATTATTTTCAGAAAGATAAAATATCATGAAGAAATCTTTTGAGAGAACAGTCTCATGGTAATCTTTATGAACTCTCTGTGGATTTTCAAGTCATCTTGTCAAGCCGCAGAAAGCCCGTTATATGAGCTATCAGCCCAGTCACAGAGCTGAGTAGCCAGGTGAGAACACAGCTTCATCCCATACTCACTGAAGTCAATGGAAAAAAATACCTGTATGATTTTGTAACTGAAATGCATAGGAGACTTTCCAATTACTTCAATGAGCATTGAATTGGTCCCATCACCAACAGCAGAAGCTATAGTCACTGTGAGTAATATACGAGCTACCCTTAGGCTGCAATGTATTTGCATAAACTTTTTGTTGGATAACTTGAAGACCAAAATAAATCAAAATTGAAATCTATTCAAAGTTAAATGGCAAGATGGAAAAGAGATTTAGTGAGTTAAATTATTCACCATGGTCTGCTGAAAGCATATTTCACAGATTCACATTCCCAAGTGAACTCATGCTCTGCCACAA
This sequence comes from Charadrius vociferus, assembly GCF_000708025.1. Classification (NCBI taxonomy): domain Eukaryota; kingdom Metazoa; phylum Chordata; class Aves; order Charadriiformes; family Charadriidae; genus Charadrius; species Charadrius vociferus. The sequence goes on from NW_009648337.1 coordinate 3,233,037, forward strand.
CCTAGCTAAATTTAGCATGAATAAGCATCTCTGGACAAATAACAGCCAAATAAAACAGGTGCCCAAATACATGCACTCAACACCTGTTATTTTGCAGAAAAACACAACCACACATACATGGTTCTCATTTGATTTATTAGTACTTCCAGTGTGTACAAAACTCTTCTGTCCTGGACACCCAAACAGGGCCTTAGGCTAATGTACATTTGTGATACTGCACTAAACACAAAATTAAAACTTTTTTCCTATGCCTGACTCATTTATAGTATTAAAATATCAGCTCGTTTTGTCTACTATAATTTCTGTGAACTACATTTCTTTCCTTTGTACTCTTTCTAAGATGAGGTGACCAGAACTGAAAATACAAATTCATATGATGGCATTACATTATCCTTATATACATACAGCGCTATGAAGGGCTGCTATGGGGAAGTTAACTCCATCCCAGCCAGACTCAATACACATATGTATCCTTTCCTTTCTATATTATAGTCTCTGCAATGTGGTTCTGTAAACATGGAAACTGTATTTTACTAGATTCTGTGGACTCCTCCAGCATAGTGCTAGTTTCTCCACTAAACTATCCTTCCCAAATAATTTATGTCTGGATTTTTATCTAACACTTATTTTGTCATTTTGTTGCTTTTCATTAATGTTTACTCTGTTAGAAGCACTGTACTTCAAAGGAGATGTTTAACACAAGTCTCTCGAAGTTGCTGGTTTCTCTGTGCACAAGATGTAAACACTCCTATGGCACTTTTCAAAAGGAGAGGGGAATAACCAGTCTCCCAGAATAACCCGGTCCTGCACAAATGTTCACAGGACTGCACCACGGTGGTCATACCTGTTTGCACAGCCACTTCGCTACCAGTTCCTGAGAGGACACTGTAAACATATCTGGAGAAACAATGCCATATGAAATACAACAGAGAAGCAGAGTTATGCTATCTACAGTTGTTCAGAGTCTGACGGAGACCACAAGGTGGGCCAGAACAAGGCCCTGGGTACTGAAGAGTTCCGAAGTGTACAGAAACAAAGGATACTGGCAAGTGAATGGAAAATGATACTGCTCGAAGAACAATAAAAATCAGTAACAAACATTGACACTAATAAGCTGAATGACTGGCAGTTTGATCAAACACTATTACAATAGTGATAAGCAATTCAGTCACATTTGCCAGGATAAATATTATTTTTATGTTAAAGTATCTCCTATCTTATTGTAGCTACAGTATAAGACAAATGACTAAAACATAGGCATGTAAATGTGGAAATAAATGTAGATTCTCAAGAAATAAAGCTGCTAATAACAGAGTGTCAAAAGACAATTGGGTGCTGAATTCAGATGCTTAAGAAAAATTGTAGCTTTCCACAAGACAAAAATGACTAAAGAGTCTGGAAACATACTCATTCCAAATCTAATAAATAGAGATGATCTAAGATAAGACACGTCCACCCAACAGAAGTAGTCATAAAAACAGCAAAAACAAATGAAAACCAGTAAGATGGCATGCAGGAGGTAACAACTAAGAAGATTATTTGAAGAGTGGACAGCTCAGGGAAAAAACATCTACAGAGAGAGAAAGTGGCAGATAATCAGAGTTGAAAACTCCAAACTTGGTTTATTTAAATTAGCTGTACTGAAAGAGAAATAGAAAGATCATTGAAGTGAAACTAACAATGGATATGGGCCATAAAACAGAGGAGAGAAGGATCAATCTGCTAATGGTTCTGACCTCCCTACTCATGCTAACATGGTCAGGGCAAAATAAAACATTTATAGTCAGACATGGTAAACAGCAAGGGAGCAGATAATTGCACAGGCACACTTCCTCAAGTCAGTGATATATTTTCCTCACAGTTTATCTATGGTTATATAAAAGCAGAGGTAATGATCTCCTTAGCTTATGCGTTAATTTACGATCAAGGAAACAAAGCACAGTAAATAATAATTACCATCACTGTTTTGTTTTAAATCTTGCTACAAAATTCTCAGTAGCCAATAAGCACTCATTCATTTAGGACCTTTTTTTCCTCCCCTTTATAAACATTTCTACATTTCATCCCCTTTGCTTTCAGAAGACAATTTCATCACAGAACAGCTAAACAATAAATAACGTCAAAGTCTTCAACAGCATAAAGATATAAGCAGTTTAACTCTATATACATAAATTCACTGACTTCAGTGAGACAAATAAAGCCAAACAAGTGTCTATGTCTTTTCAAAATACAGGAATTAATTATTAAAATACATTTTTCAAAACAAGACTGTCAAACTCTACTTGTAGGAAAGACTTTTAAAATTCTGTAACTGCTGTGCTATATCAAACTTGCTTTGATCTCCTTAAAGAAACACAAGTTCAACTGTCAAAAATAAGCTATTGCTCAAATCTTTTACAGTTCTGAGCAAAGCAGGAATGTGCTGGCACCTAGCATTTCTTTTTCTCCAGAAACATACTTCTGAGTATAGCTGTTCATAACAAAGTACCTAAACAGATGACTGTAGTTTAAGTGCATTCAAATCTTTTGCAAAGGTAACTGCTACCTTTTTGCATTTGTTATAAGCAATTTTTTTCAGTCTAGCTGACAAGCATGACTACAATTATTTATTCTGAGCTTCTCCAAAATTTGTATTAATTACATTTATAGCGAGCTTGTATTAATTCTAAATGCGCTATCAGCTTTTGCTACACATAATCTGTGCTTGTATATATTCCTTTATACCACTTAATTAATTCAACTCACCCACAGAAACACCACACATGAAAGGCAAGACATGGAGTTAAGCACCATGCCACTCAGGACAGCCCAGAACTGAAGAAAATAGCACAGGTCCTTCCCCAAAAGCTCTGTTCTGTTAAAGATGAGGTCTGTTATCACAGGTTGATGACACCTGCAGGAATATCACAAATGGTATCAGGTGGCCTAGTCCCAGGGCATCTAGGACTTTACAGGTTAAAACCAACAATTTGGACTTAGTCTGCAAGTTAATTGGAAACTACTGGCAACTGCCAAGTCTCAACAAAGTATGCTGGTGTGAGGAAATACTTAAAAAGCAGGAAGTTATACTTTGTATTAATTTAGGTAGTCATATTTTTCACCTCCTGAAGACAGACACTGAGGGAAATTCTAATCACAAATTTAGCTCCTAGACCAAAGCCAACTACATTCAATATGGAACATCTCCTTTTGAAAATGTCAACAAAGCAAGCCCGTACATCTAGATCCAGAAGTCACTCTAAGAGAATGTACAAAACATACACTAAGATAATTCCATTCCCTCCACATTTTAGTCATTACAAAATGTTAAACATAACATATTGCTAATTATATTGCCAATTGTCTTGAATTGATAGGCTCTGTCCTCAGCAGGTCCCCCACTTAGCTTGAGGATTACACCACAGTGGCACTGCTGTTTGCTTCTAGTTCTGGAAATAGGGGAGCTCTGTTCTCTGCTATACTGCATGAGATCAGCATGGCTTTAAACACTTAAATTTAAAAAGACAGACCAATATATGTAAGAAACTATGTGTTAATGTTGAGGAAATTCTCACCCTTAAAATGTACCATCCTATTCCAGAAACTGCCCTTGACATCAGTCATTTGAATATTTTTCCTAATTAGCATGATGAAGAAAGTAGAAGAATAAATCTAAAAGTCCATGACAGGGAAGGGACCCTAAACAAGAATAAATTATTTTCCCCTTTACCCCCCCATTTCAAGCTACAGGATCATAAGAACAGGTTGACAATTTTTTAAAAGATCCTATAAGGCAAAGAAAACACAATAGGTACCAGTGCCAACCTGGCACCCACTGGGTCTTCTGCCTTGCCAAAATCTTTCATTGAGCTGCTAGTTGAAAGTGTGAGGGGCATGCTGATGCTGCAGCTGTGTTTGCTGTGTCCTATACTGGTGGAGCTTCTCCAAGGATTTCCTCCAGAACAGCTCATTTTCAGTTCAAATATAATAAACCTCCACTTCAAGTAAGTTCTACAAAATCCTTCTCGGTAAGAGAGATCCTGACAGCACTAAGATGCAGGTCTAAGACAGGCTTAAGCAGAACATTAAACTACGTGCTTGTTTGAAACTAATTAGTAACTTGCTATGTGTTGCTTGGCCACTTCCCACAACCCAAAGTCATTAACAGTTGGGCTAAATTGCTGAATGCAAGACAAAAAGCATTTTTTAAAAAAAGCTTTGTCAACTGCAAGCCCTCTGTCATTAGCTAACATACGGTAAGTGAATGGATGTTACATGATTTTACACATCTGCACTCCATCATCATAGGAGTACATAACTGTTTAGATTACCAGGTAAATTCCCAAACTGCTTTTTACAATATGAGCAAAACAAATACTGTTACAATACCAAACCTGAGAGAAAGAAGAGTGAGAGAAGAACTGTGTCTTGGTGGAGGTAGAGAGGAGAAAAGGAATTGGATTTGTTTTCTATTTTTAGCACGCAGAACTGACAAAAAAATTAACTGTGTCCATAGGGATTACTAAGGAACCGCTACCGTGATGGATTACTAAGGAAGAAGCACAATGCCTCATGCATGTGAGGAGCAGTTTGTGAAAGGGCATTGCCAGGTACCTGACTGTGGTATTGGAAGAAACCTCCGATAAAGAACAGTGTAATTTCACTGCCCCCAAAGTAAAGTGAAAGCTGAGCCGTGACTCTCTGGGTCACCAGTTTCATAGCAAGTGCAGATTGTTTCCCCCTGCATGACAATATGTATACTCCCTTCAAAACACTCGTTTTGAGAGAGATGGACTAAAAAGCTTGCATGGCTTGCCAAATGTTTACAAACTGTAAGCTGACAAAAGTCAGCTGTTTAACTGAGCTGATCACTCAATTGTACAATCAATGTCTCAAAATGTTTTGGTAGTGTTTTATAATCTTGATTAAAAAAGGAAAGGGAACTTATGTGACAGTTGTACGGCTGAGAGCATTACCAAATATTGTCATTAGAGAATACTTTCCAGGGAAACTTTTAAATGGCATAAATGAGGATAATGGTAATATCTAAGTAATGGTAAGTAAACTGAAAGTCAAATATATATGATGCCCGCGTAAGTTCATACGCTTTCTTGGACTCCTAAACTGTAGCCTGCTCTGTTCAGTCTGCTAACACAATTTTGGTATAAGGACCCATCCAGGGCTACAAAGCCATGGACTGAAAGGGCACTCCAAGCTTGGTGGTTGTGAGGCTGAGCTGTCAGTGCACACATGCATGCTCCACACTTGTCGCTGATCCAACAGTGACCAGGATCAAGAAACAATTGAGAGCAAGGAGAATACATTCTTAAATACTGCCTAACAAGGTAAAACAGAGGAATGACACCTTCAACTTGTAGAAAAAGCACAGACATCTACAAAAAAAGATACAGAACAATGGCAATCTGCCCTACTGCTTATAGGGTTTGCTCTGAAAGTACCATCTTCATACTGCAGCTCAGATTATTGTGCGAAACCAGTCTCCAGAGATTCATATTTTAAAGTAGATGTTGGACAATCCTTACTGCACTTGTAACATTTCGATTTACTATGATAGATCTATCTTAATGCAATATCCTCTAGTTTTGGAGAGGTTGAGCACCTTCACCTCCTACTGACTGCACTTGGAGTTATAAGTGCCCAGCAGCCACGACCAATGGGCCCAATATCTTTTTCCACAACAGGACATGATGAAGATATGCATTGCTTAATAATAGTAACTTGCCTAATGATCTGCATTGCCTCCTTGTAGGTTCCTATAAGAATCTGACATGACTGAAAAAATAAATCTAAAAAATTTAATATCAGTCAAATTTGAAAAAAATACATTCTAAGACCTTTTCAGTTATAGAAATAATCTTTAGATTATAAGAAGAGAAGAAGAGCTTGTAGAAAACAGTAACTACAATGGAAAAAATTTGCACACGTCTTCTATAGTGATATCTATGAGAAATCTTAAGAACTAGTGTCATTCAGTAACTCAACAAATAGAACAAAATTAATAGACTCTTAAATGGTGCATGGAATTCATATGCTAGTCATGTTATACAAAATAGCTATCATTATTATCTTTTTGAACTAATCTTGTGGTCCTTCTTTGTAAAAGAAACACACTCAAAGCCAGTAGTACAGTGTTATCTGATACTACAATAATTTAGGTAAAACAACTAATCTAATCAGGATTAGGATCCTTTAAAGGACCCTTGTCAAACTGGAGTTCCATGAAAGGACAGTAATTTTTATTAACCACAGATAGTTTTCTGGAGGATATGTCCCTGGCATCCAGCTGTTTTACACATATTATATATGCATATATTATTCAGTGTAAATGAGTTACACCCCTTTTACCACATGAAACTCCTAACTATGCTGCAGATCAGAGATCACCTGCATGAATGAATTCAGAAAGAGATGCCCATTTGGCTGATTTGAATTCAAAAGAAAAAGCTTTTTGATCTGGGTTTATTGTAGTGAGAAACTGCTGCTTCCGTAAAATTCAAAGCAAGTAAATGCAGATAAGAATCTTTGTTTATTAGGAATAGCTTAAAAAAAAAGTTAATATGCCATTATAGGCCACAGTGAAATCAGCAGTTTCAGATAGCTCTACTTATATCTTACAGTAGATTTTTTTTTTAGAATAATACTCTTCATAGCTTCTTCCAGGCATGAAAATTGATTTCAGTTCAGAATATCCTGGACGTTAAGATTCATGTTGTTTCTAGTGTTTTGTGAACAAGACAGGAAGAAAAGAAAGACTACTTTATACTAGTATGATTCCCTATTGAGTATCAATATATCGCCCTGTTATCTAGGGCTCAGAGTCTGTTAAAGTTGCTGGTGCTAAATTTGCAGAGGTGAGTACAGTGAAGAGAGAGCATATGCTCCAGCCTTTCAACCCATACTGCAGCTGCTGGTGCAGTGTATCCCGCTGTGTAGCCCTTTAGGAGAAACTGGAACTGTTTCACCTGTGCCCTAATGTTAGAGCTGACGCAGGGATAGACAGTAGACAGCTCGCTCCCCCTTTGTACCTGTTTTGTACCTGCTTTAAGATCAACCCTTATGGGACATGCATCTCCAAGGTGACAGAAGTGAATATTGCAGTAATCACATGTTCTTGTGATTTTGCACTCCTGCAATTGAGGTATTTCTGTTTAAGATCACATCAGAGTTTTAAATTATAACATAAGACAGAGGCTGTACAACCCAGCTACAAATTCTGTACAGGAATAGAGAAAAGAGCAGAGACAAGGGAGTAGCAGCAGCACATTGAGGCAGGCAGGTCAAACACCATGTCAAGAACCTAAAAAAATCATAGAAAGACTCTAAAAAGGCTGTCAGACGTATTCTCCAACATCAGCAAAACTCTATAAGCAGAGACTGGTTTGAAGAAGAGCATGTTAGAAAGAATGTGAGGCATAGCAGGCCCAAATGACTTGGCATTAAAGGCATGTGGTGGGCTACATCGTTCTAACACAGAAATAGCACCACAGATTCTTTATGGAAAAAGTTCAGTTGTCCAGGGATGGACATCTCTCGCCTTCCTGCTCTGCTCCATAGAGGAAATCAGCTTCTCAACTAATTTTTACAGGTGCTCAAATAATACACCTCTGAAATGGATAATGCAAGTTCTTTATTACTTGTCTTAGTAGTAGCATCAAAAACATTCCTTCTCCTTAGGCAACTACTACTTTAAAATCTCATTCTTCATCTTGTGGAACAGGGATTGGAAAGGTTGGAGGCAGACTTCATGAAGTGAAGTAAATCAATGAATAATTACTACCCTACATAGGAGAAGCAGCCAGCAGCACTTCTAAAGGAGTGAGACAGACAGACACTGTTAATATGCTCTTGTAATTCTGTCGCAGCAATCCAACCCCTCAATCTGTTTCTTTAAACTGAGAATAAGATGCTGTGTCAATGACTTTGCAGATTAAAAGAAAAAAGCAGAAATCCACTAGACAAATAAAAAGTCAAATGCAATCATTCAATGAAAATAACTCACAAGCCAACATTTGACAAAAGTGAATGATGCTTGATAGCATCATCTCTAATAAAATGGGGAAGTCAGAAGCAAATTAAATAATTACAGTTTATTACTTTTTATTCTAAACGGTCTTTGTCAATCATTTAATTATCATAACAAAACATTTTCATTTTCCCTAAATGGAAAATTTGTTCAAAGTGTTTCACTGTCCAAAAACTGTGGATTCTCTAATGCTTCTTCATCCACCAACCATTTCTGAAGTTGTGAAGGAACTCAGAAGTCCTTTCCTCCATTGTAGATCCCAGAGCCCTCACCTGCCTGTAAAATACATAACATGGATACACCTTTGCTAAAAAGTTCATGCAGCTTATGTGACATGAGCCATGTGAATTTTACTGCACCTCATAAAGAAGGATATGTATATTTGTACATATGTTATTAAATTTTATGCTATTTTAGAACTTGGGGAACAAAAAACTCTCATCTTAAAATTATAAATTTCTGTGAGTACCTCTAAACTGAAAGTCAGTGGAACAAAATACATCATCCAGAGGTATAGAAGCTATTAGGACATTCTCCTCTTATTGATCTGTGAACTGCTGGGCTCTTCTAATCAGAACGTCTATCTTACCTTGTTACTTCCAAACCATTAGTGCAGTCTAAAAGAAATATGTAAGTACAGGGTTTTTTAATTGCTTTGTATAAATTTAGAATTAGAAGTTCACAGGAGATGTTTTAATCTGATTTGTACCTTGACCATGCTGCTTTCTTCATTACTGTGCAGCTAGCAACCCAGGAAAGACTAGAACTATTAATAACTGTTCAATCCTGTGCATGCACAGCATATTCAGCCCATAACAAAAGCCCAACTCAGAAAATAAATGTAGTTTACAATGTAGTCCTCTAAAGGGTCATGGCATGTTAAATGATTCGCTATTAATAAGAAGAGATGCAAACAAGAACTGTTAAAAAATAGGTACAAATACATTTTAACAAAGCCATACCTTCTCATGTGTCAAAATTGTCACTACCCACATACAATAGCCATTCAGAAGTTCATGTTCGCCACTAATGTTTGGACTTTTCCACTCCTGTATCTGCTAGTCATTAAGCTAAACGTCAGTCTCTAGCACTTTGGGAATCCTGATTCTAAACAGTTACACAAATTACATTCCATTTTAATGGAATCATATAGGCTGTAGAAACTTAGTGTTCAAAGTAGCAGATGAAGAGCTCAAACTGACAACAATAATGATAAACTTCCTATTCTATTGTCCACTATTATGCAAACATTTGTACATCATAAAATTCCTTTAGGGATGTATTTCCTGGTTTTCAGATTTTAGGTCTAAAACAACAATGAGGAATGTAGTGGTTTAAAGTTTGTAATTTGGGGTACTAGGCCAATATGGGGAATATCGCTAGAGAATTTGTGAAAATATATAAGGAGTGTATGAGCTATGGTATACAAAAAACTAGCATAATGGTACATTACCTTGCTGGTGAGGGGTTGCTCCAGCAAGTGGTTACCTTAAGAAACCGTAATTACATTTCTAGTTACCCTTTTCTTGTGAGTCTATTATACATTACACACCATATATCAAATTATTTTGTAAATGAGACAAACAAGATGGAATAATAATGGACCATTATGCAAAGTATTGGACTCTTTACAAATCCACTTAAGAATGATGTCGAAATACTATCTTTTATCTGCTTTATTAGTTGCTATTTCATTTTCTTTTTTGTTTGTTTATTCTTAGTCTCACCTGCAGAAACTAGAAATTGAAGCCAATTGCACTGAAAGCAGGAGAGAAAACTGTCGGTGATTTACTAGGTACAAGACTATGTTCTAAAGCCCATGGGAGGCTAAAATGAGCATGTCAGCTGATGGCAATCTAGCAGAATTCAGATGCACTAGAAACCTAATCTAGAATGTTGATGATACGGAGTCCATTGCTCCGTTCTGTCTTCCCAACAACAATTTTACACCTTTTTTTCCTTTTAAATATGGTGCAGCACATCAGAAATTGTATAGTCACAAGTTTTTCCCCTTCTTAGCAAAGTCTCTACTATACTTTTTGCCATGCCAAGGGGTTCATCAATAAACAAATTAATTTCCTGGAAGTTATGATCAATTTAGACATTAAGCAATTCTCGGCTTGTGCTTTTCCTTAGCAAAAATCTCACAACTCACAAAACAGAAACACGTGGTGTGTTTAAGAAAAATGTTGTATTTACAGTAGGAATTCAGAGCAGCCAATAATCATATTAAAAATTGAATTCCAATCTGGAGCTAAAACATTCTCTAACCTGTTTATCATCTTGATCAATGTTTAGAAATAAATTTAGGAAAAAAAGTTCTCTAGATTAAAAACAATCAATGATCATTTGATTTACATGATTAATTTTTGCAGAAATAGTGATATTTCTGAGAATTAAGGCCAAAAATAAATAAAGTAATATAATTAAAATATCACTGTTATGAATCTGGAATCTATACAAATTTATTTACCCATATTTATAACTCTAATATATTTACTATTATAATAATTCCCCAAGTTGCCATCATTCATTACAAAAACAAGCAAAATCAGAGATGCTTGTCTTTGAGACAATTTCTTTGTTTGGGTCCATTTCCCTGCATCAAACTTTGAAGGTAGCTAGAGATGCAGAACACAAGTGAAGCACAACTTCCCCTTTGGCCAGAATGTCAGAGACTAGTAATCAGAAGTCACAGAATATAAAAACATGAAGTTTGTGTCTAGCTGGTTTTTCTCTCCTCTGGAGTGTAGATCTTTCTGGGAAAGTGAAATCAAGGAACACACTCCACAGGGAATAGATCATTCTGAGCAAGCAGGCATGATTCTGTGCAAATGAATGACAACAAAAAATAACTTATGCATATGGATTATGCATATGGATTCTTTAACCTTCTGGCCCATAAAGAGTTGCTCTAACTGCAGGTCTTCTTCCTTGCTGAAGCTGGGAGCTGGCCAAGGACAGAGTTTGAGAGTCTATCCACCATGCATTTTCTGCTGGTCCAGGCATTACTATTTCTAGTTAACCGTAAGCAATGTTAACAGGGTGGCTGAAAACTTTACAAAATAGCTGCCCATCAAAAAATACAAGTCTGTCAAACAGTAGAAGTTTGCTGACAATATGCTTAGTCCAATAAAATTTTCAAAGAAAGTTATCTGTTTTCCTGTTTTTATCCTATCAAGACTTTAAGACGATCTGCCCATCTGATGTGCTTCCTTAGGTCCCAGCCCTTCACAATCCTCACATCCTTTGAGTTACATGGCCAATTGATTGTCTAGGCAGCTCCTAAAGAAATTCTATGTGAATAATATGCTGTTTTGACAGGTGTTTTTTTCAGCAGAAAACTGTAGACTCCCTAACAATTGTTTTGGACCACCCGGTTTCTTAGTCTGCGCATCTGTCTATGAAATCAGCTGCCTGGGTTGACCTATACTCAGAAGACTCAGGAAGTAAACTATCTCAGAGAACACACAGCACTGTAAGTATTTTTCAGAAACAAAAATTTAACTTTAAGAAAAAATGTGCATGGTTGGCATATCATCTCGATTCAAGACAAAAGTCTTACAGGACACGGATTGCCTGGATGGGGCTTTGAGCAACCTAGTCTGATGGAAGGTGTCCCTGGTCATGACAGGGGAGTTGGAACTAGCTGATCTTTAAGGTCCCTTCCAACTCCAACTATTCTATGACAAAAGATGAACATCTTTTTCTGAGGAAAAGACTAGCCCTAGCACTGTAGCATCACTGGTTGAAGTGAATGCTTCCACCTCTCAGATGCTGGCCTCCTCCAGATAAGCCAGTGTGTTCAAAAAATACTTCAAGAACTTGTCCGAAGTATATAACACATTTTTGTCAGACAGACAGGATTAAAAAATAGAGACTTAATATAGTATTTTATGTAAAACAATGTAACCTGATGCAGTGCACCACATAACTGGATGAGAAGCAATTTATATGATATAAGAAGAAGAGAAGTAATGGTCAATTGTGTCAAATCAATAAGCAATAACAACTGAGGTAGAAAGTATTTCCATTGAGATCAATAGCCATTTATAGGAGTGTGTTAGTGCTACATCCAGATCCATGAAATCCACCATGTCATTAGCATTAAAGCAAATGCCCTGTGGTCTAGTCATTATTACAAGCATATGTTTGTTTTCAAAGCGAATATAACTGGGATATTTTGTTTTCACTTCCATTCTTAGTCATGCAAAACGTGGCTTCATGCTGCACTAAAACTACATTATAATTTATATCCAATTATTTTCTTATCAAGTTATTTCAATAATAATATCAAACTGTGCATAACTCTTCAGAAAGTAATTTTGATATGATTGAGTGCCAACCAAATCCAATTTTGACATTTTGAAGCACATTTAGTGCTAAGGCTAAATTTATGGAACCAGTTGATCAAGTTCTCCATTTATTGTCCAGACAGATACAATACTGATAAGGGCTTGATAAGCTTTCCATAAATTTCTCTTTGATTTTAAATCAGGACAACCTCCAGATCTTTTATTTCCCAACATGAGTCCTAAAATAGCCTAAAATGGCATCAGCTTCCTTTTCAAGTGTTCACATTGCCCAAGATAGCAATTTTTTCCATTTCTTAATTTGGCCACATTGGAATTAGGACAAATTGGGATCAACAGTGAAACACTATTTGAATGGAAGTAAAACATTTTTTTTCCACCACAGGTACTATATGTCCTTTTACTCTCCTATAAGAAACTCTGAAATATCTTTATTTTAGATGGAGGGAACAACAAATCAAGATCCTATTTCGTTCTACAGACAGCACTCCTGCTCTTCCCTTGTGGCTCCTTTAATTAAAATTAGAACTAAAAACTAACTTAGGAACTCATGAGAATACTGGAAAGCCTTAGTGGATGCTGGATCAGCCTCTTAATTTATATATTCTTCTGTTACAGGATAGTGCTCTATTCTATATTACAGCCACTAAGTTTTCTTGCTGAGATTTCTAAGATGAGTAGAGAAGAGGTAAAACACTGGGACAGACAGGCCTAAGCAGAGGAAGAGCAGTAGTAACAGATGGGAAGTAGCAGGAAGGAGAACTGAGCATTATGAAAAACAAGGTCATGTAAGCTGTCAAAAAATAGCAGGATAGGAAGGCTGACAAGAAGAGGATCACAGGTAGAGAAAGGTGTTAACTAGTATGAAAGACCAGCTTGCTCAGCAATTCTGGAGACAGTCAAAAGTCGACCAGGAACAGATATACACAAAGGCAGAAATTGTTAAAGGAGCTTCACTGTTTGTGGGGCAGAACTAGTTCTGGCACTGAGGCTGGAGGGTTGTTGAACAAGAGTGCTTTCATATTGACAACCCAGTCCTCACCCGCTATTAGCTTGCAATATTCAAACAGAATGATTATGAGGCTCCATTAACTTTCTTCAAACTACCTATTTATTACAAAAAATATGATGTTTCATTACTTGTTCAGCACACAGCAGCACTGATATACATCAAAATAGAGGGTAAAATTTTAAGCTAGTTACTGTGGCGATTCACTTTTGAATGTTCTATTGGCTATTCATAAAACTGTGACATGATATTCGATTTCCCTAAGCACACACAACTCTCCTAGTGATTACACAAGCAGAATCTCACAGAGGGCAGGACTGGATATAAGTAGAGGTAAACAGACAGGTCCTCTGAAACTCAATAGATAATCCTCAAAATTATCTCAAGAGGCAACATTACACCTAGTTTTGTTATAAGACTATGAACAGACTTCACACAGATCATTACACAGCTATGAAATTGAAATAACACAACTGATTCTATGATTTAGGCCATATTTCAACCAGAGCACGAGCTCTTAGTGCTGTCCAGTACACTGCTGGCCTTGTTTCTTACTGTACTAGCAGGCCATTATAAAAACTAAAATTTGTCTATAATAATTAGAATCAGCTCTGTATTGGTAAGTTGAAAATACCCTCAGGCATGTAACATTTTCTTTAATAAGCTTAAATTAATCAATCAATACACTGCACATATGTAAACAAGACAGTTAAAGGAAAGGATCATTGTAACAGTAGTATTATCACTATAATCTCTACAGTAACTAAAATGGCATAGAAGTGCTATGTATATTTCAAACCCATAGTGCCCTGTGGCAAAATTTTTAAAACAGAAATGTATTAAAATTGATACATTCTCTTTGAAACAACTAAACTCAGTCTTTGAAAGCATTAAGGCCTACTGTCATTCACCTTTTTTTTAAGCTAGATTGGTAACATTTGCCAATTGCTCAAATTCTAAACAATACTGTCATTCCAAGTATGCTGTGAAGTTATCATATCTTTATCCCATTGGTATATTCCTTTTTTACTGCTAATGTAGAAACTAATGAAGGACAAAAAGGAAGAACTATAACATAGCCAAAAAGAGAAAAAGTACATTCAAATAGCTTTTTTTAAAATTACTTTTAGTATACTCATTAGATTTAGGATGCATGGTCAGACTAGTGATACCGGCAAACCTTTTTTAATTGCACATTCTATTTGCCCCTATTCCATGCATTCAACCTGCAGAGAAGAAAGACATTTAAAGATTACCAAGGCGAGTTTGTAATGAAGCGGATACCTCTTTGTCTGTCCTTGCGCCAACAGCAGCAGAAGGGATACTAATTAGAGGGTGAATTATTAGCTTCCCATGGTGCACTGCAGGGGTATTAAAAATGAGTGTAGTTTGTTGCTTTCGTTTTAGGTGGTTAGTACTGGTTTAATATATTCTTGTTTCTAGGTGAGCAGCAGGGGACAGTTTTTATGATTATAATTGTTGCATAATTACTGGCCTAAGGTTGCCTATTGTTAAATAAAAATGCTGAGATACTAATGTTTTATTGAACAGTACAAGCAGATAAAATTGTAATATATTTTCCTGAACAATATAAGCTTGTTATCTGGCAGCTTGGTGACAACTCTAAGTTGTCTTGTGGATAAGGACTCTGATTTTTTGCAAAGACTAAAAATAAAGTGTGATTTTTTTTTTAAACTTGAAATATATTCAACTTTAAAAAATAAGTTTTATTTTAATTTATTCCAAAGAGAGGACTAAAGTCTGCACACATGACCTAACCTCCTGTCAGATTTTACTTCATGAGGAATGCAAACTGACCTCAGAATTAAGACTTGTAGATCTCCCTTTTCTGCAATCAGAAATACACAAATACATCCTAAATTTTCTGCTCATATTTTGCCTTTGCAATAATCCAAAACTAATTAACAATGTAAGAAATAAAAGACAAAAAAAACTAAAATAAAAATAAAGAAAATTAAGAAACATTCACTCTAAAGCCAAACCAGAAATTTATAATGTCTTTGGCTCCACCTTAGGTAGCAGAAGAGCCATCTGAATTTGTAGGAAAAACATTTTCATACTTCATCTCAATTTCCTGTTGTGGTTACTGTATGTCAGTAGGTAACAGGCTACTTTGATGCCCCATGGTTTATCCAGGTGGAGCTCTATCTGCCAAGCCACCTGCTCTGCATCAAATCTCCCTTTAGAGAAGCATTCTGAACGCAAAGGATCAGCTCCTGTCACTTGTGCCTATGTCAAATTTACACGGACTTCCTTCTGAATTGTGCAAATTCTAAATGTACGTCTTCAAACAACTATCCTCAACAAACAAAATGTAAACAAAATTTTAACCTCATCTGGCTCTTTCTACAAAGGAGGAGCAAGAGGACAGAGGAGAAAGGCAATTGTTTGAAATAATTTTTGAAAAATAAATTATTTTCACTAAATTTTGCCAACAAGCCATTTAGAAATTTTCTCAGCATTGCACTAAAGCTAATAAATTTCCAGTAAAGATTACTCTTATGAATTGTTTAATGGCAGAACCTCTTCATTTTTCTTACTTTCAGAAAATTAAAACAAATAATAGTTAAAACTGAAGAATAATTAGAAACTAATTAACTGTCTTAAAGAAGTCCTTAAATGGTCTTTCAATGCTCTTTTTCTTGTTGAGCTTGTTCTTCCTAATGACTTATTCTTCATACAACATATGTCTTACTCCGTTATTTATACACTTTTAAAGTGAAGAATTAGGGTCAGATCTTTAAAGATCTGGAGACACCATCCTGTTGCCTTAGAAGTAATTCTCCCTCTTGATGCCTTCAGTCTCTTAAGTAGCATCCCTGAAAACCTCCAGTTCTACCACCTCATTTGAGATATGCTATGGTTATAAGGAACATTCTGGAAAACAAGCAAATGCTTTAAAACTTTTTCTAACCTACTTTTTTTTTTCTCTAAGTCATGACAGGCATCTAAAATTCTTTAAGAGAAGTAAGGACTTGTAGCTATGCTCCTTTTGTGTATCCAAACTCACAATATGTTTCAGGGGAAGATGAGAAATAAAAAAAAACCAATAACCTCTAAGTAACATCATCACCGTCTGGAGGTTCTCCTTCAAACTAATTCTGCCAGAGAAGATCTTATCCACTCTGTCCACACTACTATTTCAGTCTTATTATATCTAAGAGAAAAATAAATGGAGATAAGCATATTATTACTTGCAATTTGTTAAAATCAGGGTTAGCATTATAGTGCTTGGGTCTTTAAGGACTGTTATACAGTGAAAGAAAAGAGGACTACACTGTCCGTTCATAGCTGGTAGAATACTGCACCCAATAACCACCTGTCCCTACTCAAGGCATCAGTGTCCTTATTTGACTTCTTCCACCTTGACCTAGAAAATAAATCAGTCATTTTCTATTTTTGTAATGAAATGCTGATCTATGCAAGCCTGTGCTGGCAGCTCTATACAGTACTTTCATTGCAACATTCTGCTGGCTGCCAATCTCAGAAAACCCCTTGGTGTTGTTGAACAATAAGGGATCACTGACCTTTTCTTCCTCTCCAATGAATGAACTATTTAAAAGCTAAGGCCACTGTAGAGATAACACAAACTAAGGAACTGATGGCAGGTGTCATCAGTGGAGTGTTATGCTATTGTGATTAGAAGTATATGCACATTTATATCCCACAAGCATTTCAAAGCAAAGACAAAAGAAACTCTGCAGGTTTGTAAACTTCGTCTAAGACAGAAACTTGATATTTCTATAAAGTCTAGCTTTGCATTTCTGATGTGGAAACTTTAGTATCAGAAAATCTCATAGTATCCCACAAAAACTTTGGTGCAACTTATTGTTGCTTCTTTATATATTTTAAAAGATTTTTCAGTAAGTGCGGGAGGAAATCTATACCGTTTCTTTCATTTTAGGAATTTGGATTATTTAGCATTTATATTAACAAATTATTTTTTTCTTCCTACTTGTACCAATCTCATTTATTTCTTCTGACTTCAAGTTTCTTTTTTTTCTTCTCTTTTGGTGTCAATAACCCTATGGCAAAACCTAAAAATCTTCAGTCATTGTGTTTATGCAGCTGTGTGGAACTTTCTCTAAACAAAACCAATAGGAAAAAATCCATTGGCTTAGCTCCATAAGCTCTGGTATTAAAGCATAAAAATTCACTAATCACTTAAAAGAATGTGCTATTTCAATCACCTCTTCAGACTGCATTCCAATAAACAGATTTTAAGCACATGCCTAAACTGAGTCAAAAATAGATACATTTCTGAACTGCAATTATTTATTTTCATTTCAAGCTTTCTGCTTTAAAAGTGAAAAAAAAAATATTAAAGCTCTATGAGCATTTTATGTTCAGAAACTGAGCTAGAGTATGAGTTGGATCATACAGTTGCACAACAAGAAATAGGATCAAGCATCCTCTCTCAAACACCTATGGAAAGGACTTAGCATCTTTCATTTACTTGCACAAATGGGCAACACTCACCCTCTCCCTGCAACTGAGGTATAACTAGTGATGAGTGCGCTGGCCAGGCAGACACATCACAAAGGAGAGCTTTGACGTGAAGCAGTTGAATATTTTGCAACCTGCACCCCAGGACCAAAGAAGACACTAGAAGAAACTGTGACTCTTTATCCCAACTTGTGCCAAAGGTCAGCCCGTCCTGTTCACCCATTTAAATTATTTATAAAGCCACATAACAGAATACCAAAACAATTCACAATCTGTAATGCACATTTCGGAGGTATTTAGGTTTTTTAATGAATGGCCCCAGAGAGGCACACAACTGCTATTGGCTTTCATTGTGACGTAGGTGTCAAACCTGTGGGGTTGTTTTCCTGTTTCCACCACAAGCTAGTTATAAATCTAGCCTGAAGACCCCAGTACTGTAACACAGTTCATCCACATGGATTCAGCTGAGGGACATGAACCAACATGCCAAAGCAAATATTGAAAATCGTGGGGTTTACTAATTTAAGTAAAATCCACTTAAAATTTTAATTTCTTTTTCCTCGTGTCATAATTTCTGTTAAAAATAATCAAAAGAATGTTAAGAGCCAATACAGTGGGGGTTTTTTTTCAGAAAGACTGCTGTGATCCTCCCAATTGAATTGCTTTTAATCCCGGTAACTGACAAACAGTTCTCATAATAGTAAATCAATCGGCATCAGAAAGAGCCATTCCAGTGCCTTGCATTGATACAGTTAATAAGTATTTGCATGCATAGGCAGTTTTTTATAAGAATAATAACAACAGTTCTCATAATAGTAAATCAATCAGCATCAGAAAGAGCCATTCCAGTGCCTTGCATTGATACAGTTAATAAGTATTTGCATGCATAGGCAGTTTTTTATAAGAATAATAACAACTGCATTTGTGATCACAAATTCCATGAAAGGAAAGACCAATCTTTGTCTTAGCAAGACCAAATAGGATTGAGCGGCACCTTAAAGGTCTCATTGTGCAAGCCTCACTGGATTTGCTTTCATCATATTATTTAAAAGAGAAGGGATTGCCCAAAGCAAGGGTAATCAAGACCTAAAGAGTGACTGCTTAAGCAAAATGACAGATGAATACAGCCACTGTAAAAAAGAGAACACAGCACTAAGGAAAAGTCCATTTAAAATAGGAAAGCAGAGAAAATGCTTTCTTTTTACAATGCTATGATTACTAGGGAGATTTCTTGGCCAGAATATGATCGTCCATTAACCTGAAGTTTGAGATAGTGAGGAAGGAGAATCAAATCTTAGTATTAGGAGAATAGATTCCATTCCCTGAGCTGGATTTATCTTGTTCTCACCCTCTCTGCAAAATAGGAAAAGCTACTGTATGGTTAGATGCACAACATATTAGATAAATAGCTTGAACCTCTTTCCCAGACATGCATACAGTGGAAATTTTCCCAATAAAAATATAGAAACTACATAATGATATATAGGTGCTTTAAGTGATAGCAATGATATTTTTTAAAAAGTGGAATGTAAGATAAGTTGGGAAAAGTTCCAAAGAAATTGAGTTACCATAGTGGAAAATGTTGTTGCTTTGCAGCAGGTCAGAGAGAGAGAGATGGTGCAGAGTTCTTTATCTCAATAAGAAAGAACTAACAACAAATGGGTTAATAAAATAGTTGTTTAAATATGATAGACTAAATAGAGTAATACTGATAGTAAGTCTTACAAGATGGGAACCCCATGTTTTTACAGTATCAGACAGACCCTGGATGGATTTTCCCATGGCAGGCTGTGCAGAACCCCTCTATGAAGAGAAGCTCCTCCCTCTGGGTCATCCGAGCTATTATATTAATTCCTTAGAAGAAAACAATTCTATTCATCATTTCTACTGTCAAACAAAAGAGAAGTTCACCTAACAACTTCTTGCTGCACTTTTAGATAAAGATGAGGCACACAGGCAGTGTAATTGCCAGGACCAAGTGGGGGTGCCTGCAGGCTCCTCTGTTAGAGTGAGCTGGCTGAGATGATCCTGGGACCAAGGAGTTGTGCAGCCCAACGCAGGCCTGAAGGCTAAGCTGTTCCCACAGCACAGCGCACCTTGGGTTTGGGCCTGCTCGGGTTCACTCTTTTGTGGATCACTAACTCATGTACAATGGCCTCCTGGTCAGGATCACTACAGTGTTGTACGAAACATGAACAGTCTTGTTCTGCTGAAATGGTATTTTTCACAGAAAATACTAATGGAAAGAACCAATCTAATTTAATGATGTATTTTGACAAGGTTTTTAGAGGGAAAGGACCAGCCCCCATTTTGTTACAAGAGATGTTCAGTGAAGGATTAAAAAAAGTGTTTACCTAACCACAGGTTTCCTGAATCACTGTTGTGGCAGACTACTAAACAATTAAGTATTTTCACTGAAGAAATAACAGCCCTTTCTGAAATATTCTTGCTTTTACAAAAAAAAAAATAAAAATCAAATTATTCTTATTTCAGTTGACAGAATAAAACTGTAATCTTTAAAAATGCTTTGATTATTTATCCTACATAAAAGAAAATATGGTTACTTAGTATCTCTAAATTTATTTCCTAAGTATATCCTTATAAGGACAAATGCCAAAAAAAAAATTAATCTGCTGACATTCTTTCACATTTGACTTCTTTGTGATCAGTTTTACGAATACCTGAAGCAAACAATTCCCAAACAAGAATGCTGTCAATCCACTTGCCAAATAATCAAAGAAAGCAAATTTTCAATTAAAAATTGAGAGGTTTTGCAAGAGAAAAAGGGTTCTTAATACAATTCCCACCCTAGAAAGTGAAAAAAAAAAAAACAACATGCCATCTGCATCCCATCGAAACAACCTGAAATTAAAACTAAGAATATTGAGAATCAGAGCAAAACTCACATGTAGCTTTATGCCGAAAAAATAAAAACAAAATACATTTAAAAGAACATTTGAATATATTGATCTGATGATGCACAATGCAAAGAGAAAAGGATTACATCTGATAAAGACTTGACCACTGAAACAAGTTGATCCAGCTCCACATGTAGCTGTAACTAAAATCAATGACTTCTAAGATGCTGTCTTAGATGTGATTCTGAGTACCCAGCATTACGATAGAGAGAGTCAGGGAAGGTCAGAGAAAGTCGGAGAGGAGAGGAGAGGAGAGGAGAGGAGAGGAGAGCGAAGGCGGA
>NW_009648337.1:3254065-3275787 GCF_000708025.1 Charadrius vociferus
GAAGAGGGAGGAGAAGAGGGGAAAGGAGGGGAGAGGAGAGGAGAGGAGAGGACGTCAGAAAAAAGGAAGTGAGAGAGGAGACAGAAGAAGGGAGGGGATGGGAGGGGAAGGCAGGGCAGGTTCACCTAAAAATTATGCTCTTGTGTAATGCCATACTTCTTAGTGATGAATGAAAGCAGCATTAAAAATCTTTGGGGTTTATGTTAGGAAGAACTACACTTTCTAATATACATTAATCTCCTTTTTTTCATTGTCCATACTTTCAGTCAGTACAAAGCAAACCTAAAAAGTAAGAAATTCATGTACTCTAGCCTTCATGGGCTGCACATTTATATTCTGCTATATGTATTACAGCTAGTTCTAGACTTTGATCTAGTGCATGTACCCTCATTTGGATGGAGGGCTACTGTTGTCTGAAAGCTTTCCATCTCACAATAGATATAGAAATGTAAAATATTAATATACTGATTCTGCTGCACTCAATGGTAGCAAATTCAGATCTCAGCATGCATGATCAGGATATTGTGTAAAATAAAGGCAACGTCTCATCAGCTCCTATGGCACACCTAAGGTCCACTATCAAAATGACAATGCATGTCAGTTTCAACAAAGACACTCTCATCCTAAGCTGTTTTGAAGGATAAGAATCTGTATTAGAAAAAATACCACATAGAAAAATTAATGCATTTAGGTCAAAACGTGTTACTGCTATGACCCCAGTACTGAAATACCATCTGAAGTTTAAACATCTTCTTAGTGGTGCCAAATATGCTGGTTACAATGCAGAGAACCTAGAGAGAAATCATCACAGACAAAGATGGTATGTGGCGATAGACATCACTATAGACCAACAGAATTTTAAAGTGAAAAAAAAGAACTCACCCCTCCAAAACAAATAATGCAACAAGTGGTTTGTTGTTTTTTTTAAATTTTCCTTGTAATTTACACTTACTGAAACCTCTAAAACAGTGAATAGAAACATTATGCAATGTAGCCACCTGCCCCCATTTTCATATAGAATAATTCATGTCAGAATATAACCATGTCATTTCCCAACTACACAAAACACGGCTAGGCCTTGTCTTTTACACTATAGGAGTGTATGTTGCTGTAGTAGGATTGAGGGCTTGTAAAGTGGATGAAGAGTAACTCTGAAAGCACGCTTTGGAAGCTTTATTCAGTATAGGAGTTGGAACTCAACACTGTCTAGCAGCTACCATATACCTCAATGAGAGCAATCGTATAAGCTGTAGTAGAATACAGGGGGTATAATGACAGCCTAAAGCCCTCAGCATGGGAACAAAGAACAAAGCATGGGAACAACTTATCCTCATGTCTGCAGTCTCTGTAACACTTCACTGACTACTATGGTCTATCTAGCATGAAAGCTAGCGTTTTAAGGACTCCATTCGGATCCTAATTTTAAGTCCAATTAGACTGCCAGAACTGTAAAAAGTGGTCTTAGTATAATTTAAAAGAGAATTTTAAAGTTCATTTTGTGCTAGACCAGAAAAAAAAAAAAATGTTATTACCGCATCATACACTTATCTAGCCACTGGCTGAACATTGCAACATGTCAAAAAAGGTGCCAAAAGGCAAACTCTTACAGTCAGAACTAAAGCGTACATACTGAAGAGATAAGCAAGTAGGAAGTTGTGGTAGGTTGGCCCCTGCTAGCAGCCAAGCACCCACACAGCTGCTAGCTCACTCCCCTCCCAGCAGCAGGATGGGGAGAAAATAGGAAGAACAGGGGAGCAAGAAAACTCGTGGTTCAAAATAAAGAAAGGGAAATCACTCACCAGTAACTGTTCCAGGCAAAACAGACACAACTTGGGGAATTTAACTTAATTTACTGCCAGTTAACATAAATATTTAATTATTGATTGGGTATTGGGAAACAAAGAAGACAAACATTTACTTAGGGAAAATACCAGGCTCAACTTTGTTACTTCACTCCAGACATCTCTCCTCCCGCCCTTGTTATTGCTGCAGGTTACACTCGGACCCTTCAGTGAGGCAATGAGTAGTGCAGGTGGTTGAGGACAGTGTGCAGTGGTTCCCCTCTGCCGTTCCTTGTTTCTCACTCATCCATGAGCCACTGTTCCTTTGGGGGCACGTATGCTCCACTATTGAGCAACCACTCCTCTGATCTTCTTGTTCCCTCTGTTCCTTCTTTCCATGCATTCTTCTGTCCTTTCTTAAATGTTTTCACTGGGGCACCGCAAACTCCTCTGAATGGCCTGGCTTTGGCAAGCGGTGGATCTATTGCCAAGCTGGCTGGAAACAGCTGTGTTTGGCACAGGGCAGCCCCTCAACTCCTTCCACAGAAGCCACCCTGCAGCCACCTCCGCTACTAGAACCTTGTCATTTACACCCAATACAGAAGGCAGCAATTATTAGCGTGCTACTGATCTGTAAAGATCTAGAGAAAATGAGGACTTATCAGGAGGCTTTCCTCTTAATAGAGAGAGAGAACACGTTTGAAAAATCAAAAGGGGATTTCTTAACCTATTGGTTATGAATAGCAAATAAAAAAAATAAAAGGAAAGACAATGAAACTTTAAGTCTTCTTCTCCAGTTCATGCCACTAATATCCATCCAGGTGGTTTTTTTTCAGAACCTGGAATAGTACAAAAAGGGAGTAGAAGTTTTTAAAAAGAAAAAGAATAGCAGGTAGTCCTGAGGTTAATTTCATTAATATGAAAAGGCTAACACTACCTCATTCACAATCTGCTTTTTGTTATTAGCTATTTACTAAATCAATGCAGTTGTAATTCCATTTAAAGACAATACTTAAACGTATTTCACTATGTCAAGGAAAGAAAGGCAGCTTTGGAGGGCTCCCTTCAAAACCCCTTTAATAAAAATGGACTTCTTAAAATCATTTGGGGTGTTTATAAGACTGTTGGCCTTCTTTCTTTCTTATTTTTTTCTGCAACTCATGGATCACTAATGATGGCATTTTCACCAAGCAGCAATGACATGCTAAATTAGTCTATATCCTTTTGGCAATTTAACAATGAGCATTAACTATTAAACTTTAAAACCAAACAATATCATTGATACAAAACTAGGAGTTTTTCAAAGGAAGATAATTAGAAAAAGAACAAAGAAGCTTTAATGTTGGATTTTTTAATAAAATTGATGCAAAATTAAACACATAAAACATGACAGATGAAGACGCCAAAAAGACATACAATTTAGTAAAGTATAAAACGCAAACTGTTCATTCCTATTTATCACTACAACAGGGAAATGTCAAGGAGTTTTAATGCTTAATGAGCCTATCAAGCTTAGAATGCACCGATTGTAACATTTTATCTAATTGGCTACAACATTTTTGTCTTCAAAGTCCACACACTGTGGCCCCTTCCTCCTCTTCTCCGCCTCTAAAATGGCAACGCAAAAACTCTGAGCATCTTGCCTGGACTCAATTACACCCTTTACAGTGCATGGCATAGTTTGGGGCTTAGTTTTGAAAAACGCAGTTCAGACAATATTTCAGAAAGGATTTTTTGCTTTTGGCATGGCTGACATTTGTTTTGATAGATAACAACATAGTCAATATAAGCAATGGTGGAACAATAATCAGTTCAGCTTCATGAGATGCTGCTTCACCTTTTATACAACCTCACATTAAACAAAAAAAGCTGTGCTAAGCTATCTATGTCAGACATACAGTATTGATATCAGATTTATAGCACAGAAAAACTAATTACTGGCATATTAACCAATATTCTTACAGATCTTTAATCTCAATGTAAAGTCTACACTTGGGAGCATGAGGGACAATTAAGCATTTCTGACTTGCTTAATCCAGAAGTTATTTTAATCATTCATGTATGTAGTTTTGGTACACATACCCCACATGACCTTGTGCTAGAAACAAGAACGTAGGAGTACAGGGACACAAACCTTTTTTCACTGTCACTCCAGAATGAGTGTTTGCCATAGAATATATAGTCTAGAATATATGCTAACTGATGAAGAACATGAATTACCACACAGACTTTCTGCTTTCCTTTTTTATGTGGTTGTAATTTAAACGCAATGCAAATGTACCATCATCTTTCCAAGTTTTACATCATCCACTGAAGCTGACTTTACGTAACATTTTACAAACATATCCACAGATGGCTGTGATGCTTCTTTGGAGGTATCTGAAATTAGTATGTTTCTTTTGGAAGCTACCAAAGTAGCTCACGTAGAAGAACATCTAGCCTAGGTATAATTTGCCAGGCAATAGGGAATACAGGCTCACACATTGTGATACCCAGAAAAGTCAGATGTGAGACATAGGCAAATTTCAAAGCTGTACAGAATAATTTTGAAGATATTTGATGCACAGGAAACTCCAAAGAGAAAAACAAGGATGCAACTGCAATTGCTAGTAAAAGAAACCATAGACATGTCTTTCTAGATCATTACGTTTTTAAGATCAGCAATCTGTTCAAATCTTGAATCTGCAAGATTTAGATAAAACCATGGCTAGTTACTGCTTTTCTGGCTCTATTTTTTTCTCACAGACATTAAATAACTACTCTAGAATTTCTTACTAAGATTCCCTCGTTAATTTTACATCTCTCTTCTAAACAAAGTCTCTCCTAAATAAAATAGAGACAGTCCGCACTTAACGGGTGTCACACGATTCCATTTGTGGACACAATAGGTTTGGTTGTGTTTTTTCTATTCAGTTCTGGAATAACTACTGTTAGAAAACAAAGGGTTTGCATACAGTAGTCAGATGAATAAATAGTTCTTTTAGAAATGCACATAAACCCCATTAAAGTCAAGGGATTCATACTAGGCTTAAACTCTTGTATAGTCATATATTTAAGAACATATGCATGGGATTTTCTGGATCAAGAAATGCAAATTAGATTTGTAACTTGAGTTTCTTTGAAACAAGTGTAATGAATTAAATAATTATTATTCAAAAACAAGCTCCAATAAAAATCTGATGAACTGATAATTCTGAGATAAAATTGATTTTAAAAACCCAACAGATTATTACCTGAAGTTACATTGCTTTAAAAAAATAAAAGCAAAAAATTAAGAAAACCCCTGTCCTTCTATAAATCATGCATTGGAT
Organism: Charadrius vociferus; assembly: GCF_000708025.1. Classification (NCBI taxonomy): domain Eukaryota; kingdom Metazoa; phylum Chordata; class Aves; order Charadriiformes; family Charadriidae; genus Charadrius; species Charadrius vociferus. The sequence goes on from NW_009648337.1 coordinate 3,259,158, forward strand.
TCTCTGCAGAGATAAAAGTTCTTGCACCGAACAAGAATCTCTTTTTGATTCCATCAGTTTTCTTTGAATTATTTTCCTGACAGTAGATGTATCAGATGGCATTGCTTACTTTGACTGAAAGATTATCCATTCAGCACAAGCTTAACTAAGACAGTCAGGAACATTTCATCTCCTCCCTCTAAATAATGCTGCCCCTTTAAATCCCAGTAAATATGTTTTATTGGTATTAGACCTCAAAGACTAAAAATATCGCAACAAAAAAAGCCATGCTGAGTGATTGATATATATTACCATTGTTAAGAGGCAGCTGACACCAGCTGGCCTCATGCTTCATCCAACTTGCCCATTAAACCTGCCTCACTGCTCTGAATGAGTTTATATAGCAGGGTCTCTGGCAAAACCTTGGAATGCTGTCAAGACACAATCATAACTATTCAATATAGTGTGCATAATTGTACCAGCAGGGAGACAGAAGATTATTATTATCACTGATCGACTAAAAGGTACAGAGCATTACTGAGTAACATTAGCACTTGGATGTTATGTAGTAACAGTGTCTTTCAGACCATCCTGGTTGGGAAATGTTGATCCTTTTATCTCCACAGCTGCTAAGCTTTAATAGGTTGCAGAATGACAAGTGTTAAAATAAATAAATAAATAAATAACTAGAAGTTGGAGAGAAAAAGGGGCAGGAGGGGAACAAAACTGCAAAAACATGTGCAGCTGATTAAGTGGCTGAAACCACCACTTTTGTGTTATGTATTGATTCTCACACTTTTTTTTATTTATTTGATTGATGACAATGGTGTTTCAAGTCAGCTCAAGCCACAATAATATTTTACAACCATGTTTGTGAGAGCTGAACTAAATGAGAACAATTGGATCAGAAGGCCCTCAGTCACATTTCTTTGATTTAGTGAAGCAGGAGCCTATCTTTATTGTGCTGTTGCTAAAACCATCAGTAATTAAAGCTGAGTGCTTAAATCTTTGAAGTTCATCAAACAACATGCCCAACATGCTTGTTTATTGCTAGGGATGTGCTAAACCTTGAAGTCAACCAACCCAGCAAAAGCAGTCCTCCAAAGATTTGCAGAACCACAGGAAGCATTTGTTATAATTTTAGAGGCAAAATATGTCCATTTTCTTTAAAATACTATTCAACACATACTTCCCAAATTGTATAAGAAATGCAGAAACTATACAGCTTTTAGTGATGCTTCCCATGCTTAATCTTCTGTGAAAATGGAAAAGTATTACATTCAGAAAGTAACACCAATTAAAAGAAAAATGAAGTTCTGATTAGAAAAAAAAAATTAGCATACTTGTAGGTTCATTCCCATTCAACAACACTTTTGAGGAATTTACTTAAATTTGAAACAGACCTTAAGAATATACTTAAAATAAAGCCCATGCTCAAAAGATTCATTGAACCAGGGTTCAAAATATTGCTTTTACAAGATAGTTCTGGAACATTTCAAATTTTTACTTTAATAGGTTCATTACCAAAGACATGGTGAGCTGTGGTATTATTCTATTGCGAGTTCTAACAATAATGTTGTCCCTTAGAAAGTCATGGCTGCTGCTCCTCTCAAACTGTATAAAAAAATACTAACTCCTTGAGTTTTCTCCCACTACCTGAAACAATTGTCAGGACCTAGCCTCTCTTTAACATTGACTTCAATTACAAAAAATGCCACCTGTGTTTGAACAATATGCTACTTTTGAAGGTCTCTGTAACTCACCAGTACCTGTCACTATAAGGGACGTTGTGTTTTAATATTTTAGATATGTAAATTAGATAATTTTTTAAAATAACAAACTGTGACACACAAGTGAAAAAATATATTTTGTCAGGGAAGAAAAGTATGTGTTTGGAGAAAAAAAAAACAACCTAGAAACTCACACTAAACTTGCCTTATTGAGAAGTTCCTACTGACAACTTACTTCTAAGAGGAAAGACTAAAGTTCAGTTCAGTTCAGTTTCTTCCTTACTCCAACAAGAACAGGTTGTAGCACAAAATTTAATGCTCATAAAAGAGCAAGGTTTCTTTTGGCTTTTGCACCTTCCCTGTGCTACAATAAACCTTTAGTTCACTGTATTTTGGTCAGTATTAGCAGTTTTCAAAGGACACCAACCAGAGAAACTAGTCTGTTCAGCTGTAAGCTTGACATTTACATCATGTCTCAGTGGCATAGGATACTCCCTTCCCTTGGTGGTCATGATCTACATGAGAATCAGGTCTTCACATCTATTGTAAGAATAGCTAAAATCACATTAACAATGATACGAATAGCAATTACTTCCAACTATTTGGTCATACTTTTTTCAAAAATATCTAGGATCCAGTTGAATCTCAGAATTCTGGTTTCTTACCAAATTTTAACATTTCACATTTTTCCCTGCCAATTTTTTCTTGCTTCTCACAAAAGTACATTTTTAATTGCTTTTTGAAAAAAGTATCATTTTACAATTTTGTATACAAAACACTTTTTTCAATAAATGTCAGCAACATAATGTCCGAATAATGAGTAATATAAACATTTTACTTTCATCTGTTTACAAGTGTTAAAATTAGTTCAGTTATTTTATTCTTAATCAGCTATTATATTGTCTTCTTATGATGTAGCACTAAGGACATACATTAGCTATTATAAATTACATATCAAAATATGAAAGTACAAAGCAGAAAAAAGAAAACCTTAATTGAAAAATTTTCTTTAAATAAATATTAAATTTTATGAAGCTACTAAAATATTTTCTTTTCTTCAGGAATTTCCAAAAATCAGTACACTTTCACAAAAACAGTTCGTCAAAATAGCTTTTTTTCAGAAAAAAAAACCTGCAGTGAGAATTTCCTGACCAACTCCAAGTATTGCAGTTGATGATTTTAATGGCAGAATATCACTGGCATTAACAAATATGATATTTCTGTAAGGAGGCAGTTTTAGCAGAGAAACAGTTCAAGGAGGGCCCAAACCCTCTTCTACTTAGAAGAACCATCTGTTGCTTTCAGCTGTTGTTTTTCAATGGGGCTCTGGGGTGTAAAGGTTTGAGGTTCCTTAGAGATTGTTGAGGCACCCCAGTTTAATATTCTTCTTGAAAACACAACAATAGCAGAAAGGTATCTTGCTTATGCTAACTAATTATTTAAAACCAGACTCTGCAATGCATTAGAAAATACACAACAGAGTTTTGTCACAGTGTGCCTGTGAGCACAGTACAATAGCCACAGGTCCTCTTTTCCACCAACTACAACTACACTACATAATAGCCCAAGAATTACTATTCTTCCAAACAATGAATTTTTCTTTTTTATTTAAAGCAATGTCCTATACACTATAAAAAAAAGCCAGCAATACAGGTTCACTTGTGAGTAACATTTACTTCCCGTTTTCACGACAGGACAACACATAGACCAAACAGATGCCAGAAAGGCAGCCTTAGTGCAGTGTTATAGCACTGTACCTGCTCTCCGTACAAGCGAAGTACTTTGTGCAGCAAAATTATTTTGTCAAACTCAGGGGCAGCTGTGCTACAGGAAAAACATTCTTTTAATAAAGTCACTGCTTAAAGCATTTAATTGGATTAACATGAATTCAACTGTCTTAAATAGCTGAGATATCACTAACTATGTATCTAACAGCTTGAAACAATAAAAACAACCTTTATTGACCACGTTTTTTAACCACTGTTTTTTCACCATACCCAAGTTACTAAAAAGGCAATTTAATACCAGCTGGTATGCACAAGAGTTAGGATGAGGTAGTCAGATAATGAGAACACTGAGTTGTAGTTAACATTCATTAATTCATATGAAGAAACAAAAAGGAGTGCTTTTTTTGCCAGCAGTAGATTCTTTTGATGAGTAACAGACTGTGGAATTTTAATTTTCAGGACACCGCACACATATCTTTCAGTACAAGGACTCTCCAGCAGAGCATCCTGATCTGTTAGAAATTATTTTTATTTTTTTATCCTGATGACCAAAAGCCTTCTCAGTGTAAATGACCCCCAACATGTTCATTCTGAGCTATATCAAGGTCAGTTCTGTAATGTGAAGCATCTTTCTTAGTACAAATTGAAAACATTCAAGGTTCCTCTGTCACATTCAGGGTAGTTGTGATGCTAATTCCCATTCCATTCTCTTTACACAATAAATATATGAAATATGTATTTCCATATATGTATTGTCAGGCTTATTTCTGTAAAACAACAAAAGGCAGGATTTAACCACCTGTCAGAGACTAAATCCCTAAGATTTTCAAATATTAGCTATGGATGAGCACAGAAGATGTAATGGAAAGCTCATCTTCTCACATCAAGCATTTATGTGGTGGATCTGCAGGACTGACGGTTACACAGAATGACACCACAGTAAACATGCTATAGACTTTCAGATATTTCTAGAGAGAAATGACTGATCCAGTTGCCAATTTAGATGATGCAGATGCAAATTTTGTTTTGGGTTACAGAGGACTAAGTATGAGTTAGAAGTCACTGTGGACATGCAGTAATTGCACACTGAAGTGGGGTCCCTGTGCTGTTGCTGCCCTGAACTAGCATGTAAATACACAATGAGATTAAGACAGACAGACTTAAACGGTAGTCACTAAAGCCAGCAAACCCTGCCTTTTAGCTGTTGTGTTTATACTGCCCTGTTCTGGCACAGAGCTTAGCTGGTGTAAATTCTGCTCTGTGATGCATTCCTCTGCAGAGTGATGCCCTTAGTGTACTTGCATTTCTCCTCTCTATCTGTAAAATAGTTTTCGTTGTGACACAGCAAAGACTCATTACATTATAGAAATACATATATTACATTATAGAAAACTCTCATCGAATTACATACTCAAAATACCTGAAAACCGAGGAAAGAACTATGTCCTGTTATCAAAATCTATACAGATAACATGAGGTTGAAAACATGTTAATGAAACGCTAATCTATCCATAATGCAAAAGGAAAATGGCTTCTAAGAAATATATAACTAGAGCAATAACTCCTTGGCCTGAAACACAGAGAATATGGCAACGATTTACTAATAAATGTAATATTAATTGTAACTGTAGTGGGTAGTACATATTCATGTACTTCATTTCTATTACTTTTTCATTTAACATCCTGTTTGTTACTACCATTTGATGATGCCTACAGCACCCTACCATCTCAAGTCATCTGTGATCTCCAAGTATTCATGTGCACAAGTGTTTCAGTTGGGTCAAGATCTGAGAAAAAAACACAAGCTTCTTTAAGAGGCTTGCATAAGCATGTGCTGGAGGAAATGTCCTTCCATACAAGCAGGGAGCTACAATATATAGTCTCTCAACAAGATCAGATCTTCCATTTGTTAATTTTAGTTAAACTGAATTAATCAGCAAGAATTTTACTAAAGTCCAAACATCTGAGTTCTACACTAACTTCAGTGAATTTTTTCCTGCTAACTTCAGTGTGGTAATGATCAGAATCCACTATTTACTACAAAGAAAATGAGGAAATTGTTTAAATATGTAAGGATTATCTAAAATTCTTTATGTTAGAGCAAGTTTTTACAGTTAACTGCAAAAACTTGTTAGTGATCAGGAGGGAAAAAAAGCTTACTCAAGCATCATACTAATATATGCTATCTGATAATTATTAAATAATTTGTATTTTTTCAGAAGAATTTATTCATATTGTCTTAACAACACCCATAGTGTTCTAGCACCTTACTAATAAAAAACAAGCCAAGTTACCAGTACAAAAAAGTTATATGAAGGGAAAAAGCAGAGGAAGAAATTAACAAGATAACCTTCTACCTTGACCCTAAAAACATTATTCACTTCAAGTTAGAGATGTGGATGGGTTGGCTGAAGACAGTGACAATACTGATATGTGTAAATGTTGGTAACACTGGAGACAAAATTACACCACTGCTAGCTGGCACGTCTTGCAAGTCCTTGTTAGATTTCAGTGGTCGATAGATTACTACTAATTTTTATCGGTCTCACTAAATTATATGATCAAGCTCAAATCTTTGTTTTGCTAGGTACAATAATAATACACAGTAAACCACGTCCCTGCTCCAACAACTTTACATTAGTAACAGATTACAGAGCTATGGGACTGATTTCCTGAAATGCAGAGGAACTCTTTTAAAAGAAACAACACTTTTAGAGACACTCATCTGGATCAAACCCCATATAGCTGTCAGAAGCTGTTGAATAGAAACCCTGAAGCAGTGTTCTTGGAAGGCTGGTAGAAGAAGGGTTGTGAATGTCATGTGAAAGTGACCCTAGATTTTGTCAACGTTAGTCTAACTATAAGAGAAACACTCCTGAAACACTCCTGCCGAGTCTCTTGACAAACATATTTTTGCCCAACTTGATATAAGCAAAAATAGCTCTAAGGGAGAAAGGACACAGAGCCAAATATTTTTGAGCTAGGATCCTCATAAACAGCTATCTCTGTGAGGAACTAAGGTGAACTCTATCTACTTTATTGTTCCAAATAAAACAAAACACCAAATAGGAGAGAGACTTTACATAGCATGCAGACTGGATTGGTGGAGCAGGTTGGGAAAGGTTTCTGCTTATCATACCTCATAAAATAATGCAGGGGGAGATGGAAACTTTACCTATTTGATTCTTCAATGTAAATTAATTCTTCTACTTGTCAAAATGATATCAAAACCCCAGTGGAAAGAACAGACTATTCTTTTAAAAAGTAAACAAACAAGACAGCTTTGATTTGAAATGAAAACAAACAGCCACAAAAGGATAGGCTTTCATTATTTTGGAGACCCTGGCATTCTTGCAGATATATTCATGAATTAATCATTGAAAAACTTAAACTCAAATAAATCACACATTTTACAATGCCAATATTCTCTAAAAAGTACTGCAAATGGTTATTATAGCATAGTTCTTTAAACTCCTTGCATCAGGAATCCCTTTCACACACAGTTAACTGAAAGAAATCTGTGACATTGAAGTCCCTGTAATCTTGCAAAACCAGAGAAAATTGTGAGTAGACATTAGCAGTATGTCACCATGTATTAACGGCACTAAAATCTGTTAACAAAACTACTATACATACAGTAAACTGCAGGAATTTTCCAATGGCATGCAGCTTTTAAGTTATTAGCACTAATTAGCCAAATCAAGAAAAGATCAGGAAACACATTAGAAGTGAAGACAAGTCTACCTGCATTGCTGTGTCAAAATTACATTTCCAAACAACCAATTAGTAAAGACGACCTTTCAGCCCAATAAGCCATATGTAAAGTGGGACGGCTTCATTACAGTGGCTCCCTAATTAAAATGTAAAGGCTGCTGATCATTGCATAATTAAACAACATGTCATGTGGTTTCATCTGGCAATTGCAAGCAGCTAGGCCTAAAATCATTAATGACTAAGACGTTGCCTAAATGAGTCCAGAGACTGTAGAACTACATTCTGTCAGAACAGAGAGCATCCTATGGTCATTATGGAGATAATATCCTCCAAAGGGACTGTTATGTACAAAATGTTGAAGTTCTCTCTCTCAAAATGACTTTGACTTTTTTATATCCAGTTTTCTTACTAATTAGCCTAAAAGAAAAAGGCTAGCAGGGCTAATTAACTTCCAGCTACTGTAATCTAAATATGAAGCTGCAGAACCAAAGATTTTCCCTGTGGATATTCTTAAAGTTTTTCATAAGTTAAAGCTCTGCTATTGAGAAATTATGCGTTAGGTAACCTTACGCCTTGATTGAGAATCCCTTGCATGGCTTCTCACTTTACAGAATGCCTGAGGAGCAAAACCATTTGCAGCAATAGTCCTCTGTGTTCCCTATACCACAGTCAGTCCTTCTGCCTTCACTGATGATACCCAGAAATACTAAGAATCAAACAGGGAATTTGTAGTCCAGTGAATTTACTGAGCATTTTGAGAGTGGGAATTGTTTTGCAAAATAATAATATCAGTAACAAGAAGAGCATATCTTGTGAAAATATACACACCTCTCCATCTATACTTTCAGAGTTTAAAAGTGTAATGGACAAAAGTAACATTAGTTCGAGTTCCTTTGAAAAGCAGAGTAGACAGGATCTTTTACAAGCAGCCAGAAACAGCATCTGTTCCACATCCCAATCAATACTTTACAGTTCATCTTCTGCTCTTCGTGCATCTCCCATGTGCATCCTTCACACACCTTTACTGCAATAGGGAATTCAGATGCCTTCTTTTGATGACTTTGATGCTAGAACTCATTCAAGGGTTTTGCCATTTGAAAGTAAATAACACTGGATCTAATTGAACTTGAAAGAAAACAACTTGGAAGAAAAATTAAGAAGTTCTTAGTGTTTCCCAGATTTGCAGATAATAAATAACTAAATGAATTTAGGGGAGAAAGAATAAAAAATTATAGCAACAACAAATACCTGAAATAGCAAGTGGATAATGATCTGAAACGAAGGGTGAACACATGATAAATGCCGTGCACATTTTATTTCTCAGCTCACAATACCTATTTCAAGTTGTCAGCCTCTCGCCAAGGCTCAGTGAATGGGAGAAGAATCAGTTCAAGACTTCCACTTGAATTTCACTTTTGTTGCTTTCTCTTATATGTACCACATGTACGTTTTTCTTGTTCCAGAACATCACAGACACTAGTCACAAAGTAAACCACCAAGATGAACACTAAAAGTGAGAGGACAACTCTGAAAAAAATATCTCTTCACAAACTTTGTAGTGGAAAAAACACTTTAAGTGTTATTCCCAGCATTTTTCCTGTTGTCTCTCTCTCTAGCAATTCTGTGGACTTACGCAGATGTGAAACTGATCCAGCTAAATAATTCAACTTCAACCAGGGTAAAGTATGTGAGAAAGACAAGAAGTTGGCCAAATGCTTCTTACTGACTATGAGGCTTGTACTTCATACAAGCAATTTGGATCAAAAAATGCAAACAAGATTTATTTCCATTGTAATTAGAATCATAGAATCCTAGAATAGTTTGGGTTGGAAGGGACCTTTAAAGGCCACCTAGTCCAACCTAACCTGCAATAAGCAGGGACATCTTCAACTAGATCAGGTTGCTCAGAGCCCCATCCAACCTCACCTTGAACGTTTCCAGGGACAGGGCATCTACCACTTCTCTGTTCAACCTGTTTCAGTGTTTCACCACCCTCATTGTAAAAAATTGCTTCCTTATATCTAGTCTAAATCTACCTTCTTTTAGTTTAAAGCCATTATGCCTTGTCCTATCACAACAGGCCCTGCTAAAAATTTTGTCCCATCTCTCCTGATTCACAATGAAGTTTACATACAGTTAAATTTGCCTCTTCTGAAAGAGGAAGTTCATGAAAAAAGGTCTTGTTTGATTTATCTCTACTGAGAAACAATTACTTTCCCATGGATAAAATATAAAAGCATGACATATATTTTTTATTTCCATAAAATACAGCACTCAATAAAAGGATATATTCACAGCTGATCCTTTTGATTCAAAGAGAATACGCTTACAGTGAAATTGCCTGATTATTAATGAACTTGTACAAAATAGCTAGTGAATGCTCATGGATTCTCATTTGCATTCATGATCCACCATCAGGTCTGGACCTTCCATTTTCCATTTTAAGATACAGTAAAAGGAGCTACGAGTGTGTGGTTCAAGTAGATAATGCACCTGAGAACTCTAAACAGCAAAGGTTTTTAAAGAGCAGACCACTGCTGACTTGTTTAGTAAAAAAGACTGAATAGGGTTAACCCCACCATGGGGTTTACAAAGTATTCAGAATGCTAGTTACTCTGTTTCCTCTAAGATTGTTTTTATATTGTATATTCAAATTACTATTTTACACACACTATAAATGTGAAGTGTCATATGAGATATTTATAGCTGTATTAAGATCTTAATTTCAGAAATATAAAATCATAAAATAAGATCGATGTCTTCTATAGAACACAAACACACATCTTTGATGCATCCATCTTTGCACAAGGAGTAACAAGTAGAAAATTATCCTTAGCCAAACTATTTTCTCCTGTTCTTACAAAGGTGATGACTTTGCCAATTTCTGTATCCTGTCCTAAAACAGAACATAGGGAGGGTCCACCAACATGAGTAATCTGACAGGCCATCCTCCTCGCCACTCCTGAGTTCCTCTATTGAAATTTTTTTCTTATGTTTTCTAATTAATAAGCAATGAAGACAATAGACTTTCAGAAAATCCTGGAATTCCAACAGAGAGTATCAGATCATTACTGTGTAGTAGTACACATTTATTGTCCAAACACTCTTCTATATCATACAGATTTTCAGAGAGGGCTCAGAAGTAGAGAAGGGGCAGAGTATGTCACATAGCCAATCAAATCTTTTCTGTCCCCTCTGTATGGTATGAAAGAACAGAAGTCTGCATGCACGTAATCTAGGGATGGAAAATACAGATCTTTTAAGTCTTACAGTTGAATGAAGAAAGCATGAGGTAGGAGTACACACTTCCTCAGTCTGAGGATGGAGAGAGATGTCAGAAAATCTCAAAATCTTTAAAATACAAGGGAACACGTTCAGTTAAGGCCAGGAGCATTCAAGGTTCTGAGAGTGATTTTTAAGTAGTTAGTCAATGGACGGCAGTTACAGAAAATCGCAGAGCTGCCTAATAATACCAGTACATTTATTCATTACCATAGCACTGTCACCATCCCAATATTATGGCCATTACTAACCATAATACTTTTCAGATACATCTGTTAGTGTTACTTCATGACGCTGTGATACTTTTATGTTGTTGCTGTTGTGAAAGATTCAAATGTTATTACCCATCATTCTTCATAAACAAATAAAATGATTCAAAGCTTCTCAAAGCAAAGGTTAAAAGTGGAAGAAAACAATAGCACTAAAGAAGAAGATATATCTATTGCAACAAGTACTGGATACCATTTCTGATTAATAAATTCTCAAAGGATAGCAACAGAGCAGGAGTGAAGGAAAGAAGAGAAAGGGAGAGAGAGAAAATGACAGAGCATAAGGGGAGGGAGAGAGGAGGACAAACTGTGAGAAGTTACATGGCAATTGCTGTGGTTCTAGATAAAAAATAACTGGTCTGTGAGTTCAACAAACCATCAGATGTGCTTAGTTTGTAACAGATAGATCCTATTATCATTCTCAGTCTCCGAGCACAGATAAAGTCTGACTCAGTTTTGGAATTTTTTAGGTCATTCCCAGCATCAACCAAGATAGCAGCCATTATTTAACAAGGAGTTAAATTCCAGACCCGTAAAATAAATTTGCATTTAATTGTAAATATTAGAGTATGATCAGACATGCTTTTTCTTCTTTATATTCACTTTTTTTTTTTTTTACCACAATTTACACTGAATTCTTCCTCTGCTAGGAACAATCTGAGTGCTAGCAACATTTCAAGGAAACCCTGGCACACAAGCCTGTCCTTTCCCTGTTCCATGCAACTACTCTGTTTTGAATGCATCAATCATGCCACGGCTAATTCATCTTATCCTACAAATAGATTTAAAAATTTAAATATAAAACCATGGTGAACAGATAGATATGTGTCTTTTCTATATAACGTTATTTGCTGTAAACCATATGATTTCTCATGCTTATTAAATGTACTCGAGTAAAGTTTTCCTTCATTCATCTGCAGCAACCAGATATGCTTATATGTATTGCGCACACCTGACTTTGAAAGCAAATGTGTGCTACATGACACTGTGTACATTTCATGATATAAATACATGCCTTTTCTCATTCTCATTAAAGCTATAGCAGGTCAATTCCATTTAATCAACTTTTACACGGAAAAGGTAGCAGCCTTTCTCTTCTAACTATGATGACAGCAGTGAACCACACCACTAATAGGGTTGTGAGACTTCACCTGATATGCAAAATCACTAAGCGGACTGGGAAGGGATCATTTCAGACAGATTTCACTCAAAGCATGAACTAACTACTTTGTATTCCAAAATAAGCTCAGAATGGCAGATATGTTTCTGTATTTTTCTTCTGAGTGTCAAATGTTTGTTTTCTTGCTGTTTATTCTTTTTCCCATGGTACACTAGAAAAACTGAAATTCCGTTATCCAAATAAGAATATAAATTTTGTCTCTAATACATAGCTTTCTAGACAGCTAAGGAAGTTAGCAGTAAAAGCTATAGTCTGTTATGTCCATTTCTTCCCCACTATCACTCTTGTACAAGCTAACTCCACAGAACTGCTAAAACCCCCAAAATAGGAAAGAACTGATGAAAAATACATATATATAATTAAAAGCAAATGCAATAGAATTTCACCTGTGTCTCAGGGGTGAAGCAACCATAAAGGTTCTGCATTTATATCTTCCCTATTTGTATCTTTTCAGTCAGAGTCCTAATAGCAGTCTGCATTTGTTGACTTTTCAGAAGGATTAGTAAACAAAGTGTACCAACATGATGACTCTAGGCAGTATCACTTTATGGGACTTTACATTAGCAGGATAGAGTCATGAGGGATAAGAAGAAAAACACTGAATTTTTGAAGTAGGGCCAAATCATTATCCCTTGTGGTGAAGGTTCAGACTCCCATAAGAAAGTACCTGTTTCAGAATCTAAACCTTCCCAAAGGCAGAGAAATCTACATAAAATCATTCCATTACTGTGAAACTGTTAGCACTGGCAATATTGCAAAACGTAAACAATAAACTACAGTGCATAATTTCTCTATAAAACTAAGAATTCTTAAAGCATATTGAATATAAAAAAGAGCCAGAAGGTAAACTTTCAAGAAATTTAGCAATAGCAATTCAAGCTTGTTCTGCAGAAGCTATATATGCTGCAGGGTTGATAGCATTTTTCTCTATCTACAGTCATTCTATCTAAAAGGTCAGAGTCATTGATCTCGAATTTGTTCTCAGTTAAACCTGGACAAACTCGTTGCTGTCCAAGCACAAGATACAGTAACCAATGAAGATTTCCTTTATACCTGGATTCCGGGCAATGTATTTAGGGTAAATACCCTAAGTACTTTACATCTTTTCATCAACCTTTCTCAAACGTTATCACAGAAAACAAATCTTATTATATGCAGTACATAAGAAAATAATTGACAGTTAGATGGTTAAGCAAATGGGCACTTCACAACATTGCAATATATTCTTAGCAATTCTTTTTCTGAAATCAGTGTGTTGCAGTTTGGGCCAGACTGGCCACTGAAATGAACAACAGATGCTCTCTGACCTCTCTCCTATCAGAGAAGGGAGAGCATCTCCCTTCCAGGAGAGGAGGGAGACAGAGAAAGAGACTTATGAGTTTGGAAGAAATTAAACTACTTTAATGAAATATTAATAATAAATTAAAAAGACAATCATGAAATATATACAATATATACAAAACCAGTATCGAGCTCCCAGGATGACAACCACGTCACCAGCAGATACTGGGAAAGTCCCAGATTGGACTCAGCAATGGACAGGAACTGGATTCCGGACCTGGATTCAGGAATGCACAGATTGGGATCAAAGGCAGACAGACAGAGTCCTCCTCAGATGCCAGCCACTGAAAAAGGAGCTGACCCTTTGATCCCCCATGTTTTATACTGAGCGTGATGCAGATGGGATGCAATACCCTGTTGGTCAGTTTTGGATCACCTGTCCTGTCCCCTCCTCTCCACAGGTGTGACCCCTCTATGCTTTTCCAATTCCGACTCTCCAATGGGGCAAATAACAAAGTTAGCTGGCCTTGGGTGTTATAGCAATAAGTTTAAGCAAGAGCCTCTCTGCGTACCATGCCTTGGCATAACTTCAAAACAATCAGGTCTTATCACACTGCAAGCAAGCAGTGTCTGGACAATACGTCATTAATTTCAGAGAGTTTAGTTAGTTAGAAGAGGCTTAGCTGCAAAGTAAAACTACTGAACAGAAAATTAGTTCTGTTCTACCTCAAAACAGGACACAGTCAAAAACAGTGTACAGTTACCAACTCTTGTGAGACCACAAATTATATAGAGATGCTGATTCTGTGGATTTTGGTTAAGAAATAACAAAAAGTAAAAATTAAAAACCTTTCTGCAGCATACCTAACAGGCAATCTCACAAAGTCAAAAGTTTGTAAGTAAATGGCAGAAGAAGATTTTAGCGTAAAACATCTGCAACAAAAGGAACATGACTCCTCATCCCTACATGTAATTCTTTGCCACCTCAATCATATCTTGAATGCTGGCTGAAAATATAACAGATACGCATTTAATTGCGCCCCATTCAAATATGAAATATTAGATATAAATGTTCACACAAAACTTCCAGCATTTCAACACACTAAAATATCAGGATAATTCTAATGTACATGCAGATTTTATGCTATTGTAATCCCATTGGTTTTATGGGTTTGTAATTTTTTGCATAGCAAAAGTTGTAATAAAAACATTTAATGACAAAACTAGGGAAAGGAAAGAGGACAGAGAAAATCCTGAAATTTACTACGTACAATGTATACCCTTTACCCTCGAAAAATACCATTCATCATAGTATTTTCTTACCAGTCCTACCAATGTAATCTCCTGTTATTTCCTTTTGGTATTCAGAAGAGAGTTGTATTGACACTGTCAGATGTCTAAACGGAATGATTTCAGATCACTTTGGTAACATTCACTAAAAAATTAATTGCACCATTTCAGGGAATCAAATAAAACAGAATTTGGTTCTGTATCGTACCTCTTTATGTACAGAGTGTCCCAAAGCATTTTGTAATACTTTGTCAGTATCTTACTGACATCACAGTAAGTACAGGAAAATGTGGCAGCCAGAATGGTCTCAGCAAAAGCTCAGATATATTCACAGGCAATAAAAATTCTTTATTGAGAAGACTTGTGCCCAGGAACCCAGCATTTACTTCTGTTCTTTCTCACAAGAAAGACCTGAGACAAATTTTTCTTCAACAAGATAAGGATCCTCCTAGAGTCTTCACATTAAATGCGTTAACCTGTTTCAGTCAGAAGACACATTATTTCACACCACCAAACAGAAGCAAATGGAAGGCTGAACAAAATAGTACTAAAATATAGGGATTCTGAAGAAACACTGTTGCCTTTCCAAGGCCAGCTTCACTCCTTCTGCTCACATTCCCTCTGTCTTCTACTCCCACTCCATCCACAGATCACTCAAATTGCTGGTTTTACTTCATCTGAAGTGACTACTCTTTATTGTCTGATCTCACAGCAAGTTGATTTTATTTGTGACTGGAGACATTTTCATTGCCAGCTCCAACCAGGTTCTTGAATGTAGTGACATTACTTTTGTAGCATAGGACGGGCAACTGAGAGAATTACCATGGTTTAACACTGTTATCTCTATGTAAAATATCCAACTCCAGCATGTAATGAAATTAACATCACTTAGAGCAGTGCATCCACTAAGGGTCATGAACGGCTTCTGTGCAGAGGACTATAGTTAAAGCTGAAAAAGGGTACTGTGCTTATTCTTTCAGGGTTTATTTTCAAACTCATTTTCACATTTATTTAAACTCTTCAATGTACCTAAAGACATACCTATGACTTATTTGACTTCAACTGAAGAACCAGAACATCCCATACTTTAGCTGAATGAAACCTGTGAAGCTTTAGTTCAAATTCATCCTAGCTATCTCAACAAGCAAAATAATTCCTAAATATCAATTTCAAGTTTTTGCAGCCAAAAAAAGAAATCAAATGGACCTTTATAATGTCATAAAGGTACAGAAGAATGAGTACAAGAATCTGTGAAGTCCAGAACCCTTTAAATAGTGCTGTTTGCTATAAAGCATGACAACACCAGAGAATATCGACAGAGATATTCTACTGGTCACTCTTCAAATATGCTGGACTAGAGAAGACCAAAGCAGATTTTGCTGTGCTCAATTTAGTGCTCAATGTAAAGCAATTAGTACTTTAACTGAACTTTCAAACTTTTTTTTTTTTTTGAGAAATGGAAAAATACTGTTTGAAGGAAGACAATTGCTTAATTATTTGTGGGGTTTTTTTTAAACAAATATCTGCACTCGTTGCACCTCTCAATACTGCTATGCAGCTTTAGCACTATGTTTCTATCCCTATTTGTAATACTATATGTTAGACTTAGGCCTGATCTTGAGGGAATTACTGGTCACATAGCACTGTCACTCAGAAATTGCTACTCCTAAGTAATACAGCTTTTAAAAAAATTAAAGAGAGAAAACTAACTAATCCAAGGTTTAAAATGTCAACCAAAAAGGAAAGAAGGTAAAGAAAGAAACAGTGGAGATGATTATTTAAAAATTAAAAGTAGCATCTCCCCAGAGATGGTGAAAGCAGGAAGGGCAGCATCATTTCACTTCTGTACACTTTAAAATAAAACAATCATCCTGTAGGCATATTTTGGGAACACTCCAACACTTCGTTGGTTAAAAAAGCTACTTGGCAGCTAATGGGTAAGATGCTTAGGAAGTCTAAAACAATTCTAAAAATGATCACAGGCAGAGTTTAAGTCACCTGGACTTTTTCTATATACTTTAGCCAACTCTAAACTTCTTTTTCTCCAGCCCTGTATGACAACTAACCGGGGGGGTTGAGGCTTGTATATTAACTATCTAAATAGTTTTGTTATTTCAGGATAGACTCATTTTTCCTCAGTCAGTTGCGTGATTTTGATTTTTTTTTTTTTTTAAATAA
>NW_009648337.1:3275820-3288581 GCF_000708025.1 Charadrius vociferus
GGAAAGACAGAAAATTCTTCTCAAACTATTCAGGTCACGGTCCTTTTAAGAAGCATTCCAATTATATAACTCCATCTCTTTTGGTATTCTAGAACAACAGTGGAAAAAAAGAACCAGGCCCCAAATTTCCTACACCTTCTAACAATCAGTAATAGGACACTTAGAATACGATTCAAAGTCCACCAAAATCAATGGCAGTCTTCCTACAGTTGTAATGTTTGCCTTGATGCTCTTCAGTTACTCATCCAATACAAATAAATCGAAGAACAAAAAACAAACTTTGCAATCTTTGTTTAGGGAGATGCTGCCTGTACACTTCTGCTATTTTCAGGCCAGATACCACCATGTTCACCAAACATTTAATTTGAAGGATTATATATACAGCTGATTCTTTCAGTTTAGAGCAAGCTGAGCTGACTGTTCCAAAAAGTCTTGCCGAAGTGCAAGGAGACTGGAAGCTCTTCAGACAGCACTGAGACAAGATTAAACTTTGACATTTCAAATATCATTCTTTAAAATGTGTACTAAATTCAGTGACTAATTGGATTTCAAGTTTACCGATTACATTTAAACCACAAGCCTGACTATGCAGTTACCCTAGGTACCAGAAGGTTACCTAAAGTACATCCACAAACTACAGTGCTCCTGTTCTCCTAATAATACGGTTAGAGGTCTCTGCACAGCACTAAGTAATGAAGAACTTTCTCTTACAGAAAATAGCTGCTGAACAATGACATCTGCTGATACTGCAGCCTGTTACACATCTTATTAGAAACACCTTATTCTCTCCCACATTCATATCCCCATAGTATCCTGCAGAGTAACTTCAGTGCATCTAAGAAAAGGTAAAAGCTTTGGGTTAATAATTCATTCTGAATAGTCTACATTTTCATGCACTGTGTGTCCAGGTGATACTATGCTTCATATAAATTCAAAATGTCAGCTTAAAAAAAAAAAAAAATGCATTTCTGCCTTTGTTTTAAGTATGAAGCCTGGAATAATTTATTCATGGTACCACAATAAACTGTCAGCTATCTTGACAACTAAAAATGAAGTGTACTGCACTCCTTGGAAATTCCCAGAAATATTTTTTTGTGTTACAAAAAGAATAGAGAGAAAAGACAACACATTGAAACCCACAGCCAGACTCCATATGCACAGAAACTTCATTCAGATGCCATTGCATTAGGATCTGTAGAGCCCTTAAGTCATAACAACCTATCAGAAAAAATCACCTCAAGTGATCTCAGCATATCTAAAAATGTTCAACTGTCCTTTTGAGGCAGTAATTCAAGTATTTAAACTCAGAAAAAAAAAAAATCTTGATGGAAAATACAAGGAAAAAAGCATGTTAGTGGAAGAGAAACTGCCTTAATTGGGTAGTTAAGAGTATTTGATAGGATTATAAAAAGGCAAAACTGTCAGAATGCAATTACTCTCCTGGCCACTGGCCAAAGCAGTGCAGATTTTAGAGGAGAGAATAAACCACCACAATTAGTACAGCGTCTCCCATACAAGACAATTTCAAAACAGTTTTCAGCATTTCACTTTTATTTGCATACAAGGTAATTTTCACTCACTTTATAGTTTCCCACTGAATTTCTCCATTATTTCAGGTTTTGCCAATAAAAGGCAGTATGACCCAACAAAAAACCACTGATAGCTACCAGCACCAACACATTTTTCTAGTGTGGACATGCAAATACTATAATTGAACCAGAAGAATTTATTCTTGTTTGAATCATTCCACTCATGCAAACTATCTGTACCAGAAGCTGCATCAGTTCAGGTACACCAATGACTTAGCTGCAGTTGCAGCAAATGTCCACCACAGAAAAGCTCTGGAATGATTAGAGGTAACGGGTCAGCAGCAGCTCCCTGCTGTGAGACTGTTATTCATCTTCAGCTACCAAAGTGCCTCTCTTCTCCACATGAGCCACAACTTTCTTTTTCTCCAAACTTTTACCAGTGATTTTTAAAGGCTAACCACTCTTCTGACCTAAAAAAGCCTGCTGTAAGTAAGGAGAAACTCACCAGGAAGGGAAAATAGAATGAAGATCCCAATACCTGCCCAGCACTGCCAAGACTGGTTTTAATTTCAAAAAAGAAAAAAAACTTACATTTCTTGATAAAAACCCTGCAAAGCTGTCAGAATTACTATCCACCCAGTGGAAAGAGGACATTTCCACTTACTAAAATGAAGAGTCTCATGAAATACCTTCACGTCTGCTGCTTCTGACAAGGAAGCTTCCCCCTTGCAGGTGGCAAACTTATTTCTACGTATTCTCTGATTACAACTTCTATACCTAAAGGGCACAAAGGAACACATGAGAAAATGAGGTTGTATATTCACATATCAGGGCTCAGAGCTATATTTCACTTGTCTGTAGCCTTTAAATGGCTATGAATAGTTTGTTAATTTGTTGATTTATATTTATAGATTTAAATTTTATTTATATTATGTAGATATGTATTGTACATATATGTGTCTTATCAGCAGACATCACATATCATGCAGATAGTTTGCTCATTGTTCTCTCAACTTTTTTCATTCAATCAAAGAAAAAAAGTACTTGAATTAAGAAAGAGGCTTCAGAGCTATATTTTTGATAGTATCTGCCATTTGTTACAATCCAACACATTCTGAGAAAGGACATGAGGGATAGAAGTATTCCTCTTTCCATTCCCTTCCCTCCTACTACCACCGCAACTTTCTCAAACAACATGAGAAAGACACATTGACAGCAGAAGAAGTAGCAACTATGTTAGCAGCATTGCCGTTGGGTCCACTGGGACAACTTCTTTCAAGCAGCCAAAATACATGGCATTCCCGTATTTCTCTTGATCCTTGTCGTCAAGGCAGCACTTCCTTAGTAGAAGGAGGCATCCAAGATAGACATTTGAGAAGAAATGGTATCTGTCTTGTGAAGAGTCCCTGGATTTTGTCCTATATTTTTCATTGTAACTGCACATTAAATATTAATACCTGCAAATATAGCAGACAAAACAGCCTCTTGACTTATCCTGAGGATGGTTGCAATGTAGGAACCACGGCATTTTGCAGTATACATCTCTCATCTAAACCACTTCTAGCAGTAGACTAATGCTTTTAAGCAACATGTAGTATCCTTGCATTTTCTGTCCCTTATTGGAGATTTTCAATTTCCAGATTAGGATTTCCAAACACAACAGTTCTGATAACATTATCAGATATCCAGAATTACCGGAAAAATAGCTGCTGCACAAAAATGGATCATCTCTTTATTATATGTTCATGAGTCAAATACACGTGCTCATGGCATGCAGAAACATTTCTATCTTTTCAAATTTCACATTTTCATAGGTATTCTAACAACTGATCAATATGCAAAGTAACAGCTTATGCAAAACAGCAGGTTATTATCATTAGCCAAAGAATTTGCCTTTGATCCAAGTGGAAGTTACCATACCTTGATGCTCCAACACTGTGAGGAGGATTACCATCCTTAGGATTTGGTATCTATTACAAACACCTAATTTGATATGGCATATTACAATATGAATAACAGCTTAGTACAACACATTTTCTTGGTTCACCAACAACCAGCACACTCTTCACACAGCTCTTCTGTTCTCAAATACAGCAGCCCAGACTACTAAAAAAATAAATTAATCTTTTTAAATGTCACATGTGTGACATTAAAAAAAAAGAGTACTTCCTTTCTTCTTTTCTTTTTCTATAAGTATCACTAGAATAATTTCTTCCTCCTTAACTCACACTTAAGCACATTCAACTCAACATAGCTGTAGCATATGAAACTAGCATAAATTACTGTATCTTCAATTCTTACTATTACATCTTCATTATCTAAAATAATTCAAACTTAAAGGAAATTACAAAGTATATCTATGTAATGCAGGCTGCAGGAAGATTTTCAAAATTATCCTTCTAAGACTGTGAGGAATCTAATTACTCTGATAGTCCATCATTGTCTATTGTTGGTCATGAAAGACAGCTGGTATTGTTGGATTCATAATATTCTACCCATCTATCTACCCACCTAGAACTAGCCAGCAAGGGCTAAGCTAATCCACTAACTGCTTTTTTGTTGCAAGCAATCTCAGCCAAAAGACAACTTCTACTAAAGGAACTACTGAAGATTCAAATACAAGCACAAATTACAGATACTGGCAGCCTCTTCAGTTGTTAAACAATTACTATAAAATTAGAAGCAGGACTGAAACTACCGTCAGGTAGCACTTAGTTCTATGAAGACCAAATATAGTGATCATGGGTGGTCCTGCCATGCAAATTATGTAATTACACATATATTTTCTACATAAGCTTTCACATGAAGGGCCTATAAATGGTTTGGTTTCCTACAGCTGTGTGACTTAACATTTTTTCCCCCCCAAAACATTAAATCCAGGCTGAAAAATGTAGTTTAGAATCGTACCAAACATTAGTACTCTTCCAAAATAGCTTTACATAACTTTTATCTCTATTCAAGTTTTTCTGCTGTTTAACTTGCACATACTTAATAAATACTGACAAATACTTTTACATAATCATTGCTATGATAAAAATAGGTCCTAATATCAAAATATAATAAGGCCTGAGATGGGGGAGAGATTCAATGTTCTGGTCTTCCTGAGGGTCATAGCTGGAATCATTCTACATGAATAATCCTCGCCTGAAACCAAAGTGTACTTTATGAAATTAGCATATTCCTCAGAGCCCACATCCCACCCACATATATTTGACGAATCAGCACTTACTCACCACGGAGAAAAAGATTAAGTACTCATAGTATACAGAATTACAAAGTATATTCTTTTTCTTGCTTGAAGAGCATGGAGAGTAATAAACTTGCTATAAATTTGTTCTTCAATTACAAACCAAAAAGCAAGATAAACATTTAATGCAAGTTAAAAAACAAGTTAAAAGAAAACTGTTTCACTTACTAATAAAAAATGAGGTTTTATAAATAACACATATATGTTATAAGTGAACAGCAAGAGCTACAAAACCAGTTTATTTACATGCTGCTAGTTGTTTAATCACCTTTAAATTGTGCTTAAAATTTAATATTAAAATGCTTTCCTAAAGCAAATAAATATTATGAATATGCATACCTTGCTTGCTTTGTTTCCACATTTTGTAAAGTTCCTATGCATTTAGACATTCCACGATTTATATTTACTGGTTTGAAATCTATGTGAAGGACCAAACATCCTATGAATTACAAAAATTGACTAACACATCAAACAAACAAAAAATGTTTGTACTGTTTAAAAGACATAATCAGAAGATATAGTACTAAGCGCAGACAATAAGTAAATTAGATTTATGTTTTGCATGTAAAGATCACTGATATCAAGTGCTCACTCATCTCAATTTATCTTAAGCAGAAGTGAGGGTAATGGCACTTACAAAAGAGTCTAGAAATGATAAATTGCATCTTATTGTATGAAGTCAAAGGTTAAACTTATTATTGCTCACCATAGGCCAACCTTAACCTCAGGATTAATGCCATAAACAAAAAAGAAAATGCAGTTTGCACACATAATGCACTGGGATAATGTCTCTGAAGAATTACAAAAGTGAAACGATGCCCCCTACTGCTTTCAGAAAATGTTTCTGTATAAATAGGGTCTCTTGGTTCAAAGGGAAATTATCATGTAAAACCAATGAACATGTATTTTCAAACTAAACAGTGCTCATTAGCATGACATATGCCAAAGACAATTTACTTCTTACCTGGCTTTTAATTAAAATATATGAAGGGCCTTGCCTTTTAGAGGAAATTCTCAGGAACATAAACAGCTAGAGTGAATATATAATCTAAGTTTCTCAGAAGTTACATATTTGGGTAAAGAAGGTATGAAGATTTGAATCAATATTTTTTCTTTATGTATATCTGCATACACCAAATTCCAAATAATAACTTTTCTATAGTAATGGTATTTTTCAAATAGTCAAGTTGATAGGATTGATTTTGCTGTCAGCTGGCAAGTTGACACAATTCATTAACAGCTAACCGAGATCATACAGTGCCTTTGAGTTGTGGAAGACCACAGTTCAATTCCCAACTCAGTTGTTTAGTTCTGGTATCACAGCTACTGTTGTAATGAATTTCTTGATGGGCAGGTAAAGCAACGGGGTTATTGTTTGCAATACTTTTCAGGGAAAAGGGAAAGAGAGAGGTCAAATACAGAAGAGCCAATACCAAAGTCTCTTTTATTTGTTCTGCTTTTAAGCAACATAGATTTAATGATATTAATACTGTTAACTCACAATTTCCACCAGTGTAAGTGAAAAATAACTCCCAAATTCTTAAAGGTATTTGGATAGATTGGACTTCTCTATTTCAAAGTAAACTAGTTAACATAAATATCTATCGGGTACATTACTGCCTTTGATGATCTGATCTTCAGCACCCTTGAGACCATTGTTAAAGATATCAAATCTTAAATTTGATATCACCTACTTTTGTTCAAGGATTGTAGAGTGAAATGGCTACAGTTCACAAGTGTTTATGGTCACAAAAATAAACAAAATTAAATCAGTAAGCAAAGTTAATGAGCTGACATAATAGGCATACTTTTTTACTACAAAGTCTTATTTTATCACAAATCCTACCATATGTTCTGATGTTATTTAGACAGTACTACTATGACCTTAACACTGGTCATTTTCAACTCAAAGCACAATGAAGCACTGATACAAGAGGACCAGATTTCATCTGATTCTTACACAGATGTTCCTGCAGTAGAGTGTGAGAAACCAAAAAACTTTTTCATTCATTATCAAAGTGAAAGAAATTGAAACTGCAGCACCTGTATTTTGGAAAACATTTGGACAGAACCATTTCTGGTAATTTATAGGAACTTTAC
The DNA here is from genome assembly GCF_000708025.1 of Charadrius vociferus. Lineage (NCBI taxonomy): Eukaryota > Metazoa > Chordata > Aves > Charadriiformes > Charadriidae > Charadrius > Charadrius vociferus. The sequence continues at coordinate 3,282,697 of NW_009648337.1, forward strand.
AACTCATCAGCAATAGGGAAAAAAAAAATCCCGATGGTTTACCCTTTAAAAATTAACCAGACCGAAGACTGGCTTGGTGATGAGGTTTAGCAAAACATAAATTCTATTCAAACTTGAAAAATTGTATGCCGTATTCATACATATCATGTTTCTTCAAGAGCATATTTTCTAAATAAGATCAGAGATCAGAATTTGTCCCAGCTTAATTATTTTTTCTGTTGACAGTTTCTGGCAAAAACGTTGGCCCTCCTAGTGCTAGCTGAATAACACTAGTTCAAAAGATTGCCATGTAACTATCCTCTTCCAGTCCTCACCTAATATAGATCGCTATGGGTTGGGTTAAGTGGACTTAGAAATATATACATATTTAAATAAATATCAAATGGTTTTAGTCATAGGAGATTACTTTAAACCACTCAAGAGTAGCCATTGACCAGGCAGGGAACTCTAATAATTACATTTTATTTCCATGACAAAATTGCATTTCACCGTGCTCAAATGCAATTAAAGATAGTCCTGATTAATATGCATTTCTACATGTGTAATAGAAGTGTGTTGGTTTAGGATTTAGTAGCCTGGAGATAACTGGAGACTGAAAGGACATCAGTATGAAAAGCGGATAAAATGAATGACAGAAGTTTCAAAAATTTCATCTGTCATATAAAGCAAATTACCTCCAAGTCATTTTTTCCTAGATGTTGATGTAGGAGTTGTTATCATAAAACAAAACTTAGAGCTGATTTCTATTACTTCTAGTGGAATAAGTTGAAATGGGATGGTATCTTCCTGAAAATGTTTTACTGTTTTTCTACCGCTGTGAAAGCAAGCCCATAAAAGGAGGCATCCCATTTGTCTAAATATGCTTTCTAAATGCTAAAGGGTTAAAGCAATTTCCAGAGGTCTCTGTCTAGAAAAAGCCCTCCATTGATATTTAATTGAACTGCCTTTGCTCTGAGGCAGTGCAGTAAAATACACTGGAATCAAATGTAAATGCATCATTGTCCTTTATGTAAAGAAAGTCTGCTTAATTTGTTTTTTTCACCACTATTACACAAGCCTAGCATACCCAGGTGGTATAAGTAAAATTTACTTCAAATTGGTGGAAATATTCTGATTTACAATAGCTGATGATTAATCCCACATATTTCAGTATGATTTTATTAGACCCTATTCTCACAGAAAGTCTGTGAGCCTGATTTTTGACTGCAGTGTTTTCATATAGATCTCTCAGGAAACGATCAGTTAAAATGTAAATATATCAGAAACATTTTCACACACTTCAACCCAGTAGAGGTCATTGTATGGAGTGACAGGTACTAAAGTCTGGCCCAGCCTATTGTCCATACATAGAAATTTAAAAAACACGGTATATTCAGAGGGAAAAAAAAATACTCTTCTTTAATTGAAGAAAAAAATATCGTTCTGTACAAGAAAATGTTAGCCAAACATTAACATTCTTTATTAAAACATTAAAATAAAACTAAAATTTAGGACCACATTCTGGAAAACCTTACTAAAATTTATCAGCACCCGTGCAAAAGTCCAGCCAGTAGGATAACTTTATTTACTTGAAGACTATATTGCATAGCCAGTTAGATACTTCTTTTTACACCTGTAATGTTAACTTATGATCTAATAGTCTTTGATGACAATTCATTCAATTAATTTTCCTCTCTTGTTTGTTGTTACTACTTGGCTTTTGGTATTCAGTTTAAATAGGACTATTACAATTTTATCTGTTCCTGTACATCTGATTGTCCATATTGATTACATATGTCCCCAACATACTATCCCATTTCACTGCCCTTCACTCATTCAGATGAAAAACATTTAGTCAGTTTAGCAGTCTCATTGAAGTCACTGGGACCATATATAAAGATTAATAATATTAATTTCTATTGGTCTTAATCTTATAGCAGTTAGATTTTGTGTAAGCCATCTGCAAACTGGTATCATTTAGAAATGGAAGCTTTTACACCTATTCTCATCCTGCTTTGCACAAATATATATAGCAGAACAAAAAGCAAATAACCTGCAGTTTGGTTTACTCATGCTGCATCTCTTAAAAGGATTACAAATCCAATATAAACACATCTTTCAAGCTTATTGCACCCTTTGTACCTTTCAACTATGGGTGCCACTTTCCACCAACTCTTTTATACTGCACTAAACCTCCTAGAACAAACAGAATCAGTTGTGAGATCCTATTCTATCAGCAGTCAGCTACCAAACAGGTACAGTACATACAAGAACACTGCTCAGTAACTATAGCTAGAGCTATACAAAAAGGTTTTAAATTCCTGGAGTCGGACTAGGAGCAAAATATATGCTTATGCAAATTTAAAAGAGAAAAAAAAAAAAAAGGACTCTTGGCTGCAAAAGTCATAAAACCTTAATGGCACTCAAGAGTCTAAGTTTACCTTTTGATAAACCATAAAAAAAATTACTTGAAAGAACTTTATAAAATCCCTAGTTACAAGATTAGCAGGACTACTGCTTTAATTTTTGCAGTTGCAGAAACTTTGATAAAGTACACTAACTTTAAACTAACTTACAGAGTGGTAATTGAGCATGGTACATTTTATGCAGCACTTCAGCTGAAGCTGGGCTGTGTATTCCTCAGAGAAAGCTGCATGATGGTGACACCTCTTCAAACACCACTTGTCATTTCTGCAAGTAACTCAGTAGTGTTCAATCCCCTCTCACAATGAAGATTACAGTCTTATGTTATCATTTGTTTCATCAGTCATTCAAGTGAAGCTACAATGTTTAAATACACAGCAGGCACACAGTGTGGAACCTTTAAAGTGACTGGTAATAATACAGCTAAATATTTACATTTAAAAAAAAAACACACAAAACTGTCTTCTGGAACGTTTCCCAGGCTAAATAACAGTCTTTGCCAATACACCTGCAGCTTTTTGTAACTGATTAAGAAACTTGAGCAAACACACTCAAAAAGGCTCAAAATCCAAATGTAGACTCCATTACATAATGAGAAAAATATTACACTCTCAACAACTGATGCATGTATAATTGCAATGCTTATGTCTTTTCTTCCTTTTGTAATGATTCAATTATTTACAACAGATTATTTTGAACAAAATTTGGAATAAAGAAAAGTAATTAATTCTAAAATTAAGGGACACAGTAAGTTTCATTAATAGAAACTACTAATAACAGAATCTATACCTTGGATTATTTTCAAAAAGTTTCCCTCTTGATACTAAAGAAATAAAACCAAAGCTTCAATCTGTAACTTCATTAAGACATCAGCATTGCAATAAGGTCTCCAAAATGGAAACCTTCTTAATCACAAGCGTCACCACAGACAACATTCAAACATATATTTAGATTTATCATGTGAATAACTCCACTGAAGATCATAATAATGAGGATCAGAGCAACATCTGTAAAGTGCATCATCATAGACTGCATACCTCATTTAACCAACACAGATCCGAAAGACAATTTTAAGATTCAGTTTCCATGTGGTTTCAACTAGCACAGCTCCTATTTCAAGAATGCAAACCAAGCCCAAACATTTCAGGAAGGCCCAGTTTCATAAAACCATTTACGCAACCAATTTTAAATTGCAGAAATTTTAATACAAAGCAACAAGTTGCACAAGGCAGCAGAAGCAAGCTATTTTAAAACATTTAAGAAAAAAACCTACTTACACATTCCAATATCTCTCCAATTTCAATAACAAACTTGGCAACAACTCACTTACATTCGGGACAAACTGTAAAATATCCCATTGGTGTTCCAAGTAGAAAGGCATGACCAATTCCTTTGACTGTTACCAGCTAAACACTGCACTTTCCCTTCCCTAAAATAAGCTTACAAGATGCAACCAAAGATTCAAGAAACTGAAATTTCCCCTCCAACTAAACAGGGCCTATCACTTTGGATATTTTACTCTGAAAAGACCATAGGCAGAAAAGTCTTTCTTCCTTTACAAATCCTCTCTGTAAGCAGCCTATTAAAAAAGTAAGAGAATTTTTAGTGTCCTCAACCTAGCTCACATTTGATTTTCATACACCTGAATATGCACTTGTGACAAGAGGCTTGCAATTTATCCTAAGTATGGGGAAGATTAAGTTCAGGCTGCAGTATCAAATGGCCACTAAAAAAAAAAAAAATACTATACTCCAAATGTTTTTTCTAGTCTGAGTCACAACAATGCAGGGAGACAGTTCCAACTTGTTTTAATAATTAACCCATGTTCATAAACTTAAGTAAACCTTTTCAATAGCATTGGTCTTTTCCACTTCAAAAGGGCTTTAGTTTGTCTTGAATGTTACAATGTCATGTAGTACCCAAACTGGGTAGCAGGCTGGGTCATAGTCTTACGGAACCATTCACGCTCACAACAACACCCCAGGGTCAGTTTCAGACCATTATAATGCTGTAAACGACCTTTGAATAGAGATGTATAGAGAATGCATATAGAATTACACAGATTACAATAAATTCAGCACTGATACCAAGTTTTATAACATACAGTATGTCAAAACAGAACACAAGAAAATATACACAGCACCGAGCATTATCCACTTTATTTAGAAACCAGGAAGCTTTCAGTTATCCTGAGATATTGCAAAAGGCTGTGTTGACAAGGTAGACAGAAACAAAAGCATTTTCTTTCAGCTTTTTTATGATACTTTGTATCCCAAAATGCTGGTAATTTCATTTTTAACACAAAGTTCCTGGTTTACAACTTCATTTGTAATTAATAACGACTCCAATGCAACAATGGCTGCAGTGACTACATTTTAACAGTTGATGGCACCAATCACCTCAAGAAATTGCCTAGCTAAATGTTAGATTACATTCTTGTATGTGAACGTTATAGAATAATTTGATGGGAGAGATGTCTAAACAACAAAAACAGAAAAATTTTATCTTCTGGGAAGCACAGCATCTTTCTCAAATATGACACTCATTGTTCAAAACCCTATCCTGTTTAGAATGTGCATACGTGTGTAAACGCAGTGTGTGTGTGTGTGTACACAGATGTAAATTTTTCCTTTTTACCATGCCACAGAAAAAAATTATATTGGACTCAAAGATATAACACTTCAGCTTCAGATAGGAAAATATACATAGCTATACCTGGCTGTAAGCATTTAGCATGACTTTCCAATATGCTAAGAACTGCAAACTCTCATTTGTGTAAAAAGTTTCTAAAGAGGTATACAAGTGCCTTTATCAAAATGACATTTTACAGTAATCCTTTCCTGCTGCAAAATATAAGTAGATTAAAACGAAATATGTACATTTAGATACACAACTATAAACCGTTCATCCTCCCTTAGCTGGCTATACTTAACAGCTACTAAGAACTAACTTCACAGTGATGCTAAAGAAATGGACGAAACAAACGGGAGTCAAATAGCCTAGGGGGAACTTGGAAAATATTTACCTGGGTCTGGGATGGGAAGAGGTGAAAGAAACTAGGATATTTACTCCTTTGCACAACAGCTGGTGAGTATTGTCAACTCCAGGCATTCCAAAGTCTAGCGAAGCACCAGAGCTGTTTCTTAAGAGCTAATCTTATCCTTCATGTCTCATTTTAAGACTTTTTTAAAGTAAAAACGTGTCCTCTGTTTTCTGAGCTATCAGAGCTAAGGATTTAGGGCTGGGGGCTACACTTCTGTCCCCTGCTACCACGAGGGATAAAACTTACATTTCTTTTCAAATGAAATCGATGACGACGATACCAGAACGTGGCTGTGCCAACAGTATCTTAAAACCAAACTTCTGAGCTGTGAAATCGTAAAAAAGAAACGTTTCTTTCCCGGGCGGGCAGAAGCCGCTGTGTGGAGACTATGCCGGGCGCTCACGGCGGCGGGGGAACAGCCAAGCCTCTTACGGGGCTC
>NW_009648337.1:3289040-3339361 GCF_000708025.1 Charadrius vociferus
GGTGGTCGGCCAGGGGGGCTCGGTCAGCCGGAGGGAGGCCGGGGCCGTGTTGGGGTACGGACGGGCCCCTCTCTCCTGGGGCAGCGCTCGGGGCCGCCAGGGGCGGGTAGGAGGAAAGAAAGGGCCGAGGGTGGGGGAGCCCGTGCTGCACGGGGAAACAGAAACGGTCCTGCCCTGGGAACTAGGTGTGTGCCAGGTGCCAGGGTGTCTCCGGCGCTGTTGACATGAGCGTAGAGAACAAAGAGAAACAGTTCAGCTGAGGAGTGCAAAGTTCGTCGGTGCCGCAGAGCGCCTGGCGGTCACCGCCTTGTGGAACGCTCCTGCCCTCCGCCTGAGAGGGCTTCACACCTGTAAGAGCGGGACGAGCTTTGTTTTCAAACGCTATTACAATGTATCGCTCTCCTTTTTCTTCCCTGAGTCAAGAAGTTCTTCAGAGTTGGTTGGGTGCCACCATCGTTCCCAGTTGCTTTACTGAGTTAACATAGTCTGTGGCTTACGAGCAAAGCAAACAGCTTAACAGAGCTAATATTTCCTTCGTGTAAAAGTTGGCAGATCCAGGCTGTTCGCTGGAGCAGGTAGCTCGCTTTGCGCCCGAATGCTGACCAAGGTAAAAGAGAGCGCCTTCCAGGCTGTGTGCGGCTCTCACGGTGGCACCGGTCACTGTGAAGTGTCTTCACAGAATTATTTTGTTAAATCTCTTGTACAGATAGCCTTTGGTGGTGCCCAGCAGTAATGACGAAATTAATGTCGCTCATAGTGGGCCCAGTGCCTATAGCTGCTTGAATCATGTGGCGAGAACGGTGGTGTGAGCACTGGCTAGGCTGAGTGTGGCTTTCAAACCCAAAATCTCGATATGCGGGCGTTTGTGTCTGGCTGTTTGTTTAAATACAGATATATATTAGTGGACATGCTTAGCATGTATTTTGTGACTTAATTTACACAATTGGCAGCCCACTTTGAAAAACTTGATTCCTTAACTGTGTAATGCCAAAGACTTAGCGAAAATACTATGAATGTTGAGGTTTATGAATTATTTGACTCAGAAGTTGCCTCTAAATTGACTCCCAAAACCATTACAGGTAGCATAAACAGCTGTTCTTCTCTGGGCAGCTGCAGTACAACTTTCTTTTTTTTCCAGAAAATTAAAGCCTGAAATGACCAGCACAAGATTTCCCCTTTCTAACTGCTGCTTTTCCTAATACCATGCAAAATGTTTCCCACTCCAAATACTTAAAGGGTATGGGAGATGTGAGTTCTCTTACATGTAGAGCAGTTTGCAGACCCTGTGTCGAGGGATTATTGACCAGAAAGTATGAACAATTACACGTCTTTATTGGCTCTCTTTAAAAGCCTTTGTCATAGCAATTTGTGTTTTAATTTGCCATATATATGCAATATATTCATTCTTCAGTGCTGTTTAGTAAATGTAAAAAAAAAATAAAAATAAAAAGTTCCCAGATTTTGAATATCCTTTTTTCTAATTATGTTATTATCCTGTTGCTCTGCAAAAGCAGTCAGATGGTGACTAAGGCGTGAAAAGTAATCCTATGGATTTTGTTGCAGAAGCAGTTTGTGCTAATATGGTCTTGAAGGGGCCTGTGGTGTTGTAACTAAAGAGATGATAGGAAGTGGTGTTACATTATTTGTTTCTTTATATTGGTTTAATGTATACTACTGTGGCTACTAGTTATGTTGTGCCATGCCACAGGATCCATGTCCTTCATTTGTTAGTAGCAAGTGTAGAATAAGTAACACTTCATAACCACTCAAAAATATAGGATAGCTACTGCTGTTTTGACCCTTTGGAAATTTTCTTTAGAAACTGCTTTGAGAAGTTCAATTTTATGGACTGGGTAGAATTCACTAGTTCAAACCATTTGTTCGTGAAGTGTGTGTTCTCTTTAACCAAAGAAGGGGGATGGGAAAATAAATTTCTTTGGACTTGTCTTTTAAACTGTTTGAGCTACAACTTAAATAATCTGTTACTGTCAGTTTCAAGTAAATTTATTTATAAACAATAGGATATAAAAGAAAGTTAGCATTCTCTGAGATCTATTTAAAAATCATTTCAGATATTTGTATTTTGTCTCTCTTATCCAGTTTACTGGCAGTATTTGCTTTCTCACATTTGTTATGCTAAGTTGGTTTTATTTTCTAATGTACTTGTCCATTACTGACCTAACCGAAGCTAATTTTAGCTTTTTACGACTATTCATTTGGCTGTCTTTTTCTCCTTCTAGGAGTATATTAAGGGACTCTGTGAACCTGAACTAGAAAAAAAGGAGTACTACCCAAAGGACATGCACTGCATCTTTGTTGGCGCACAGAGCCTGTTCCTCAACAGTCTTATTCAGGATACCTGTGCTGATATAACAGTGCTGGAAATAGGATTGCTCAGTATTAAAGGGGGTGCAGAAGCTGTTGTTATGGCTCAAAGTCACGTTCAGCAGTTTGTGAAGCTTTTTGAGAGTAATGAAAGCTTGTTAAGTGACAATGAATCGGGGATTAAAAAGCAATTCAGACAATTTGTGGAAGCACATGCAGATAAATATACAATGGATTTACTGATTTTGCCTAGCTCACTAAAAAGAGAACTCCTAGCTCTCACGCGAACTGCATGTTGTGAAGGGGAGAGCGGTATCATAGACCTTACAGGTTCTGAAAGCCCGACAGAGCTTTTACAGAATGAAGACTCCAAAGCAATTGCTACAAACAGAGACGGAAGAGCCAGTGGTGAGGAAGCAAGAAACAATGCTGGGACACCTGTAACTGAGCTTACAAAGCAAATGGACACTGTTTTTTCTGATGCCCCTGAAACAAGTTTTGTTCCCATAAACCTTGTGCCTCCGTTAGAGGCAGTGGTGCCTAAAGAAAGGCAGTCATGTAAACGAAGATCCTCTGATGATGAGGAAAGGCTCCCTAAAAAGCATTTCTCTTTGGAAAATGATCAGGAAGTGAAACCTGCTTCACACAGTAATCCTTCAGACAGTGATGCAGTTATTGATCTGCTTTCGGATGGCTGCGGTGAGTCAGATGACCCCAGTTATTGCCTTAAAGAAGGTGATGATATCACTGAGGAAATGGAATATAAGATCCTTGTGAACTTTTTTAGAACAATGGGATATTCTCAAAATATAGTGGAAAAAGTTATCGGCATCCTAGGACAATCTGTAGAACCATTAATGTTGCTAGAAGAAATTGAAAAGGAAAATTTAAAATTTCAAAAAGAACATGAACGTTCATCTCAAAAGCCTAGAACTATCAATCCTCCCTTAGGAAGTAACACAGATAATTCACGAAAGCTAGAAGACAAAGGCATTTCTAGCAATAAAAGTCCACTTAAATCCAGTCATACTACAAAGGAGACAAAAAATGAATATCACAAAATAAGAGATTCACCAGGCATGCATGGTGATGCAGAAGATAAAATGCATATGTTGGTATGCAAACCTGCTTCTCCTTCCAGCAAAAATTTGGCTATATGCTATAAACAGAGAGACATTTATTGCCCTGGTAAGAATAACAGTTCAAGGTCAAGTGACATAGAAACCGATGGTGGTGTAACTTTCAGCACTATACAGACTGGAGCCCTAAAAGATATTGATTTTGTTGCCAGAGGGAGCTCAGATGCGCAGCGTATCTCAACAAAGACTAAAACTGCAGTTCAGCAAAAATCTGCAGGTGCCTCAACTGTACAGAATAGTCATCCTGTTTTTGAAGACCAGTTAGGACACTGCAGCTCTTCTCAAGTGAGATCTCTCAACCGATGCCTTTCCCAGACCTCAGATTCTGAAAATCCTATGCCAGACCAGGTATTGTCTTCACAAATACATCCTTCAAATCCTGATAGAGAGACAGTGGGACCACACAGTCGTCATCCTGATCCTTCAGTTACTGGAGTTCAAAGATTCATGGAATCTCTGAAAAAGCCATACAGACTGGAGTTGAAAAATGAACCTGGGAAACCATATTTAAAACATATCATTATTGATGGAAGCAATGTTGCAATTTCGTAAGTATTGTTCCTTTCAGTATCTCTTTATTAAAAGTTCGATGAGCTTTCCAGTGAAGTAGAGAGGAAGAGGTTGCTGTGGCGTGTTTTTGGTAGCTAGCTTTTTGATGCCCGACAGTCTATGTACACAGCAAGGTTTTTCAGCTGCTGGTAATGGCTGCATTAGTAAATTACGGTAAGGCTTGATAATGAAAAATTATGTGAGATTGACAATAGCCATTTTAATTTCCAATGCATAGCAATTTTGATAATTTTTATTCTCCGTTTAGTGACAGCATTCATTTTATGACTGACTTTTTTTAGAGTTACTCTTTGTTGAGATACTGTGCATGGAAGGAAATGCAGAAGTTTTTAGCAGGTGCACTATGTGACACTGCAGTACACAAATCCAGCTAGAGCAGTGTGGTTGTGGGATATTCTATTGTGAAACAATTCTTGTAGAATTTACTTTTGCTTTAAAACAATTCCCTAGTCTGAAGGTGAACAAATGCAATAACTGTTTAAAATAGAATAAGGAAAATCCTTGATTTTGACTTAAAAATTGTTTGGTAATCGCAATACACTGGAAGGTATTTTCTGTACACCCATTTAAGACTTAGCTTTCCTGCTCTCGTCGAAATTCACAAATTTGTAAAAACAGGTAGCTTAGATTTAGGTAGCCCAAATACTAAAATAATCTCAAACAAGCTTGAACAGAATAGGCAATGGAAACTAAACCTAGATATACATTAGAGGTAGATAAGATCTTTTTTGATAACACGATGTTTCAAAACGAGAAGTGAATTAATTCTACAGCATTTCTTACTAGGCAGTGATCAAATTTAAAGCCCAAGTTGTGCCATTTCAGAGCAACCTACTGAGAATTATCAGTGCTCCAGCCCAACGTAACACTTCAGTTAGAAGTAATTTCAGTGAGCTCAGCTCTGTTGCAAGCAATTTTGTGCATGAAACTTAAATTTGCTTTGCACGCACCTAACAAAGGAGTTGAGTTACAATCAGCTTAAGTGTGTTGTTTTTTTTTTTACTTTTGCTCTTAATGTCTTGTCAGTTTGAAGTGGAGGTTTTTGTGTAGTAGTAACACATTTGTCCTTTAGCCACATTACACATTAGTGCTTGGGCCCTGTTACTTCTTGAAATGTAGGCATGCAACAAAAATGTTCCATCCCCCTCCGTAAAACGTGCAGAATAGGGAACCGGGTGTATGTCTGCACACACCTTGTCTCCTGTTCCTTCTGATACCTGAAAGAATGTATGCAAACAATAGGAGACAATTCTAGGGTGGTTCTGCAACTTTAATTGCTTGGCTGGTATGGCACCATGGAAACAAACGCTATGAAATGGGCACAGATGATACTGAAAAGATCAAAAAAATCCTTTTCACTGACTGTGATGCAGGGATTTTGCATTATTGTAAGTATCCTCTCATTCCTTTTTTTTTTTTAATTGTTTCTTTTGTAGACAACTTTGGAGGGCATTGCCAGTTACAATTTTCTTTTTTTTTTCTTTTTTTTAAAGTTTGTTATAACTAACTGGAATAGCAAAAATCCCTTAGAACCTGTGTCACTTTAAAATTTTGTGATTCACTTGATTCATCCTAACATTTTTCTCATCAAAACTCTCTTTGAATTGATTGCTGTTCTCTAGTCAGGAAGAGACTTGGATTTGTACTTTTTGTACTAAGTAATTTTGGCAAGCACATGTCAAAAGGTTTTGTCAGTGTTTGTGTCATGGTTTCAGTTGGGATAGAGTTAACTTTGTTATTAGCAGCTGGTATAGTGCTATGGTTTGCATTTGGGATGAGAAATACTTTTGATAGCGCAGTGGTGGGTTTATTTGTTGCTAGGCAGTCAAGGCCTTTTCTGCTCCTCATATCGCCGTGCCAGCGAGCAGGCTGGGAGGGCGCAAGGAGTTGGGAGGGGACACAGCCAGGACAGCTGACCCCACCTGACCAAAGGGCTCTTCCATACCATGTCACGCCACGCTCGGTATATAAAGCTGGGGGAAGAAGAAGGAAGGGAGTTAAGGCATTCGTCTTCCCAAGTAACAGCTACGCGTGATGGAGCCCGGCTTTCCTGGGGATGGCTGAACGCCTGCCTGCCCATGGGAAGCGGTGAATGAATTCCTTGTTTGGCTTTGCTTGCATGTGCGGCTTTTGCTGCTCTACCTATTAAACTATCGTTATCTCAACCCACAAGGTTTTTTTCCTCACTTTTGCTCTTCCAGTTCTCTCCCCCATCACAACTGTGGGGAGTGAGTGAGCGGCTGCGTGGTTGTGGCGGCTGGCTGGGGCTAAACCATGGCAGTTTGCTATGGGGCTTTTTTTAGTTTTGGAATATGAAAGTAAGCAATGACAAATGCAATATTTCTTCTTAATGAGGAAGTGGTAGCTTTTAAGAACAAACTGACTCACTGTTCTTCTGCTCCAGTCATTAATGTAACAATAAGTAAGAGTAAACTTACTATGAGAACTTGCTATTTAAGATTTTTTTGGTGCAGAGTTCTTCTGCTGAACATGCATAAACCCTTCCAAGTACAGAAATTAGTTTTCATTGTGAAACCATGCTGCCAGAACCAAAATGGAGTACTTTAAGTGAAATAACAGTAATTCTGAGAAAGATCATCTGTATCCCCAGACAAAGTGTGAAAAGATTAGGCTATTTAAGTGTTTTTTAAACACTTAAACTGTTTTAAAATATGGATATTAATCTTGGAGATTAGAAATCCTGAAATAAGCCTCATATCAGCTATATTATCTTGTATTTAGTTGTAACTAATTCTCAAATAGGTGTCCTGGTTTGAGGTAAAACAAAGACAATATTTTCTAAGAATAGGCCAGAGTACTACCTGTGATCCCATGAATTCCGTAGGATGCTCTGAGGCTGAGAAAAACACATCTGACTGGTTAAGATACAGGTATCAGGTCATCTACTTGCAGCTATTAGATGAAAGAGGCTTCCCAAAAGAATGGGCTCAAATGCTGTTTCGGGGAAGAAAATAAGCTTTTCCAAGGGGAAAAAAAAATAATGTTATGTACCATAAGAAAATAATGTCAGAGTGTGTCCTAAAATGAGTTTAATGTTTCAGACAGTTGACAGCTGGACAGTTTCCCAGAAGTAACTATGTAAACACAGATCTGCAAGTGCAGGTACACACAGTTGTGTTTGGGGGGGGGGGGGGTGAAATGGCTGCATACTTCTAGTTTCAGAGATAGGTAAAGATGCCCTTAGATATTGTTCTTTCATGGTTATGAAAGATCTACTGTAACTCCTAAATCTTTCACCAAAATTCCTGGAAGAGAAAAACTTGCACCATTGTTAGAGATAATAAATACTTCTAACTCCCTTTTCTCTTTAACACGTGTGAATTTTGCTTGAGAACAGAAATCATAGATTTTGTTGTTATTTTTGTGAAGTGCTAGTAGAACTGTTAATATTATTTTAGCAAACTGGGTACTCAATCTTAACTTCTTCCTTTTATGTACAGTCCTAGCCTGATGATTTCTATTTTGATACCTTGGTGTTCGCTGATAACTTACGTAGACTACCGGATGATACCTTGCAATTCCTAGACATATAGTTCATTCAGAAAGATTTCTGCTGACGCATATAAAAATATATCTCATTTAGCCTGTGGGTTTTTTTGACAGGCCTCTTATGTATTTGCACGTGTTCCTGCTAGAGCACTATTTTTCCCCATTTAGAACAAAACGGTTGTTTTTAAAAATGCAGTTTAAGGACCAAGGACCTAGTAACATAGAGATGTTCGCAGTTAGTCCAGAAAGTCTCTATAGCACACATGAGGCGTCAAAAGTAAATCTAAGTAACAGCTTCTGGTTTTGAGAAGGAATGTTGGAAGATTTCTTAATGTGTAACCTTTTCTACCAAGTGGTCATTAATTGAAGAAGGTGATGATCATCCTTATAAATTGATTTCCCCAGATTTGCCCAGAGCTACTTCCTTATGACTGGCAACAGTAATACTTTTCAGGTCAGTCATTAGAGAATGAATTGAATTAATAGATTAAGGTTTTCTGTCATTTTATAGTCTTGCTAACTTTAAAGGGGAAGTCTGACATGATCCATAACTCTTGACACTGCTTTAATTCAAGTACAGTGTTTTGTTACAGTAAATAGTTTTTAAAGTAACCTTATTTCCTCATTGTTCAGACTGTTATTTAGAAAATAGTGATGTAAAAATGCAAGTCACAACTGAGTCATAAGCTACCTTGAACTTTTTAAAATGATTTCCCAAACGTGTATTAGTGGAAGAGAAATGCAAATTGTTGGGGTTGTGTAGAAAATAACAGATATACCACATCCTGTTTGTCTATTTATTATTTTTTTAATATGGAGATATTTTTTTCCATCTACATATTTCATCTATGGGGGTTTGTGTCTTTGTCTGGGGGGTGTGGGGTAAGAACAATCAAATACATGTGAAACCAGTGAATTAAAAGGTAGTGAATAAACATCAGCTTATCTCCCTGATGGCTGCAAGACTACTGTAGGCAGTGGTCTCCCAACTTTTTTTGATTGAGCACAGCACACCTATGAGTAAAAAAATCCTTGAGTGTGCACCCCCAGTATATGTGTATTTATCAACTATATGTGTGCATTACTGAAGTTCTGATATTTCCTTCATGCACCCCAATGGATTGTCTTGCACAGCAGCTGGGGTGCACACACCCCGCATTGGAGCAGGGCATAGTAGCGGGGTACCGTTGATATACGGTCCCCAAATATGGTTATAGAACATCTGCTGCCTGCTGCTCAACCAAGTAAAAATTCTGCTTATGAAAAGCAAAGGAAGGAGAACTGCTTCAAAATAGCAGAACCATCAAGATATTTAAATGTCGTGCTAAATAATCAATGCGCAGGGGCCTGGGAGATTTTTAAGGTATTCTGCAGCTTCCTGCTGGCTAAATAAAGCCTCATTGTTTTCCTACATCTTAGAAAGTGAAGAATAGTTTTCAGTTTTGCTTTGAATTGTTTTCACTTTTACTTCTCAGTACCTCGAGGTTACGGACATCTGCTTCCACGCCTCTGTTGGTTTTGGTTTTTTGGACCCCTGAGTGTCATGTGTTTGGGGGGTGGGGTGGAATTAGTGCATTGCCCACATGCTCGGGCAAAGGCTGCATGGGCTTCTAAATGGCTACTTGCCTTGGGTCTTAACTCTTGAAGACTGCAGGAAGCTGAAGAATTTTTCATCTTGACACATGCAGCCTAGTAAAAATGGCACATTGATCTATAAATGCTAGCTGTACTTTCAGTGTGCTTGTTGAATAAGAGAAAGTCCAGATTTTACTCTAACTGCTAACAAGCATTTTTCAAAAGTGCTTCTTTTTATGTGCTTAAAACAGGCTTTTCAGAGCAGACTGAAATATCCAGATAGTGTCAGGTAATTTTAAATTAATATTTTAATTAAAATGTGGAAGAAACTCAGAATCAAAGAATAATTGGATGGAATTATTTCTTGCTAGAATTGTTTGTAAATAATGTGTGCTTTCCTTAATTTAGTTACAAAACCAAAGGGAAAATGTTACACGTCCTGGAAAGCAACCTGCTGTTTGGTGCTTTGTGCTGCTTATGATCATCTCTTGTTTAGCTTCAGAAATACCTTTGTAGGGTTTTTGTGGTTTTTTTAAAGAACTGTGACAGCCCAAACCAGTATTTACAACGGCAGTTGGTGAACAGATGCCGTCTTTGAGATTGATGTCTTGGAAAGGCCACCTTGCTGTGGGAACTTGCTGTCCCTCAGATGTTTACCTAGCTCAAATAAAGCGTGTCATATTTCTGTTTATCTATCTGTGACATGCTTATGCATATTATAGCTCACCTTAATTCTACATGTCATTCGATAAAGTTAAATATACTGCTTGTATTTGCATGCTTTTTTTGTGGTTTTTTTTTTTTTTAAGTTGCTACGGAGCAGGAGTGTTCGATCATACAGGACAAATCAAGAGCTGCTTTTCTAGGCTTTAAAAGATTCAAAAACCAGAGAGTACTGTGTGTAGTTTAGCAGGTTTAAAGTTCTAAAACAGGAGAATGTGCAAGTAGAGAAGGCATCATTTTCAACATGAATGTAGAGACCTCTGTATCTCTTGAAGTCCGGTTGAGAGCCATTAATACAATGAAAGTATTTAACGGAGTTTTCCAGTTTATTGAATAGGACATCTAACTTAAAGTGGGGGGGTGATGGCTGCATTTTACATTTAGGACCTAGAAAGTTTATGAGGGGTAACTCTCTTCTGTGACAATTGCTTTCCTTTATTTGACTGCTCTTGACATCAAAACCACCTATTTTTTAGGGTCAGTGTGGCATAGGCTTTATTTTTTTTTTTTCTCCAGAAACTCTGTTAATAAGTCAGATTTTTTTGCCTTTTGTAGTTCACATGTAAGTTACTCATTTTTCTGCCCTTCTATATAAAACATTCCTCTCCTAATTCAGAGAACCATAATAGATTTGTATTTTGATAAATGTATTGTGAAATGAGTTTACAAAATTGGAAAAGGATACATGAATGTTACTAAAGACTGAGTTTCATTGTAAAATATTTCCATGGAGATGTTTTAAAGAACTCTCTGTTCATAACATTTCCTGGTAGGTTAAACTAGGGGTTTAAAGATAAGATTCCATTCAAAACTAATAAGGCTTACTATTAGGCTACTATTATTGCACATTAATTAGGAGGCAGATTTAAAGTACAAACACCACTTGATCAGTTATTGTTATGAGAAGCGCTTTGTAGTGACCTAACATCTAACTCAGACAGTATGTACTACTTTGTAAGAAGTGCTTTGCTTGTTCATGCCATCAGTTCTGAATCAGTGTGTCTTTTCTAACTAAGAATATCTTGTTTTGTGCAAGTATAACCTGTAATCTGTGAAAATGCGAGGGGAAAAGTTTCTGAATGAAAACTGGATTTAGCCCTATGTAAGGTGCTAATAGGTGTTTTGTACGAATTTATTCTAGAGGTATTTTTGATTCTGTCCTCTGTACTTTATTTTAAGATTCTTCTTCCATTATTCTCCTGAAGCTCAGTTTCCAGAATCTGGTTAGACAGTTAATTGCTAAAGGAGGACTTCCTGCCATGTGTTAAATGGTCATGTAGGATCATTGGGGTAATTCAGATTGAGAGGGACCTCACGAGGTCATCAGCTCCAATCTCTGTATCGCTCATATCGGGCGGTTGCTGATTTTCCTGGAAAGTCACTTAACTGCATTGCAAAACCAGGTAACGAACATCTTCTATTTTTAAGGGAGGGGGAGGGGGAATTGCCACTAGAAATACAGTGCTTTGAAAACATTTCTTCCAAGAAATTTCATTTTTTTTGCTTGAAAATGTAGCTCAGAATTGTTGAAATGAAGGTAGAGGAGGCCCAAATATCTTAGATTATCAGAGAACTTCAGATTTAATCCCTGGGAACCAGTTGAACCAAAAGTATTCTGTTTTGCAGTGGGACTCTATTGGGAACTACCGCTATATTGGATTATGATCATTTTAATCTATAATCGATAGATTTTTGAAACCATCTCGATTGGCCTTTTTAAAGCTAGCCACACTTCTAATTATTCAAATATCATCGTACCCACAAAACTGAAAGGAGACTGAGCTATAAAGTTGCCAAGTGATGTTTCCATTCTCTTGTTTTGCCGAAAATCTCTTTTCATTTGTAAGTTTCCTCATCTGTAGCATCCATCTACCTCTTATGTGGTGAGGCTGTATGTGTAACTTCCAGCTTCACTTTGCAAGGTTATGTTCTGGGTTTTTTTGTATTCATAGTAGTAAAACTCTAGTGAATTTAATCTCCCTTCTCTTTTTTTCACCCCTAGTCATGGTCTAAGGAAATTCTTCTCCTGCCGAGGAATTGCAATAGCTGTTGACTACTTTTGGAAACGTGGCCACAGAAATATTACAGTGTTCGTTCCACAGTGGAGAACAAGACGTGATCCTTACATTACAGGTAAGGGAAATAGTTTCCTAATATCTCCTTTATTAAACTAAATTGAAACTGTTTCTTTGGATACTTCTGTGAAGAATGAATGGAGAAGGAACACTTCATAAAACATTAAGCCTGAGCAGTCTGGCTGCTCAGCATGAGTCATGGGGTTTCCGTGTACAACCTGAGACACTCTGAAGTGCTGTTTAGACTAACTGATGTGCCCTAAGTGGAGGCCTTTTTGTTTTGTTTGGATTTTGTTTGCTCCTTAATTTCTAGTTTCCTCCCCATTTTTATAATATTAGCAATTCTTCAGCTATCAATATGTCATTTCTGAAGATTAATAGGTACAAAAATAGCCTATCTTCTCTGCTAATTCTCTCTCAGACTAATTGTCAAGTCTATAAATAGCTTAGAAGAAAGCTTTTGTTTTTAAGAACAGTTGTTTCATGTTTTAACAGAGCAGGATTTCTTAACACAGCTCCAGGATGTTGGAATATTGTCTTTAACCCCTGCAAGGATGGTTTTAGGAGCAAGAATTGCTGCTCATGACGACAGGTACGGAATATATGTAGTTTTAAAGTCTTTTTGAATATCTGACTAATGATTGTAAAAGCTTAATACTTCATAAGTGGTAGCATTAGCTATTCTTCAACCTCTTTAGACAGAGCACTGTGCACCTAACTTAAGACTGAGCTCTAAATCTGTTACATTATTTTACTGTCCCGAGAAGCTTTTTTATATGTAATTATCTAATAACGTTGTACATACTGTTTTCAGAAATTCAGGAAAAATGGCAAATTTTCGTGGCAGTTTTAACCCCCCAAAAAAAACACCTTTAATCCATTTCAAATGTCATCACTGACATTACTAAAAAATCCATTTCTTGCTCAGTGTGTTTATGCTTTCCTGATCATCAGTCTATTCCTGAATTGTCTTTTATGTTTGAGGAGCACTAGCATAAATCTGATCAGGTACTATTTTGTTCTGTTTTTTTTTTTTTCTTTATGCTGTTGTCACATATGGACATAGATGTATATTTGGAGCAGTGTGCTTGTAACAGTGTGTAGGCTAGTAAATTTCCAAGTTAATTTAAGCACCAAAGTTTAACTTCAAAATGTGGAATCAGACAACAACAGCAAACTTTAGGGGGTTTTGTTGAGTGTTGGGGGGGTTTCCTAGTACTTACATTGCTATTGCCAAATTTTCCCAGTCTTGAGACACAGTTAAAAGCGCACGCTGCTTAAGTTTTTGTTCCACAACCAGCTTTCCTAATTCTGTATGGATAAGCAGTTTGCAGCTTTGAAATTGTGTTCCACAGCTAGCTACAGTTCGCTGGACTTCAGTTTCTTCCTTCCTACTAGTAATCATTTATACTTTATTTTTCTGACTACAGAACTGTCAGGTTTTTGCGTCATGGACATGCCTGTTCTTGTTAGATTGCACAGTCATGTACCTGATTGCAGAACTTGATATGCAAAAGATATGTAGAGTGCACAAAACTTATCTTCCTTGTTAAAATGTATCAACTCTGATCTCTTAAATAATAATGTTGAAGCAAAAAAAAAATGTAGAAAGCAGCCACGTTGGAGTTGCTTAGACACTAATATTTTATATACACACAGCATTTCATGTAAAATGCTATGTAGGTGCAGTATTTACAGGTGATATTACTGTGGAAATGAGTGTTGTGCTAATGTACTTGCACTTACCTCAAAAGTGTACGTGTTCCTTTAAAAGAACACAATGGATTATCTCTTTGCTAAAATAGTTTCAAATGGCAAAAAACTTTTTTTCTGACAGGCTAAAAAAAATCATGGTATTTTAATAAATGAGTAGTTACATTTTGTCCTGGTTTGAGATAGAACAGAACCAATTTCAGTAATTTTACCTTTCAGTTAAGTCTATTCTAACTGACTGCACTCTCTGAAATTAATGGCATACTTTTCAGGCAGTGTCTGCTTCTAGCAGTGATAAGCTCTGATGTTTACAGTTAATACCAAGGAATGGTATGCAGAGAGGCTCTTGCTTGTACTTATTGCTATAACACCCAAGGGCAGCTAACTTTATGTGCCAAATTGGAGGGTAGGAAGTGGAAAAGCGTAGAGGGGTCCCACCTGCGGGGAGGAGCAGACAGGACAGGTGACCAACGGGGTATTCCATCCCATCTGCATCATGCTCAGTATAAAAGCTGAGGGATCAAAGTGTCAGCCCTTCTTCAATGGCTGGTGTTCGAGGAGGACTTTGTCCGTTCTTCTGCCCTTGATCCTGATCTGTGTGTTCCTGAATCCAGTTCTTAAATCCAGTTCCCATCTGCTCCTGAGTCCAGTCCCAGTGCTTGCCGGTGACATGATTGTCATCCTGATATTTGTTTTGTGTATATTTTTATATATTTTATTATTTTCTTATTAATATTATTATCTTTTCTTTTTATTTTTAATATTTCATTCAAGCTGTTTTAGGTTTTTTTTCAACCCATAAGTGTCTCTCCCTTATTCTCTCTCCCTTCCCCTTCTGGGAAGAGAAGGGGTTAATAGAGAGCATCTGTCATTTGTTTAGTGGTCAGCCCAGCCTAAACCACAACACCTTTTGTCATAATTTATTTAACAACAAAATGGTAACAGCACTCTTTGTTAACAAGTATTCATGGACTAACATGCAGAACACTATCTTGCAGAACATGGACATTAATGCTAAGCAAAAAAGTGTATGGAAATAGGTTTGTGTTGGAACATGTAATAAATACTGTACTCTTTTGTAAAGCAAACCATTTACCTCTACAAATACTTCAGAATCTGATAATCCCATGGATTTGGGGGGTTTTGCTTGTGGGGCTTTTATGGAAAAAAAGCCTCCCATGAAGACTCTTCTGCACTAAGTAAATGCATGCTACCTAAAGCATTGTTTAAAGTTATATGGTGCGTCAAAACAGAGTAATTTCCTGGTAATCAAAGTGCTTGTTTTCCTACAAATAGATTACTCTTTGATGGTGAAATGTTTAGTTTTCTAGGTCTTTGGACAATTTTCAGCAAAGCAGACTATCTTCATGGTCTTTAAAATTAATTTTATAGGTTTTTATTACACCTTGCTGATAAAACTGGAGGTGTCATTGTGACTAATGATAACTTCAGAGAATTTGTGACAGAATCACGTGCCTGGAGAGAAATTATTCAAAAAAGGTAATTACTCAATTTCTATGAAAGTTTAGAAGGATGTCTGTCCTTACAGTTGGTCATGTGGGATTTTTTATTTTTAATTAATCTGTCATGCAGTACTAGTAGAGCCCAACAAAGTACTGTGTTTGTTTCGCCACTTTGATTCATTGCCTCATCATAATGTGTTGAGTAGTCTAATGTCCCTATTATTCATATATTCTCTGATGTATATCTGTTAATTGCTCACATAAATAGGAGCTTGGTGTAGCAGCCAAGCTATATCACATCTGAAGCTCGGTGTTAGATCCTGTTAGAATATACACTTTGTGGTCCATTCTCACAGGCTTTCTTGTGTTATATCTTATTTCTTCAAGGAGACATGATAGCTAATGCAGACATACAGTGTCACTTTTAAGGTTTCCGAATTGCCACAGATGGTTATGATTTAGCAGTGATTCAAAGTTTATTAATGATTTCAGGTAGATCAAGAAGTTGAATTTTAGTGGCACTTAATTGTTAACCAATTTAAAGATTTACAGAGTGATTTAACGAAACAATTAAACAGCAACTTAATCACAGATTTGAAGATTACAAGATTCACACTAACTTACTATAATGTAGCCCAAATCAATACATACACATTTGAGTGAAAGCATATATCCCAAATTAATACATAAAAGCACACAGACACCTCTGGGTCTCTAACTGCTGGGATCAAAGATCCTTTGGTATCGGGCGACTCTAACGAGCCGATGGGTACCCCTTTAAACTCCTACGCCTGCATGGACAAACAGAAGAACACGTACATCTGTAAAAGCTAATATGCCTGTCAGAAACATAAAGATGGAGAAGGTGGATGAGAGAGAAGCTAGCCTATAGTTAAAAATTTCCCTTTTCCTGAGTTTAGAGTAAATACATTGCATCAGCATTCCTCAACGGGCGATAATTGAGACTTGAGAGGGTTTGACTCACCCTGGCCTTCTAATCCTCGAGGTGTCAGCCTGAGCGGTGTCCCAACTCAGGGGAGGTACTGGCCATAGCTTGCTGCAATCCAGAAGAGCTCAAAGGATCTTAGTAGAATTGCTACTTATAGGATCTGAGATAATTGACTTTCATCAGGTAGTTTTTCACTCCAGCCCAGCTCGGACAATGGGATATTCTGGTATTTTCCACTGGTTACACAAGCCCAGAACTTGCTAGGTCGTGGGGTCCTGGTATCCCCCTCTCTCACAATCCATATATTGTCAGGAGTGATTGATTATAGTTGTTATTTTCAAACGGTAGGAGTCATGGGAGCTGGGCACGCTGAGGGGTTGCCATAGTGTTTTGGTCCATTACTCTCCACCTTTTCTTTCTTTCATGTTGGACCATTATATGAAGTTCTGGTCCATTGTATTATTAAGTGTCCCAGGTGGGAAGGAAATAGAGCCGAGTATCGAGGGGCCTAAAGGCGGGGAAGAGGGTTGCACCACCAGTCTGTCCAGTGACTAAAGTTAGTTTATCTTGTCCATAGAGTGGCAGTGTGGTTGCCTCTTGCCTCTATGCCTATAAACAGGGAATGCCACAATGGAATTATAATTTGAGGGAAGTTTTGTGTTTGGCTAGTCTCTCAGAGTTTCATTAAATGTGGTTAAGTGACGTCATATACATGAGGAAATTTTTGCAAAAATGTAACTTGGTTAGCTCTCCTCCAAACTCTAATGTGTAAAACAATGTCTAACAACCAGCATACTGTAACAGCAATCGGTAAGATCACAGTAGGGTGCAACACCAGGTTTAGTATTCCAGATGCTGTTGGAGACCATCCAAGCAGGACTTCCCACCATTGGTGTTCTCCATCTCCTTTGACTCTTTTTAACAGTTGATCTATTTCTTCAACATTTCGGTGGCCTGTGATGAGAGTCCTTTGTCTGGTTTCCTGTGCTTGTTGTAGGAGGTTGATGAAATCAGTGTGGTGAAGGAGTTGTTTGGTTATAGTTAGATTCATTCCAATAAGTGTGGGTTGTAGCTCACGATGTAACATGTAACGTAACCAATCACTCTTTACTGTAGTACAACAAATTGACATAGTTAAACAAAAAAACTTGCAACATACCTCTATAGCCATTTTCCAGCAATTGTTGAGTGTCCTTTGGGTTTGGATGAGTTCACTTAGCTATCAAATATCCCTGCTTCATCTTGTGGATTCTCTGTGAATTATAGTTTCTCCTGTGCAACTCGTTTTTTAGTTCATTTGTGTGTTTTGGTTTGGTTTGGGCTTTCCGCCTCCAGTTAAACCCAGCACTGTAAACAGCTAATGCTATGTTTGCTAGTTGTGTGGCTTTCTGATAACATACACACTTTAGCTATGTGGTTGAAGATCCTTATAAGGAGGGGGGAGTTTGAACAATCAGAAAACCTTCTCTAATCACCTAGGAAATTCCAGCCTGGTCTCTTTGCAAAAATTCTGTGTTCTGCAGTGCAATGGGAACAGTTCACATAAGCTCCCATTAAATTATTTTGACAGTGAATGTTGGTTGTATCTAAAATGGGTTGCTAGTTAAGCTTCAGTGACTCCTCATGTGGTGTGAAGTGTCTACTCAGCAACTTGTCCTATGCTACAGAGGTGAAGGGCAGCGAGGGTGTAATACATTGCTAGTAAATAATACTGAAATAACTCTCTTGCAGGTTGCTCCAGTACACTTTTGCTGGTGACATATTTATGGTTCCTGATGATCCTTTGGGAAGAAATGGACCTAGATTAGATGACTTCCTTCGAAGTGAAGGCTATTCGAGGTACAAGCACTCTTTTCACTTTTGCTTGAGAGAGTTACAATTTCAAATGTGAAATAAACCATTTTCCTGGTTCTCTTGAACAATTCTTTAGATCTATATAGTAAAGGTACAGTAAAATTAAGCAACACTGTAGGATGTAGTAGCTTAACAAAAACATGTTTTTCCTATTACTTCAGTCTGTTCAGAAACTGCTGGTGACATTTGCATCTAATCAAGATCTCTCTCAGAACTGAGATAAGACAATAACTTCCTCTGACACTTGATTGTGGTCTCTTTCATACAAAGGTGGTCCAAACTGTGTTATCATTGGACAAATCTGCCAGTGATTCGGGTATGTGTTAGCCTGGTATCCTGTTAATTAAAGTAATGTTATTTAAAACACTTTGGTTGATCACTTATTCATAGTGGGACAACAGGTGCCACAAAAATACTCTACACTCATTCTTTGTCACAGGAGAGGCATTTCACTTGACACTGGAGGGTACTGTACTGTTAATAAACCAATTTTTGAGCGGCATCTTTATTAAATGCATTTGTATTTGATTCACAATCTTAAATATTAATAAACATGTATTGTTCTGTTAAGATTATTGTACTTATTAAATGTGCATGTATTCAAAGTGTGAATTTGCTTTGCATTAACTGCCAGGACTTGAGAATGGGTTTGCTCTTTTGCACAAGAAAGCTGCTCTGTGTTCTTCTTTCACCAACTTAGGAATTATAAATGTTAATGATAGTGAGGAGTATTGAGAGAGCTTTTGCTCTTAC
This sequence comes from Charadrius vociferus, assembly GCF_000708025.1. Taxonomy (NCBI): domain Eukaryota; kingdom Metazoa; phylum Chordata; class Aves; order Charadriiformes; family Charadriidae; genus Charadrius; species Charadrius vociferus. The sequence continues at coordinate 3,307,690 of NW_009648337.1, forward strand.
AAGTGAGGTAAATAAAATTAGAAATACAAAAGGCAAGCCATACTTAAGGATTAATACTAAGAGTAAGCAGGAATCTCAGCTATTGGAAACAATTGAGGAAAGTGAGACGTATATACCAGCAGGTCACAGGTAGATTTGAAAATAAGCATGTAATGGAAACATGAAAAAATGAAGTGCAGTTCTAGAACTCCAATTAGAAATGCTAAGAAAGTATCCAAGCTCTAATATAAAACCCTTCCAAGATGTCATTTGGAATGCTGTGTTTCAGACGCTTGTATCTGAGAAAAATAAAGTGAAAACAGACTGTGTTCTGAGAGGCGATTGTAGAAGTGGAAAGAGTCTTTTGAGAAGCGCTTCATTTCCTATCTGTACACTTGGAACTGGAACTAGGCTTTGTTTTTTTGGGGTGTGTGGTGAGGTTTTTTGACACTGAGGAAGGGTGCCAGTCTTACCTAAGACTTTTCTACTCGAGTTAAATGATTCAGAAAGCATAAATGGCACCAGGAACATGATCAGAAACTAGAGGGTTCTTGAGCAATTAGGGACCCTTTCCATGTTGAGTAGTGGGAGATGTCATAACCTAAATGCTTTTAAAATAGAGCTCTGTAATTTAGGTAGTTTCCCTTGGTGGTAGGAGAATGGACTGTAACACGAGTTCCAGCTCACGCTTTTTTTGTTATGTGGAGGCATCTGAAGTAGACTTGGCCCTAAATTTTGTAGTGCTAGCAGTTTAGAATAGCAACAACTTTTCAAAGTCTGAAATGAAATCTCAAGGAAGAACATTCAGATCCTGAAAAACTTCATTGCCCCATCAAGGATATCATATGAGGGAAACAAAGCCTCGATCTATATGTGAGCACAGCTCACAGTCATGAGCAAAAAAAATTATGTGAGGAATAGCCTTGTGGAGCATCTGGAAGCCCCTTCGGTCTGTCAGTATTTTCACATATTCTGAGTCAGTGTACATGTGTTCAATGTATCTTTTTATCCATTTAGCTCAATACCGATGTTGATACTTCCATAAAATAAGCTTTGACTGCTGCTGTATTCTGCCAAGTAAGTACTTGCAGCATATTGGAACTAGTCATAGATAATATTAGTTAATGCTGTTAGTCGTGTCAGATTCAAACTGAAAACTGTTACACCTATGGTTTTGTTTCACTTTGGAAAAAATGCTTATCGTTTGATTCCCATCAGTAACTAGCCGAGCAGCAGTGAAGTATATACAGATTTTTCTTTTCTGTGTTTGTACAGAGGCAGCTAGCATCTCCTTTACCTTAATTTAATCAAAATTTTTATTTTGTTCCATAGAGATTTTCGGTCAACACAAAAGGCTTTACAGAGCAGTGGACAATATTCTTCTGAGACACCTTTCTTCATGCCAATCCCCAAACCAACCAGTAGCAGTCAACAGCCTAAAAACAGAGTACATGGTGATCGTTCATCAACACGGATTCCGCTGGAAACAAACATACAGGCTTGTCTAGCAATTCCACCACAGAGATCTGCTTCAGAAACAGTACAGCTGAGAGAAGCCCTGATAAAAATTTTTCCTGATTATGAGCAAAGACAGAAGATCGATCAAATACTAGCTGATCATCCATTCATGAGAGATCTTAATGCACTGTCTGCCATGGTGCTTGACTGACTATTTTACAGGGTTTTTATATCACAACTGATCTGACTAACTTTGAATATCAATGTGAAGAAAAATGTTGCTCTATTATGTTACTTTGTGAATATTCAGAACCTAATTTTATTTGTATAAACAAAGATATTTTTTGTGTATGTTCTGTTGCTAATAGATGCCAGTTTTTGCTAAACTAAAAACTGCTGCTACTACAGATTTGTAATAATACTTTCTATGAAAAAAACAAATCTTCTGCTTCACTTGAATTGCTTATTAGAGCAGTAGCAGTTCTAATGAACTGTTATCACTTCAGGAAGGTTTCTGACGTACTCGTTCTTCTATAAAGAAAGATTAAATGCAAGACAGATAACAGTGTAACATTGTAAGAGTGTTGTGGGTAAAATTGTGTGTTGTATAACTTAGGGATACTAACCAGCCTTCTGATACTACGGGCAGCTAAGAAGCTTTGTGTATATGGCTAAAATCTTAGTGCCCGTGGAACAAAAACAAACCAAGAAAATCCATTTGTCTGTTCATCCAGGTTGAGAGATACTATGCTAGAGTAGTTAGGAGAGGGAAGTTTTCAATTAGAAAGTGGAAATTCACAACTCTCCTCAATAGAACATATTTGTAATGCTTTAAAAGATCTGTGATACCTACATTGTTTTTTAAATTGGAAATTCTTTTGACTGTCAGTACTCTTTCACTATAATTTTAGTATCTGTCTCTTTCACAATAATTTTAGTATCTTCAACAATCTGTGATGTTACCTGTTTGTCTTTGCCCTGTCTGTTCTAAGTCTGAATGCTGTGATGAGCTATGAACAGAATGTGATGCTGTTTATCTAGAAATGGCATGCTGTCTTGTGCAGAGCTAATATGCTGCAATTAATAGTCATCCCCACCCCTTTAAATCTGTTCTGGGATCTGTCCCAAAAGTAAGGTGGAAAAATAGAACGTGATTTATGAAAGCTGACCAATAGGACCACTTTCAAGGGCAGGAGCAAAGTGAAGATTACCGTGTGTCCATGTCTCTGGACACACTTAAGTCTGTTATACCTCTCTTTTAACCATTTTCTGGTGCTAAGTGTTCACGTTAGTAAAATCAAATTAGACTGTAAAGAAAATGTGGGCTACAGAGCCCCTGTTAAATTTCTGATGTACTGAGCCTTACCCTAAAGCGTAAGTATAGTGGCTTTCTCTCCAGTTCCCTGAGTCTGAAATCAGTCTTTGCTTAAATGCAAAAGGGCTGAAATATACTGAGGAAATGAGGGTGTTGAAAGTCTGTCTTCTTGCATTGCCCTTTCACATGTATTGTGAAGTCAGAAACAGAAGGCAGTCTTGTTCTTCCCTCAACAGGAGTAAACTGAGAGATGATTGCAGCAAGAGCAAAAGAAAAGTATTAGGAACAGTTATTACAGCATCTTAAAAACAAAAGTGATGATAAGAGGTTTTGAGTGTTTCTACATCCAAATAGACAAATCTTAATTATTTTTTTCTGTGTGAATGAGTGGGCAATTAGTCAGGCAGAGTGGGCAGAGTCATTCTAACCATCACATGTTCACCAAGAAGCAGTGCTTGCCTACTGAGTGCTATGTGAGTTCTGTCCCCATAAAAACTTAGGCAGGTTCCTAAAGCCTGTTGTCACTGATTGGAGTTGGTATCATTTTAATAAGTAGTAAGGGAATAAATTATGGCCAGTGAAGGGCTTTCCCTTAGCAGGGATAGGATCCCAAGTGGTGGCGAATTGGATAATTCTGTTTAGTTGTACATCGGAGTGAGAACACAGGAACTTGGGTCAGCTTCTTAATTCCTAATAAGCTCTTGTAGAGGCAATCAGGAGAATCAAGGAAATTGACCAAGAGCAATACAAACTATTCCATGTCTCCTTTGCATATTAGTATACTAAAAACCGAAATCAAGTGTGCAGTACAGAAGTGCAGATAAAGAAATACAGTTTTGTTTTCATTTGTCACAAGGAAGGAAGATGATTAAAAAATGGAGTATGACACTGCAGGGGCAGCAAAAGATAAGTACCATGTACTATCTAGTGTGAGAGACATGGTGAAGTATGTAAACATCACGAGTTAGCCATGGTTTAGGGAACTATATTAATGCTAGTAAATGCTGATGTGCAGTACACTTCTGTGCTAAACATCCAAATTGGAAGGAATTAAAGAGGAACGACGCATCAGGTGTTTAGCAGAATAGTAGCTGATTGCTTTTTCATGACACAAGAAGCCTAGCTGGGAATGGTAGCTATCTAAAACCTGTAATCTTACCATTTTTTCCCAGATAGAGGACAGACTTGCCAAATTAATTGATTTTGGTGGCAGAAGCTTATTGCTGGACGTTAAAGTAAGCTGTTGCAGCCAAAGTTCCAGTAAAACGGTACCAAGTGAGTCCAAAGTTTCTTTGTTTTCTGTTTTTCTTTTTAGGTTCTATTGTCCCTTTAGCTTTGAGTTTTAAACACTGCATCTCTGTTAACAGGGAAGATGAAAAACATAACCAGTATGGTCTGAATTTTCCTTGGGAGAAATGGGTGGAGCTGTTGCAATGCTATGCTATATGGTAGAGGAACACCCAGGGTGCCATCTCAACTGCACTTAGAACAAAACCATCAGTGTCGTTCAGTTCTGTTTTCACTTGGTTTTAGTTTCCTATTAGCCTACTTAACTGTAAGTATGGCTGTTCATAAAATCTGTAAATGGTCTCTTTCCGTGCATGACAGAACTAGCACTGCATGAAACAGCAACCAAGAAAGCTTTCTTGGATCCAACAGAACAAGTTTTTTGTTTGGATTTTTTTTTTAATGGCAAAGAAAATATGCTTTTTTATGCAGGAAAGTTGGTCTGTGATTCTCCTTTATCAACTATACAAAGTGCTCAGAGTGGAATGAGCAGAGGGAAGGGCCAAGGCAAAGTCCAAATGTAGCCAGAATATTCCTCATCCCTAGAATAAACTAATTTTCTGTGAGATGGTATGTACTGCCAATACAGCTTTTAGTTTTTTGGTATTTCCACTGAAATGAGAAGATAAAGGAATATTTCTTTGATCTTGCTCAGAACTTCCCTGTTGTCTGGGATAAGATATTCATAATTCCAGGTAGATACAGCTACTTTTACCTGAGCAGCCCTGAGTTTACCCATGATAGCAAAAAAGTGCCAAGACCCAGCTGTTGCTTTTTTATGAGCAACAAAAACCCCCAAAATCCTGGATATATGTACAATCTCCTAGCTCCATACTAAAACAATAAAATACCATGATTGCCTGAGTGCATTCAAGTAGTTGTGCATGATAACTAATGTGTAACTGTGTTTTGCTGTGATCCTTGTGTAGCAAACAGCGCAGTTCAGATATCCAAGGCACTGGATTTGTTGGTTTGGGACCAGCAGGATCCTGCTCTAAGCGATGATCTTGGAGCCCTCTACTCTGCTTCCTGCATTGCTCCTGATCCCAAACAGTTCACACTTCAGATATACTGTTGAGTTCTGCGCTGGCAAAAGCAGCGTACAGTGAGTGACATGGTTTCACAAGCAAGTCCTGCACTGATGGGGAACCTGAACTTGCCACTCCTGCTGGACCTGAGCTAATGCCGTGAAGCGTCTTCATACTGTGTTTCCCAGTGTGTCCCATAATGTCGTATTTGGGCTTTCTTTTCTTACCAGTGTTAATGCATTGTGTGTTCCAGGCACCTTTCCCATCATCTTGGAAGATAGTTGACTGAACCTAAGAGAAAAAGCACATCAGTTTAAAAACATGAAATAAACTGTTGTATTTATTGTAAAATACGATTTCCTAATGCTAATTTGTTTGAAGAAAGAAAAATAGGAAAAATTGTCAAAATACTGTGGTATGTGGGAAAGCTGTTCCTCACTGAAGAAAGTTAAGATGAAAACATTAATGTGAATAGGTAAAAATCTCTAGGAAGAGACTGTTACAGAACTGAACAAGTTTTTTCCACGCAGTCACACAGGAGCATTACATAGGTCCATTCACAAGCTTGGTGAGGACAATGTGGGCAACAGGTAACCCTCTGGGTGTATGGCAGGTGGCCAAATGTTCTTTTTGCCAATGAAAAAATACTAATTTATTAATGATAAGCTAACGGTAAATCACCTTTTGTTTAACACAGAATGAGCATGCAGACGGTCAATTTGTAGCACAAACATTACTACATAATTCCCAATCTTTTTACAGACAGATCTGAGACAGTGCTTATGTTTTAATGGGTGGAAAACATGAAAGAAAAGGGCTTTGACATGAGGAACTACAGAATTGCCACAGAGAGTATTTGACGAGTATCTTTTTTCTTATCAACCAAAATGTCCCATGCAGATGGCCAGCATAATCGTTCCCATTTTTCAGAAACACTGAGGCACAAGAAAGAACCAACTTGCCTAAAACTGCTCAGTATGGCGGATGGAAGTGGTGACCAAGCTCCCAAGCCTCACCGCAGCAACGAGCTCCTTGATAAATCCCTCCTCATCCCGCTATGACATCTGTCCTGCCTAGGCAGATGTCCAGGGTTGACACGAAGATTTTTCTCAGCTGGCTCCAGCATCATCCACCCTGCAACCAGCACCACAGCAGCAGGGCTGCTGTGGAAAATGAGGCCTCTGAGGGCGTCCATCTTGTTTCACCTCAGGTGAGCTGTGGCGGGGAGGGAGGGAGGAAAATGGGGCATGAGGAAACAGGAAAGCTGGGAGGGTGGCTGGTGACTGACACAGTGCTTAAGTGAAGGCTTTGCAAGCTTGTATGGCAGCCTGGGCAGTAGCTGTGCTGGTTTGCTCTGCCTTGGCCCAATTTTGCAGCTGAAGCAGGCTGGTTGAGAGTGAAGGCTATGCGAGACCCTGAGGTGAGAGAGGCTGCTGAGAAAGCGACAAAGGATGAGGGAGCACAAGCCAAACCCTTGCTCAGTGACAGACTGTGTGGTAACAGCAAAGCCCTCAGCTGGGTACAGGGCAGCAGGTATGTGTTTTAGGTGAGCTTAAATCTCGCTGCTCGATCCTCACTGCTAGGCTTGACAAAACATAGTAATATCAGTATTAAACTGAGATGGCAAACTGCAGGTAACCCACTGTACTGAACTGCCTGCATATGACATGAGGGGTACCAGAGCCATCAAAACCGTACTTCTGTTTTTAAATAACTGCTAAAAGATACAATGAAATGTGTTTCCTGTTAGGGCTATGATTTAACTGTGCAAATGCTGTGTAAATGCTGTAGCTATCTGTAGTAAAGGAGATGGGCTTCAATCTTTTTACCTCAGCAAGTACTTCAATCTTTTTACCTTACCAAGCAAGGCTTCTGTTCATGTGAATTGGTTTGCTGCAACTGATGGCAGAGACTTTTGGGCTTTGTTTTTCTTGTCCTGAATGATGGAGCTAGGCCTGAAAAATTTTAAGTATTGTGTTCTTATGCCAAAATAAATATTCATGCTTGGGCTTAATCAGGAATAGATGAATCACTTCAAAGTCACACAATTACTTAATCAAGCAAAGGCAGAACTCCAGTGTGATTTTTGGGATTTATTTGTTCTCAATTTTAAAGGGAAATGGCCTTCTCTCTTTGCAGGCTGTCTGATATTAGCTATAGGCTCCCTTCGACTGCCTAGAGCCTGCATGCAAGTGCGAACATGCCTCCTGAACAACTTGTCTTCTTTTACTTATGTGCATGCTGGTTGTGTACATGTTGTATACGTTGTAATCTTTGTTTCTTTCTAAAGTCTGTTCCTAAAGTATGCTTTGTGCTATTCAGCCTTTGGTTACTGAAAAAACACAACTAGAAGCAGTGTTTTGAGTGGAAAATAATAGAGACCATCCCTTATGAGTGAGTGATGCAGGATTCCTCTCTCCCTCCCTTTAACATTTTATAAAACTCCAGGATAAAGTCCTGAGACTGACTCTGATTCTTGGTGTGAAGATGAGTACAAAATTTTTGTGATAAATTCAGCTGTTTACTGTTGAAAGGAGTTTTTTCTCTAAATTTTAAGATAGGCATTATGAAAAGTAAATAATTTTATTCTGGTTGTAAATAAGCAAAGCTACAAGCAAGTCTTAGTATTCAGTGCTGGTGCTGCTGCCTTTCTTTTCCCTTTCAGTGCCGTGTTAGGGTAGTTTGTGTTTTGGAAGAGTGTTTCTGAACTGCCTTTTGCAACAGCAGAGAAGGCGCTTGAGAAATTTCCATGAAAAACAGTGAATCATACGGTGTCTTTCTCATACTGACAGTGTTTCCTTCTGCTCTGCAAGCTTGCAGGCTGTGTTTGATATGAATGCCTTTCTTGCTGGAATTGTTTGTAGCTACATCCAAAGCTATTTTTAGATCTGGGCCTGACTTATGTTCTGGATGGCTCTGTTCTATTGGGAAGCTTGTAGTTATGCTGTAATTCATGTATAGGACCTGTTATTTTCATAAATACAGTTTAAAAAAATAATTACTTTGCAGATTCAAAGACTGCCTAATCTGCTATGTGAAGCAGTATAAACTATGGTAGGGTATTCTGGTATTTGGAGGAGTCTGGTTACAAAATTAGGTGTGTCTCTGATATGTTCAGTTTTTCTCTTTCATCACAGAATGTAAACCCAAGGGCCTTATAGCAGTGCAACTAATCACATTCAAAGTACTTTTAGTGCCCCTAACTGCTACTGTGTGCCCAATTTTGTACATATATTTTGGTATGTAATTCTATCTATACAGCGGAAATACTGCAATGCTCAAGTAAACAGGATAGACAATGAATTTTTAAAAACAGATGGATTTTAGATATGTACATTTTTCACCTCTCTGGGTATGCATTTATTTTTAGAATGTGGTTCCATTGTACCGTTGAAACTATGCAGCTGTGTATGAACAACAAAGTTTTGCTGTCTGCCTTATGTCTAGCTAAGTTCTGTAAGATTGCATTATATAATTTTAAATGGCAAATTCAAAGGAAGCATTTTTTAAGAGGAAACTGGTTTTGAATACATTGGTTCCCCTTTTCAGTCTCCACTTGAGTACATTTTTAACTGTTTCGGGAATGATACTTTTAATGAACATAAGAGAGCTAAAATATTACATATTTTTAATAAAAAAATAGAAACGATGCTCCAAAGATTATATAGTTACATACCAATTAAGCTTTATTTTCTTATCACTTGTTGCCAAGTATAGGAATCATTGTGATTCAAATCCAGAGTAACATATGAGTTTTCTACCTGACTGTTGAATGAGCATACAGTATTCGAAGTATTGAGTCTTAGTATTATTAATTTTAAGAGAAATCTTTGAGCAAAATATTATTCAGAGGCTATTAGTAAAAAAAAATACAAGCAAAAAATAAAAGGCTGGCTTGCATGTATGCTGGTATAAAGACACACACACACACACCCCCTTTTAAAACAAATGTTAAAGATTAATTCAAACTGTGAGCGTTTCAGTTCTTTAATTTTATATAATGATTTTGATGGTCACAAAACAATTTAAAACAGTTACTGGAAGGAAATATCAGTACTGACATTCTTGTAACAATAGAGGGAGCCACTTGTTAACTCTTCAGTTTAAAGGTAAACAGTTGCATGCTTGGCCTTGGAAGAAAATGTAGAATGTTATGGGATGATGTATGAACATAATAAATATTTACACAGTTACCCAGTCTTAGTGCAGAAGTTAACTTCTATGTCTTTCGTTTTAGACCTTTGTTGGTGTCCTTACTGCTATACGTTAGGTTTCATTTGCTTCTTGGCTCAGAGACAGTACTTCTCTTGAGTTTGCTAATAGTTTAGGTTTGAGATGCAAATGAAATTGGTAATAATATATTTACCTGTGATACAAGTTCTTTGAATTCAAAATTGCAACCAGAAATCTGATGTTTGGACAACTCTGATTGCCAAAAGTTAAGATGCATGAGAAATTATATTTTAAAAAGAAAAGAAATTCAGAGGGATTACATTAAAAAACAGAGATCACAGCCAGTGATGATACTGAAGCCAGTCTGAGTCTGACTCCTTTATGTGAGGAGCATTACTGCCCCTTGAATCCAAATGAACCCAAGTCAATTGTGTGTCTTGCAAAGACAGAGGGAAATTGGGAGTATCTAAAAGGCGCAGAGCATGAAGGTCTGGCAATATTTTCCAAGAGGAGGAGGAGATACATTGTGGTTTATAAATACTTCTCTGTGAGAGATCTTTGCAGCAGAGGGCCTTGAATTAAAAAGAGCACATCAGAGTCCTCTGCCAGATCTCCTACTGGCAGAACACCAAGAATATGGATAAGGACATTCTTGACATTCTGAAGTGAAGGGGCATTAAAATAGCAATATTTGACGTTCACCGGAAACAAATTAACGTTTTTTGTTGCATTTGTAGCTACCCAAGGATTCTTTACATTAAGGAAATAAAACTTTTTTTTTAGCTTTTAACCAAATTTTTATTCTCTTGGTATGCATGTCTATCAGCTGCTAGCATCTAATGTAAGGAGAAATTTCCAAGGCTGAGTGTAATTTAATGTGAAACATGTAACATCAACACTCAGCTTCACAGTGTTCAAACTTGCTTCCCTTCCATAGTTGATCCAGAAGCTGGCTTTTGAGCAAATGAGTAAGGAGATAGCACTAAAAATTAAATGGTTTAAGACAATGCTAGTGTTATCATGAAATTAATTTGCAGAGTCTCTACTGATTCAGTGTGTGCACACAATTATTATTTTCTTAAACCATTCTGTGTATTTATTTTGACTAAAAATTATTTAGGGCTCTGATTCATAAGCAGTATATGTTGTAGTGGCCTAAAATATCACCGATGTTATTTGCAGGAGATTCACTTCAGCTCCCTTTGCTACTGCAGGGCTGCTGTGTGTTGGTTTCTCAGTTGTCGCAGCTGGCGTATCGGTTTAAACTGCTGTAGATTGTGAGTCAGAGCCCTCAGTTCTCTGCTGTCAACAAAAATGCAGAGAAGATAAAGATATAGTAGCTAGATGGTTATCCTTTGTTTTATAGCATCCATCAAAACCCTACTTTATAAACGGAAATCAAATTAAGCTTTCCAGTATTACAGCAGCTATGAGTCTTCCAAATTATGATGGATTGAAATAATTCATGCAAAAGCCCAGAATATCTCATCTATCCCATCTGGTGGGTTTAGTCTCGGGGCCTTTCAGGGACATTATTCAAATGTTTCTGGTAGGAGGTGAATGTAATTGCTGCTTGAGGAGCTATTTGGGAGGGGAGGTTATGATTTCTTTTAATATGATATTTAATTATATACAAGTAATAAAGCAGCTTAAATGAGTTTGTAATGTTCCTGTAAAAATGTTATGGCCCTTTATTTCTTTCCTCACTGATAGGCTCTTGCTTGTCTTTTGTTTGTATCATAATGCACTAATGGTGAGTGATACATAGTAAGAAGGATGTAATGGGAGTCTGCCTTAAATTGTGTGTGTCTGTTCATAAGCCCTTAACCGGGAGGAGAAGTGGAGAGTTAGCAGAGTTGCCAGTTGTTAGTCAGTGCTGTAGTGGTAGAGACAGAAATAGAATCTAGATCTTTTTTTCCCCATCTAAAGTATATGTGACACCTTCTCGTTACTAGGACTGCTACTTAGTTGTGGTGGTTATGGATTAAATATTAGTGTTGCATGCAGGTGTTCTCTCCCTCCTACAGGGTAGGTGTACTTTGAAAAAGTTTCGTTAAGATAATATCTCCTGAGGCTGTAAACATACAGAAACACTCACACACAAGATGAATTCACCCAAATTAAAGAAGGCAAGCTGTTGGGCAGGGAGGTACCTTGCTGGGTATCAAAACAAACAGTAGAGGTTTTGAGATGTTCTATCTAAAAAGGTCTTTCCAGTCCAAAGGATGACATCCTTACATAATAAAGTCAATGGCTCTATACTTTTCATACATTTTTTTTTTAATAGTTTTATAGCAAAGTTGAAGTTATGAAGGTTTCTTTCCAGTTTCTTGCTGGGTGAAACAAGCACAAAGTCTGTCCATTAGAATCTCATTTAAGGCTATCTTGTGGTAACTGAATGCAGACATGGAGCAGAAGGTCTGATCAGATATCACTGTGTAGAAGGGTGGGAAATATGATAAGCAGTGTTTAGCAGAAGTCTCTGAAACACACTGAGTGGGTATATAGAGCAAGTTCTATTCCACAAGTGAAAATACGGCAGTATATTTGAAAACTGTGTTTATATTTCAGAATAGATTGTGTTTGTGAGTTGTAACAACTTAATAAACTGCCATCGACAATGCTATTGTCTCGCTCTGTCTCTGTATAGACTGTAATTGTGGAAGAAGCTGGATATTAAATCATATCCTACTGTACAATACAAGTTTATCATGCTTAAAATTTTATACTTTCTAACATTTGATCTGAGTTAACTGCCTTTCTAAGGACTGTCTGTTCTACTAATTTATTTGACACTCTATGCTACGGAATAGTGTTGGAAATAAGTGCACATTTTCTGTTGTGCATATTTCAGAAGGAAAAATGGCATATATACTGTGTGGTTCTTATGTTATGCAGGTATTGGCTTTAGAGGGTATGAAGGTCAATATGAGGACCTATCACTATGCAGCCCATCAAGGCAACGCCTGCAATTCCTGCACTTGCAAAAAGGCAAAGCTGCTTCCAAGACTTTCCTGCTAAAACAGAAAAAAGAGCAGGAATGATTTCACCATCTCTTAACAGAGTTGAGGGAGAGAAAATATGGCACACATTGTGATGGGCTGCAACCTTATCTGTGTTCCCTTTTCAACCCCGTTGTTCCCTGAAGCTTTCTGCAAGCACTATATTGAAGACATCTGTGACACCCCACTCCCCTATGATTCCTAAAGCAAGGGTATGCACTGACAAGGTAGTTTATCTCACAGGTGAACAGAATATGTACTGGAATGACTGGTAACTGGTATTATGGAAATACCTGAGAGACCCAGCTGAATTAAGGTTTTGCTATGCCATGTGACCTGCAAATTCAGAGTAAAAGATAAGCTGTGTCATGAAGACTCTGTATTCTGAATTGAAAATTTAAAGAACGGAGAGGGTGATGCAGGCATATGAAGAGTTTGATAGCTGTTTTCTCACATAAGGTTTGGGGTTTTTTCCTCTAAATTTTCTAGTTATCTTGTAGTTTTGATTGCTGTTGTTTATCAGTTTGTTTTAGCAATCTGCGGAAGTTGTTGCTTTGGTGTAAGCCTATGATGTTTTGTATTTGATTCTAATGCATTGATGAGTGACTGGGGGGAAGAAACCAAACCAGTAATGGAAAGCCAGAATTTTGAACTTGAAAAAACATATGACCAACTCTTAATTTATACAGACAATTTTTAATATGACATTTTTGTATGTCTATGCAAGTCCATTTTGATGTTTGCTGTAGTCATCTTACTGCATCTTAGTGAGGTATATCATAATGTTTAAGTGGGAAAAAAAATTGTGGATATTTATGGTTTATTTATAAATAAGCTAGTAGGTGGTTGGATAGACCTATTTTTCCATTGTGTTGGTTTGATTCCCCATGAGAACTCTGTTTCAGAGTAGAATAAATTTAAAAGTAAAAAAACCCCAAGATTTTCAGTACTTATGATTCTTGTTGATATCTTCAGGTGCCTAAATACCATTTGAAATAGCTAGATGTAATATTTCTCTCCAACTAGTTAAACCTATCAGCCCTGATATAAATTAGCACGCTTATTTGAATTTTTTCTGTGTATGTTTTTCCCAAAGAAATCCATTTGAAGGTGCTGCAGAACAAAATATTTACAGACTAATGATAATTCTTGGGATAGACAAAGGGTTCTCTGCCTGTAATCTCTAGAGAATTTTTACTAAGAAGTACATATTGTTACTTCCATTGATGGATAGAGAAGTTAAAGTGCAAAAAATTCAAGGGTTTTGGAGAAAGAGGTTGGCTTAGATAATTTGTAAAACCTGTAGTTTGAATCAGTAATAAAGAAATAATGGGAAAAAAATCTTGTAGAGAAAATAGTATGTACTGTTGGGGCTGTTGTCTTCACAATATTTCCAAAATGGGGGGGGAGTAGATGTAATTTTTGCATCACTATATATAACATATAGTTGTTGCCTACTAACATATATAGACACTTATTAAGTTATGGTGATGCACTATACATTTTCAAAAAAAAATTTCCCTATTGTGATTTACTGTTTAATATAATAAACCTGGTTAATAATTTTAACAAGATATATTATGTGCATTTAAGGAAATCAAACCAGCTGAGCTCAGTTTTCTTATCCTTCTCTTTTCTGCTTTTCAGTAGGGATGTTATTCATCTAGCTATCACTCAGGTTTTTTTGTTTTTTCCCGTTTGCTTTTTAAATCTAGAATAATTCTGTGGACAATGTGAAGGTATGAACAAATATTTCATTACCTCCAACTCATCCATTTGTAATGGATAGTGCTCCAGGAGTTTTGGCTTCTCCCTCTCTCTCTTTCTTTTTTTTTTTTAACAGGGCAGTTTTTATTCCAGAAGGTACTCAGGAGCTTTACAGGGCACTTAGAAGCTCTACAGAATTTTCAGAAGTGTATAGGTGTGTAAATACCTCTGAAAGATCACAGTGATTCGGGTACTTTAGAAAGTGTGCCTTTAACACCTAAGCACTTACATTTTTGAAAAGCCCATGTTTTGCATTCATATAGTATCACCAAAATGTGACTACTTCAGGAAAGGAAGATCAGATGAGGATTTACAGTGGGAGGTAAATGTGCTTTAGGTCCCACAGCATTAGCACCATCTGGAGCAGTATGTCTTATTCCACAGGAATGCACAACTGCAACCACGTGGCTGTGCAGCATTTCCATGTAAACTGCCCCAAATATGGCTACAGGTTGCTACAAGACGCATTGAACTCTTGGGAGTCTTGAGCCTGATTTCACAGTAATGAAACTGTGGACTTGCTAAACTACTGGATGTAGTTCCAGTTCTGACCATTATTAAACTTGCTGTCATGAAGATCGAACGGATCTAAGAAGAGAGACTCAAAGCTGGGGGCATAAATGTGAAGCAGGTTGTGCTACAGCAGCTGCAAAGGAACAAGTAGTCTGAATTTTGAAGTATGTTGGGAATGTGGCGCCGGTTTCATTGCAATTGTTGGTGCAGGAAAAGATTGTTTTTAGAGGGTTCATCATGTATTTGGTGCTTAAATAAATGAGCCCATAAGTTATGTGTCCTAAGGTACAGACCGTCAGGCTCAGTTGTCGCTTGCTGGCATTAAAGGTAGCAAGTTCAGTATCTTATTGCAGAGGCTGATGTTGAAATGCTTTCATAAAAGCTTCAGTGTACTTCAGAGTGTCTGTTTTTGTCTAAACCTGGCACAGGATGATACTTTTCCAAAGCAGTAAGAGCATTTCCAGTGTGAAGTATGCCATAGATCCATTCTGAATGTCTTTGACACGTTAAATGTACTGATGCTGTGATCTTAGGTTAATATGAAATCAGAGCCCTCTTGGCCTGAAAGAGCTTCCTGACAAACTCCCCATCTCCTTCATGAGCGTTTGTTTTGCTGGTTGTTTCCAGGCCCTTACTTCATCCTATACCATAACTCGTTTTCTGACTGCTGTTGAATACAAAAGTAAGCATAAATGTTTATTTGAACTTTGGTACACAAGCACTTTTTTTTTTTAAGTAAGCTGTTGTAGTTTTAAAATACAAAACTAGCAAGTAACAAAATGCTTGCATAAAAGTGAAGTAACAATCATGGTGATTTGGTGTGACTGACAATACCGTTAATCTGCCCAGCCTGGCAGTTGGGAGGTAAGCTTCTTACAAGTGTTTGTCTCCTTAGGAATTCCCGTGTGCTTAACCAGTGATAAAGAGATGATGGCCTGTTTAACCATAAAGGCTCTCTCCCAGCTGCCTCTCTATTTATTAACACAGTTTCTATTACACAAAAATAATATATAGTACAATGACATATCTGATTACAGATGTGTTTTGTGATATTTTCTGTTTCTTGTGAATTGTTTAATATGAAGCAACCATGCAGAAATGCTTGGATGTGTGAAGTTAGTGAGGCACGTAATTAAGCTGCAAGAGCCAATGCACTTGCAAATGGAATCTGGAATGTACCACTTAATTCATTCGTGAAACAAAATTGGTTGAGGATTTAAAGAAGCAAAGACTTACAGACAAGCATGTTCTTCTAAATTCTAGAGATGTCATAACTGGTCTACAGTCTGGGTTCAATTTGGAAGGGCCCTATTTCTGGTTTTTGTTTTAACTAGTTTAATAAAGCAACTCCTTGTAGTATTCCCACCCTTGTTTCTGCATCACCTGGCCCAAACCAAAAAAAAACCCAAACCCTCTTCCTTTCTCTATGTAATGAAAGCCTGTAATACTTTTTAAAAGACAAACCAAAATGTTTTGTGTGATGGCTTGTTTGTTTTTTTTTTTTTGTCGTTGTTTTGCTGGGTTTTTTTAGGAGGGGTGTCTTGTTTTTTGGTGGGAGGTGTGTTTTGGAGGGTAAGTAGGCTTGGGTTTTTTGGGGGTTGTTTTTTGATTTGAGGTTGTGTTGGGTTTGGTTTTTTTTTTTTGTTTGGTTTTCGTTTTCTTTCTTTTTTTTTTTTTTTAAGAGAAGGGGGCTCTGAGTTATTCCCGTGGCCTATAAAAGTGCCATTTGTGGGGTTTGAGTTCACACAAACTGGGTTAATCTGGGACTGTCACAAAGGGCATATGGTCTTTGAAGGAGCATATGGTCTGGAAGAGGGCATTCATTGTAGTGCTGCAGAACCTTCCCAGCTGGTTTATCTATGGCGTAAACTTAAGAGTTCATTGGAGAAGACTGCATGTATACCTGGGAAGTCGGTATAAGATTTCATTATTAGAGCCAGGATCCTCAGCTCCCATTGTAATCTATTTACTGGAAGTGTTTTCTCTCAAAAAAAAAGGTCAGAAATTAAAGAAAAATCTTGCCCACAAAGGCAGTCTTTGGAAATAATCCACATCACAGTGAAACTGCTATTTGGGAAGCATAGAGGCTTGTGAGTTTCATTAACAGTCTATTAAATACTCTAAAATTTGACTTTAATATCATAGATCAGCTGCCCAGTCCTCTAGCTCTTATTCAGCTGATCTTGATAGGGCTACATGCTTGTTTAGCTGTTTTTCAATTTGGAAAAAACTGTCTCCATGACTGAACTTTTTCCAATAAATGTATTATTGGAGAGGCTGATGATGTTTGTGATGATACTGTACATTAGTTCTGTTTGGCCCACTGTTTGTCTACTCAATGGCAAACATAAGGTCTTGAATTAGAAAATAAAAAGGAATAAAATTTCACTTACAGAATCAAGGCATCCATCTAAAGATCTGTGGTTGTTTACTGCTTATAAAGTACTAAGCATTAAAAAAAAAAAATGATTCTTAGATATTTTTTTTTCAGCCTACAGTAACTTACTTCTGCTTAACTTCAAATACTTATGTTGTCCTTGAATATTCATGTCTCTAAATAAGACACAGTGGAGCTTTAGGGAACCTTCCGTATTGGTAGATTTTATAGCTGTATATATGTAAATTAGCATTCAAGATTCTGCATAAACACAGTAACTGCAAAGTCTTACTGTTATTGAAGCAAAAATAAGACTCCAAGCTCGTGTCTCAGGCCCCAAGATGATTTTCCAAAGCCTCCCTTTGATGAGGGGGATAGGAAAAAGACAATTCCTCATGTATAACTACAAGAATTTTGATATGGAAATTCTTGTTTCCATCACTATCACAATATCATGTCTATACAGCTCCTCTTTTCAGAATAGCAAAGCCAGCATCTGGTGTATGCTTATTCCTCCCTTTTTTTTTTTGTTAATAGAAAAAAAAAAAATCCTTCCTTTCTTCATTTACTCTGGCTTTATCAGAACTCATGTTTCTTACATTCTTTGTAGTGAATGCTTTTGTGAAGTCTAAGCATCTTTGGTGAAAGATCTTAACTATCTTTTATTCTCCCTGCTGTTGAGTTTAATTAACAATTAGTGCAAGATAGGGCCCAATTTTGCTTACTGAGTCAATATAATCATAGATTAATTAAAGTTGGACCTCAGGGCTGCTCAGGGCCTTATCTTGTTGGGTCTTGAAAACCTCCAAGAACAGAGACTAGGCAACTAGTTCCCCTGCTTGGCTGCCATCATGCTCAAAAGACTTTTTTTTTTTTTTTCCTTGTATCCATTTGACCCTCTCTTGATTCAATTTTTCTTTTATCTCTCATCCTTCCACTATACATTACTGTGAGGAGCCTGGTTCTGTCTCCTTGATGACCTCCTTGTAGGTACTGGGGGACTACTTTCCTTTTTCCAGGCTGTATCAGCACTCTTGCCTCTGCCTCTCCTCACAGGATGAGTGGTCCAGGCCCTGGCTGTCTTGGTGGTCCTCCGCTGAACTCTCTGTCTCCAGTTTATAAATGTCTTCCTTGATTGGAGAACCCAAAATGGGTCATAGTATTTTGGATGCAGCCTAATGAGAGCCAAGTACACAGGGGGACAATCACTTCTTTCAATCTACGGGCCTGTTCCTGTTAAGGAGCTATCCTATTAAGGAACTATAGCTAAGGATGCTATTGGCCATCTTGGCTGCTAGAGTACACTGTAGGCTTATGTTCAGCTTGTAGTTAATCAGGATCCCCAGCTGCTTTTCAGCACAGCTGCTCACAGCCACACAGTCCTCAACCTGTATTCTTGCACAGGGCTGTTCCATCCCAAATTTAGGACCCTGCACTTGTCCTTGTTGAATTTGATAAGGGTCCTGCTGACCGAAGCCTCCAGCTGAAGTCATTCTGGATGGCAGTATTGCCCTCAAGCCTGTTGACTGGTTTCCCCCAAGTAAAAGACACGAACCAAGCTGCAAGTTTGGTGAGGGTTCAAGTGGAAGGTTTTTTAAGCTAAGCTTGCAATAAAGTCAAAAATATTGAAGAGCTTTCTCATTATGATTTTATTATATGGAATGGCATGTTTGGATGTGATTGCGGAAATGTTTTCTGAAACTCTTCAAGGAAGTTTCTCGTGGAGCAAAACTTAAGTTGAGAAGCGTCACATGTATCTGTCCAGAAACAATTAAAACACAGATTATTTTTTTTATTATTAACAGGATCGTCATTGCATGTTGTTTTTATGTATGTATGTTAGTTGGTAGACGTAGTTGCAGATACAGCAAATCTATCGTATGTTTTATGGAATGGAAATAATCTTCCACTACAGCGTTTCAATTTGATTTGTTACTTTCAGAATGGCCAGGGCATGTAAACAGGGATATCACATATGCAGAAAACCTGCATGTCAGTGTAAAAGCTTCAACATTCCAGTCCCTTGGCAACAGAAAATCCTGCCCATGAAAACTAGCTAGATACCCAAGTAGAACAAACCGACAGGAAATAGCCCATGAAAAAGTTTGCAACAGAAATCCATTGGGGCTTTTTTAGCACAGTGAGTATAAATTTCACAGATTATATGCTTATTTAGTCATTGAGGTAAATCTGGGGAAGACAAGATCTGCTTAACAGTAACACAATTAGCAAATGGTATGGAATTGATCAGTGTTCCATGTATTACCATTTTGCTTTTAACTCTGAGGTTTTGAGACATTCTTTGCCTGCCTGGTGTGCTACATTTGATAATTAACTCCATCTGCTGAAAGTCTGGTCTGGCAGTTTAATAATATAACAAGTTGCTTTATTAAAAAATTGTGCCTGAAAGTGCTACTGTTGGTCATAACAAAGAGAATTAAAGGCAAATACATCTTGGAAATATCTTTATTTTGCTGGTGATGTCACTAAATCTTAATCTATTGTAGCTATAGTTCTCCACATTTGAGGTTTATAGGAAATGGTATGCCATGTATTTCACTATGCAAAATATTACATTTTAACAGAATAATCTTAATCACAAATCTTGCTACAAAATGTAAAGAAATACACTGAAAGCATGAAAGGGCTTGAATTTTGCAGCCTTGAAACTGCAAGTAGAAGAGAACTTCACAACTTCTTGGTGAATTCTGTTTGGACATGATAACAGAGACGGTGGTGTTAGGCCTTATTCAATATGCATATCCCTTACCACTAAATGCGGAAAATTTGCCTGGTGGAGCCGGGGCCATACTGTTACATTCTTAATGCACATGGGGAAGAAAAGGATGTAATGTTCATTGGATCCAATCCATACGTTTTAAGTTGGTTTAGGGTATATATTGTTATTGTATGTATGAATATGTACTACCATTTGGCATACATCCTGAGGCAAAATGATACCTTGATATAACAACTTAATTATTCATGTTGAATACCAAGCAAATTTCTGACTTGCTTTTTACTTTCGGCTTCTTCATTATGTGTAGTTAATTGTAATTAAGTAATATCTTTTTAAATACTTAGTTTGCTATTCAGGGAATCACTGTGTCTGTTTCTCCAGAGGCCACTAGCATTCTGCTGTGTTCATAATTAGTCTGCATTTGTTATGTAGTTAGTAAAGGTAGTTATATTGTACTTTAATGCAGTTGATAGCCAAACAGCCAGTAGATTATATAGCCTGATATGTATATGATAAGTAATTGTAGTTCACCTAATCATTTGGGTGGTTGTCCTAGCATCCAGCTTTTTGCATTCTGGGAGATTAAATGCTGCAAGCAGGGAATTAGGGGAAAGCATGCCATTCAGACCCATCTATTGATAAGTAAATGGGTAGGTGAGATATTCTTCTGCCACCTACCCTGATAAAAATGTTTATCAAAAATAATGGAACCTCACTGGTAGGAAATAGTAATGTTGACTTTGTCTCACATCAATTTCTGTTTATCAGCAGAACTGAAATACTTTTTTTAATGTGTTAGTCACCTATGCTTAGTGACTGTCACCTATCAAAATTTTCCCTGACGAAGTTGAGCTTTGTTCGCCTCCTGTCTCCTGTGTCACTGTTAGGGCCTCTGTGCTTTAAGCTTTCCAAAATATTTTCATTCTTGAAGTATAGATATCAGAATTGAAGATAAGCTATCTTTCAAAAAATGTGCACAGATGCAAAGTATTACATTTCTACTTGATATTTTTGTTTACAAATATGCCAAAAAACCATTGTAAAGAACTATTGCTGTAACAAAATGATTAATGTAGGTATTGCTGACCCTTTTTACTACAAGGTTGCACAAAGAGCTGAATTGTGTTAGTTACAATGATTCCTGTGAATTGCTGCTTTTTAGGATGGTTTCCACCATATATGTTTTTGTGTCCTTTCTTCTTCCTTCCTAGATATATTGTAATACACTCGATTATATTAATATTCTATATGACCATCAAACCATGTGTTTAACATCATTAATGTAACTTTCCATCCTTACCTGCTGATCTTTTCCCCTATAAATTACACAGACTTATTTGTCAAGGTATACTGTATATGCAACTGGATGGATAACTGACACTTTTTCAGGGTTTTGTGAAGACTAGCAACCCTTGCAACAAACAAGCAGTAGTTGGTGAGATGCATGCAGGATGCCCTCGCAAATCCTTCCTCTTACCTACTTTTAGGTTATAGATTACTTATAGTTATAAGCTCCTAATTCAAACTGCTCCTTAATTGCTGCCAGAGAACACTTCATTACCAACATACTTAAGCTTAAAAAAAATATATTTGCACTCACTTAATAATATATATTTAATAATAAAATAACCACATCTTGGGAATTTGACCTGGAGTATAATGATTAAGCAAATCCTGTATGTAAGTAGAGGCAGCTGTAACTTCTTTAGTTTCACTGAAAGTGCCTAGATGGAAACTAAACTCAGCCTATGCAATTGAGTTTGTGGAGACAATTAGGTTAAGAATTATATTGCGGATTAAAAATACGGTCCGCAGGTTGCTTATTTATGACATAGCCCAACTCTACTGTACCTGTGGATATATGCCCTAATGTATTTTTGTTTTCTGGGAATATAATAATTTGTATCAAAAATGTAATTTATGCGTTACAGTATGATATAATCTCTATTGACTTCTTTAAAATTACGCAAAGAATACATTTGGATATCCTTTGCTTCAGAAGATGCATGTCTCTTAAAGTATAATACATGTCATTAGCTGCCACAATGGATCGTAAATAAGCAACTTATGCAGACCACTATATTTCATTGAAAATCCTGGCTTTAATGATAGTTTTGTTAACTGAACATTCAGATATACACCTAATGGAATTTTCCATTTGATGACTAATTGATGACTCCTCATTGATTTCAAAGGAAAAGAAGTGCTTTTGAAACACTACCCTTCTGCCAAAAGTTTGGTTGTTTTGGTGTTTGGTTTTTTTTTTTTTAATTTAAAGCAGTTCAGGTTTATATATTATGAACACATTTTACTTTGGTTACTCAACGTATCTATAGTGTCAAAGCAATATTTATTTGTCTTGACAGAGTTAAAAGCAATTGCACAACTAGACTAATTTACTGACTGAAGTTTTAACTGATGCTTAGCTAAGGGTGTGTGTTTTGGCAGCAATTCAAATACAGTAACTAGTTAGAAAATGTAAATGCTAAGGTGATAGCTGAAAAGGCCTTTGTTTGCTAAGCTCTGATCAACCAATCATGCATTACTTAATTTCCTCAGTGTGTAATGTGACTTTTAGGATGCTACAGGAACATGTATGGCCAAAATGGTCTTTCAGGGAAATTTTAACATCTCAAAGAAAAGCAGCTGGATTTTTAAGCAATTGGGAAGGCATGAAAGTGAAGTAGTCATCTTAATAAAGCAGCAAAGTAAAGGGAATCCTCTGTATGCTCACAATAAGATCATCAGGCTGTGCTTAACGATTATTAATTTAATAGAAAAATTAATTGTGAAGGGGAAAAAGTTACCTACTCAGAGCTGGTTTGCATGTAGATGCTCAGTAATGACATGTGATAGTTCTTGTAGCAAACTTATGCATTGTGTATGATGTGGAATAATGCTCCTGTTAATGTATCTAATGTTATAATTTTTATCTTTTCATTTGGTTATCTGGTTATTTATAATAGTCCACATTGAGCCATGGCCAGAATAATTGAATGTATCTTAAAGGTAGCTAGGATATATTGCTCAATCACTTGTGTTGTGCAATCTGATTTAAGGGGGAGAAGGAATTTGTGCTGACTGTGAACTTCTTCAGTTTAATCTGATGAATCATATCTAAGGAATCCTAGAAACTGAAATCTCAAAAGGCCTTTCTTTGAATGCTTCCTCTTAGTGCACACATCTTTAATTGCTGGGTTCTCTATTGCAAACTGCAACTTTTCTTTGCTTTCTAGCGTTAATTGCTTATAGAGACTTAGAAATATTGAGCTAGATTTTTAGCATGGGGGCTAATTTTTTCAAGTTGAATGTGACACATAATGGTGTAAGAATGGTGAGTAAATTTTTCTTTTAGGTGACTGTGCAGCTGCTTTCTTCAAACATGGGTATTATTTTTGCTATACTTCAGTCTCTTTATAAATCTATGAAGCAAAGTAACTCAGGCCTTTTTCAGGTCTTTCAGTTCTGCTGAATGCTTTGCAGGAAAATGATTGACAAAACAATATATTTATGAATAACAGGTTTTTTTTTCCCAAGATATATTGTTTGAAAAGCTGTTGCTGTAGGAAAATCGATGTAAACTTACATGCTGTTCTACAAAAATTCTTTACCCTAACCAGTAACCAACAAATGTGGTATTTAGAAAAATGTAGTGCCAGCCATAAGAATTCTGGTTTTAAAATCAAGGGTAAAACAAAATGACGTGCAAAACTAAATCTAAATGAACTTTACCTGTCTGTTCCAATGCTTGCCATTCTTAATTCCAGCCTGGTGTCTGGGTGAAACCTCTAGTCATCTTTTCCAAGCTGAATGAGACTGGAAGGACAAGGGAAGAAGAAATAAAGAGGAGGGGGGGAAGTGCTTATAAACAACAATATTCATATCAGTCCTTCATGTGGTTTTGGCGACAGAAATGTCATCCCTTGACCAGACCTGTCCTATCAAGACTCAGATAGACTTTGTATCTTTCTTTTCACCTATTACTGTAATAGAAAAGCAAGTGTGGTGTCCTGCATGTTAAATCAGTTCATAGGCAAGTAAAGATGAGAACAATATGCGTGCAGAAGGCTTTAGTAATGCAGTACTAACAATACAGGAGGAATAATATTAATACAGATCAAGACTCAGTGCAGATGTACATGGGAAATGAAAGTTGTGCTGTTATTTTCACCTATATTTTTACCTGTACAAACTTGGCAAAATGGTTTGGCATGCCCTGTAACAGGACTGAGAGCTACAATCTCCTAAGAATAGTACAGCAAAAACATGGTAACTGAATAGTTAAGGTGTCTCTTAATCCGTAGCAAAGCAAGATATTTTTTTAAATGTCTATATAAATCAGCCCTATGGTTTTTGTAGTGGTTTCAGTTGTTAAGGGTGAGATCAGCAGGCCTTGTCCCACACTTGAGGAGTTTAAATACTGGTTGAAATACTTGGTTTTCTTTAGTGCATTCCATTGCAGAGCATCTTGTTTTGCTTTTGCCTCTCCCACTTCCTTTCAGAATTGTACCAGCAGCCTACAGGCTTGTTCAGCATTTCAAAGGGGCAATATGATTCCCAGATCAGAATGGTGTCAACATGAGACAGTCTGCCTAGTGTTATTTTTTTGTAAGTTGTTTCTTTGTTTACACTGTGAAATGAGAAGGGGGGGGATCAAATTGTGCACAATTGGCTCCAGTAAATACCAAGTGACAGTAAATGCCTTGTTTATTGCCTGGAGAAGGCTGGTAACTTGCTGAATTTCCATCGAGGCTCCTTCGTAAAGGAGCAGGGCTCAGATCTCCCTTGGAGCTGCTTATGCAATTGATGGGGCAGGGTTTTGGCTGCTGGAGCAGCAGGCTTGCATAACATGGTTCATAATCCAGCACTGCCTTCCCAGCCTGAAAGGACCTTTTTCATAAGGCATTTTCTATGACAAAAACTGCTTCCAGATTTTTACACAATTACTGAAATAATGGTACCCTAACTCTTAAAAAAAAAAAAAAAAATAAAATCTTGTACAAGAGATTCTTGACCTGATCTTTCTGTATATGGAGCACCTCTTTTTTATCAAATAATGAATCATAAGATTCTTTTTTTCATACCATGAAGGCAATTTTGTCTTTTATTAACAGAATTCTTGTTGATGCAACACTGAAGAAATTGCATTATGCCAACTAAGCATTTCTTGGAGGCCTTAGCACAAATAAGCTGTTTTCTGAGTTTGATTTTTCTTATATGACCTATATATATGAAAGCATAGGTGACCAAACCTGCAACTAGAAGGTTTAGTCTGTGTACTTGAGAGAGGAAGGCCTGAATAACAGCATGATATTAATGCCACAAAGATGTTGTCTGTGGAGATGGCTGCAGTGGTTACTTAAGGACAATGGGAATTGGGATGTCTTGTTCTTTATTGCAGCCTAGAGGCATGCATTCTTCTTGCTTTAACAAGAAACTTCCATCTATTATTCTTCAACTCCCTTCATAACATACCGTACCCATCTCCAGATGCTTGATTACTCTCTGCATGTTTCTGTCCTTACAGAAATGTATGCGTCTCCGTGTTAGCTGGGCTGAAAATTCTAGAGCGGCCAATGGGTGGTATTTATGTGTTGCAATTCAGGTCCTACATTGCTTTGTGGCCTGTCTGTGCAAATTTATATTTAGGGTCTTTAGATGAGGACTCATGCAGCCTAAAGTGACATAAATGTTTATATTTCTATTTTATCTTTCAGTTGATAGAACGAAAGACAGAACTGTAGGAAAAATATGTTGATGAAGTCTCCTTGGGAGTTGGAAGTAGGCAATCTAATATGCTTTCCCCTGCTGTCCCTGAACTGCCCCACTGATTCTTCACACCCAGCAAGAAAAATGTTTCCAGCTTATTACAAATTTGGTGTTCCTCTGGGTACTCATCAGCTAGGAGCTGGTGACTTGGAAAGAGCTAAAGTTACATACACATCTCCCATCATTGTCAGCTGTAATTGCAGATAATTGGTCTTTCTGAAAATAACTTTGGTGGTGAAGAGGTGACACTACTATTTCAGAAGGCAGGATTCAGAATTACTTCTGTGAGATCCCATGAAACCTGCTATTATGATGCATGTAGCAGTCATTACTTGCTTTCCTTTCGTGAAAGCAGATATGAAAAGTGAAGCAAAGAAATGTATTTAAATATTACTTCTTTAAATTGTTATAATGACTAATTCTAAATGTGATTGCCAAAGTCATCATCTTATTCACAAAAGCAGCAGTACTGAAAGCTTCGTAACTGTTGCACAAATAGTAGGAGTTGCCATATGTTTATGCATTGTTAACCCACTGTCTTCAGGAATTGGACTCTGTGCCAGCAATATTAACAAGGAAAGGTTTCTGATGGAAAGTGGTCACTATAGGAAAATTCTATCTCAAGTCTTACTCCTTCCATTGTTTCTCTGCTGCCACTAGCACTTTCACCATCATCTCTGCTGTTTCATTACACAAATTATGGATCGCTTTTTGACTAGTTTACCAATATCTGGATTGTGCCCAAATCTTGAGGTGGTAATTGGAGGGACTGCTGTTTTTATCTAGTGGATTCTCTGACACCCTAGGAGATTATTATTGGATTAAACACAGTATCATAATAATTTAATTTATGTCTCAGATTCACTGAGTGATGATGTTCGGTTTGGATTTGAATGACCAGAAAATGACTGTCGTTCTGAATCAACTTCTGTCAACTCCCTAAGGGGTTGACAAAAATCACATTAAATCTCTGGCAGGAATTGTTCAGATTCATATTTTGAAAAGCCAATAGTTTGGCTGTAGCAAACAAAATCTGAGATGTGGGATCAACAATTGAAGTAAATTCTCAGATTCTTTTGGATTTTATTATTGAAATGCAAATGCATTCTTAATATCAGCTGAATATAAATCAGGAGGTATGTTTCCAGGTTATTAACAAAAGTTAAATCTTTTATGAGAAACTGCACATCTTTGATTTGTGGCTACCTAAAATGCAAAATATGTATCATTGTACACAGTCTGGCTAATCTCCACTAAGCAGCCCTAGTGTTTCATCTATGAGAAACTGGAACCCAATCAAACATTCTGCTTATGCAGTCTTATGTTATTTAATGAACTACTAACTCCAGGGTTATTTGATCTTTGACAATTTGAGGGCAGGGATGGGAGGTAAAGTTACATCTTCACTGGCAAAATCCCTGTTAATTTCAGAGTTTTTAATTGAAAGAAGTGTTGGGTCAAGTCTGTTGTACAGCAATGCATTCACTAAATTGTGTATGATTGTAAATCCAGTTCTTACAGTAAAAACCATTGTAAGTAAAGTTATGTGAATTCAATTTTAAATTCAGTCTTTCACATTCTAAAAGGGTCTGCACTGACTAATAAACCCAAACCAAAATCTGAAATTTTTAATTGCCACATAAGTTTCCATGTACTCACTGGACAAGAGAACTCTCACTTTTACCCCTTTAAAAGCCCTCAGCTCTGTTTGATTGGCTCTTTAAGCATAAAATGAAAAAATTTCCCCCCATCTCTACCATGGTTGTCAATGTGCCATTTCTGTGCTATAGATTTGTGTTAGTGTAGCCCCCTGAGCATACACACCTCCTCTTTTGATACCTAAAATATATTACTGTCATATAAATCAATCAAAAATATAAGGCATGTTTATTAAAAAATCATTATATCTTCACTTTACATTCATCATTGTATGTAGTGGATGCTTTGCATGAAGGTTATTTGAAACAAACAAAATTTGTCTTATCAGATTATTTAGTTATGTAGAAATCTGGGATAATTCATTGCAAGCAGAAAAGCCACATAATGGTATATATAATGGGGAAAGTTTTCCGTTTATTGGAAAAAAATCAAATTAGTAGCTTCAGAAATAGCCCTGAGTCAGACAGCTAGCTCTATTATTATGTTACTTAGAAGCTAATGTATTATGAACAAGTGCCAAATATTTCTGTGTAATGCAGAGGAGATTAAATGGAAGCTTCTATTTTTGAGATCCGCTTTGTAGCGTACATGTAATCAACAGAAAGTCCTAGATAACAAGTAGTACACAGATAGCCCTGCTAATTATGAATAATTATGTAAATGGATCTAATCTGAGCATTGTACTTATCTGAGGGATTAAGAGTACATACAAATCAACAGGAAAGTTTTGAAAATAAATTTACAAAAAGTCAATTAAAAGTTTATTTTTAAATGATGTGGGAGCCTAACTCAGCTATGTAGTCTTGTTTAAAGTCACATGTCTAGCATGAGGAAGGAGAAAACTCCCTGACAGGGCTAGACTGCATATCAGGTTTTAAGTCTGGTCAAGAAACTTGCACAGTACTTGGTTGTCAGAGATGACAAAAATTGCAAGCTTCTGAATATGCTTCTGTGCAATTCTTGGCTAGTTCAGTATGGTTTTATACTTTCTGTATTATTTCTTTACTGGAAAGGTCAGTGTGTAGGGTTGCAGAGCTGGACATAGTTTCTCCAGTTAATACACTGCAGCGGCAGCTCCAAAACTATCGTTCATGCAAATATTCTCATTTCTGAGACAAATGCCAAAATTTACTTCAAAGATCTCTGTTCTAGGAAAGTTCAGATCTAGTTAGCACTATCCATAGCATTCTCAGTGTAGGTATTTAAACTGATTTGCTTTATTTTGAAATAGGATTTAGCATGCATTTCTTACTCTTTAGAAATGTTTAGGACTTAACAGAAGTATCTAGGATAAATTTCACAGGAATGGGCTTATTTAAAATATTCTCATCCAGAGCAGGTAGATGGCCTAGCTTGGAGTGAGAGAAAGCTGCAGCAAGAGTTGACTTACCCAAAACTGACCTACCATTTTTCTGATTCTGTGCTTGTGGAGCCAGGGCAAAGAAGACATCAGTGAATTTATGCTTGTACCATGGACTTACAGGTTCTGAATATATTTACCTTTTCTGAATAGTTATTGTTTTGGTTTGGGTATGTGAAAATGTTGCTAAACTTACAGGTGATTGTTTAAGCTTTTGTGGGTAGCAGTGGTTACTATCTTGCATGTTTTGAAGTGCCCATTGAAGGTTCCAAAGAACTCAGTTAGCATTTTAGTTCCATATGGCACTGTCTGTAGGAGAGGATCCCACTCGGCAACAGTGTTTAATGAAAATCAGAATGGATTGTTGTGGCCACTGGAGGAAGTGATAATTAAGGCCCTGGGAGATGGAAGGGGTATGCTTCAAGGCTACCTGGCAGAGCAGCAAGAGTGTTAGCACACTGCTGATTGGAAGAGAACCCTAAAGGCAATTACTGCTACCTCATTAAAGGGATTAAAAACACCTTTTCTAATACTTAGAGCCTCTTGTGTGTTGGCTCTGTAGACTTTCTGAAAGTGGCTGAACAAGAAACCAAATTTTGTTTTGGCTTGCTTTTGTAAGAGTATAATTTAAAAAAAAAAAAAAAAAACCACTACTTCTAAATCAGAAACAAACTGTCTTTTCAATAGGTATTTGTTGCTAATTCTTAAGTAAAATTTACAGAGACAGCTTGTTCCTATTGGCTTTCAAGTATTTACATGCTATTTTAAAAAAATACACGTGGGCCTAAGCAAGTTCAGTTAGGGAGCCTTTTAAAGAATTTTCCCAAGATGTATTTAATTTACTGGGAAATTTTTTCCCTTATGCTACCAAATAAGTTGTTCTTCACAGAAGAACATTTTTCATACATAAAGACAGTTCTTTATGGATTAAATCTTAAAACTCTCACTTGGACAAATCAGCTTTGATGAAGTACCTCCAGATTAGCTTTTTAATTTTTGAAATTCAAAACACAACATATTAAATGATAAGGTGGTAGCACATACAAGATGATAATTCTGCTATTTCTAAACATTTTGATTTTTTGAAAGCTGAAAGGTCTGGAGTTGTTCCTTCTACCACATAATCTCAATATTAGATATTAGTTCTCCCTCAGTATGCATTTACACAGTTTTCTTTAAGTAGTACTCATTTGAGTAATCACCAGCTCATTGGAATGATACATGAAAATTGCATAATTCTGTCCTTATGAAATTTTGTAAAGGCTCTAAAATTCTTACTAGACGGTGGGATAAAGCTGATTTTTATTACCAGTCTGTTCACAACTAGGGAATACTCATGTGATCACTATGGTGAGATTCTGGTGTGTTTCTAGAGCACACCAACATTTATCCATAGCATCCTACTGGGAGCTAAATAGTGTGTGATATGAACAGAACATGCCTTAGAGGAGCTTATGAGTTGATACAAAAGTAATGCAATGAGAAATGGTAACAGGCAGAAGGGGAAGATCTGAGGAAAGTCAGAGGTCACAGAAATTAAAATTTAATCCTAAGGAACTTTTTTATACCTATTTCAAGTGCTTTGTTTAGGCAAATAGGGTGTTATTTAGTCGTCAAAATTTGGCCGGATTTTTGCTTCCTCTCTGAATGTAGTAGTTCAAGTGCGTTTCTTGAGCTATTCTCGTACTGAATGAGTCTTTGTTTCTGGTTATGAGGCTTTATTTATAAAGGACCACTAAGAAGGATGCATATTCTGAAAATAAGGCTTTTTCTGTAACCACCTCTTATTTATTTGTTTGGGGTTCTGGGATGAGTTCCATTTCCTAAGTCTCCCAGGAAGCCCCTGTGCTCATCCCAGCACATCTGCAAGAGGGTGTGCTGGTGTCTTTTAGACACTGATAATATCTGACATTTAACTGGCTCATTGAAATTCTCCAGGGAATTTCCAAATGGTGATATACCCCCTTAGCTGCCTAGTTATCTTAAGACAATGACTGAGTTTTATCGCTCCTGTCATTGAGGCAGCTACTGTGGTGTCAAGCTAAGAAGGACCATCTGGGATAACTTTGCAGATAAGTTCCAGTGATTTGCTTAGACTTGTGTTGACCTTAAAGCAACATTCTTCGTTTAGGCTGTGAAGCACTGTGTAGAGGTATTTGCATCTGAACATGTTTCCTCTTCTGTTTAACATATTTTATTATTTTAAGTTCAAACTGGTTGTGACGTTGATTCCTCCCTTGTGACAGCTATACTATTACAAACAGGAAGTTTGCCTCTTGTGTGGTTGCTATTTATCAGCATAATTTCCTTCTCAAGAGGACTGTACACACTAAACATATTCTCTAGACGTGTCTGCTGTCATCAGTCCTGTGCTTGAATTGTTCATTATCATGTCTCTAACTCTAGTTTTATATAACTGTTGGGACTGTTCAAATTGTTTCCAACCAAAGTTCAGAACATCGTATATTGTGGCAGTCACACTTAGTGAAATACCAATTTCTCCAGTGGTAACATTGGGCTAAATAATGCTGCTGTTACATGGATTAAATTTACATAACATGTTGTCTTCCAAGGTCTTTTCATTAATTTGGTAACAAGACACAGTGGTTAATAGATCAAACGACAGCTACGCTGAAGATGGAATTTCAGTCTCTGAAATGCGAAGACAACAGCTGCAATTCCGTGGGACAATGTAGATCAGTCTTGAATAAAGTTTTTTCATTTAAGTGGTTGTGGCTTAGAAAAATGCTTCTAGGGCAGATTAAACCCAGACACGGAACATCTTTGGGAACTTCTGCAAAATCTTCTTCGTAGAAAAAGTCTTACTGTTGGAATTACATATATAATCTGGATACCAGCTTCAGTCCAAGAAAACTCAGACAGCACCAAATAATTATTTTGACAAAAATTAGTGTTATATTTAAGTAAAGGTGTCTCAAACATTTGATTTCACAAGAAAGAGACATGAAAAATATTTTATGAAATATGCTTTGGACTTTACTAATTTGTATACAGAAAGTATTCAGACACTATAATGGTAGGTGAAAGCACAAGCAGGCATGCTGATAGGTCCTAGGCAAATCATAGCAGTTCAGTTGTTTCAGGATCTGGCCCAGCAAAGACTACAAGCCATTGTGGAAATCAGAATTTTGAGTTTTACAGCCAAATCAATCTAGTATTCTTAATTGTCATCTAAAGCTAAGGGTCATTCTGAGTGGTAATGCTGATTTTTTTTTTTTTTTTTT
>NW_009648337.1:3339391-3358814 GCF_000708025.1 Charadrius vociferus
TTTTTTTTTTTTTTTTTTTTTTTTTTTTCTGGAGGTATCAGCATTTTGTATTTAATGGGTGTGCAAGTGTATGCCCAAATCTGCCATCTCTTTTTTGATAACTTCTTTGCTTTCCTTTCCTGGTTTCTGTGTAGTAAGAAAAACACTGCTAAATGGCCTAACCTCCAGATATTTTTCCTTAGTGACAGCTGGAAAACATGCTCTCCAAGAAGTAGTAGGCAAAACAATAACTCCAAAAGAGCTCCAGCTAAAAGGAATATAAAAGTTAACAGCTACAAGCATGTTTTCAAATACAATCTAAGTAGGAGGCTACCAACTGTGGCTTTTTGAGTGGTGCTATGACTTTTCCCAGCATTTCATACAAGTAAAATTCCATCACAGGAGGCAGATGCCTGGTCTGACTGCAAATTTCCTGAAATACGGAAAGCAAAAGATGGGCTACAGGGGGAAAGAAAAGAGTTGTTTCCCAGTCTGTAGTAGCAAACTAAGACAGGCTAGGGCACAGATTCAAGTGCTGGCCCTTAGTCATCCATGCTGTTTAATTGTTAGCACGCTCCCTGAGGCAGTGCGCTCCTCCAGGCAGTGTAAATGCATGGCTGGGGGGTTGCACAGGGCAGGACTGGGCCTGGGGCGAAGACGGGGCCCCCTCTGTGTGTGTGCGCACAAAAGATGGGAGTTCAGCCGTCCTGGAGGTAGGCTGGGCTGCCTACCACTTGTCCTCAGGGTCAGAGACTAGGTTCTGGCTGACCTTATTTATTTGTATATATGTAGTCACAGAGCCCAAGAGGGGAAGAAAGGATTGTGAAGATCCTGAAAGAGGGATAAAATGAAGCTAGTGAGAAGAAAGGTATGAACAAAGAAAACTTTTTAGAGTCCTTTTTTTATTTAGAGGGACCAAGAATTTCTGAAGTGGTTACGAGTTTTGTTTACTGTCTGTTCCATATAGATTAATTTAAAATAACTTGACCATTTGTTGTGCTTGTGTTGTTTAATGACTGCAAGTGCTTGCCTGTACTGAAAAGCTAAATCATGAGGTCTTTTTACTTGGCTCCCTCAAGATTAAAGGTACCATTAATTAATGGTGAGGATAAGACATTTCAGCCTAAAAAGATAAGCTCTTTTTCCTACCAAAGCACCTGCATAAATATAGAAAAATCCAGAATCAACAGAAGATATAAATGTTATATAATGTGACTCAGAAAAAGCACAGATTTCGGAATATCAGTGAATGTTTTAATTTCAACTACTTTTTGTCTTTCATATGGAGACGAGTGTCATTACTAGTGAAGTCAGAAATTGCCTGCTTTCCCCTTATTATTATTTATTATGTATTTTCATTTCTGTGTAGCTATAGAAATTTTTTATATGTGAAAATGCAAGTATGTTTATGCTACAATCCTGTTACTTTTATTCTGTAGCACTTGCACACTGTAAACATAGTCAGTATCCTACTCCTTTGCAACTCTCAGCCCATTATCTAAGTTCTGAAGTGAAACATTTCAAAAATGCTATAAATATTTTTCTGGAACTAAATATGAATGAAGATTAATTAAACACCAGGGCTTGGCACGGACACCTCATTCTCTAAGGTCTAAGCACCATTTTTTTTGATTGCATTGCAGTGTGAAACTATCAAAAAAGAAATGATAGGGCAGATCCTGGTACTTTATTTAAAAGATATGGCATTTGAAACAAGATTTGATAATTGTGAAGGGGGAAATAGCTACAATTTAAAATGAGTGTTACTATCTGTTTCCGACTACAGTTTTGCAACAAGTCTAAAATAATTAGAAGCTCCCATGGAAATACATTGGGAACCTGAGTGCATAACCCCCTTAAACTAATAGGCTAGGATCCTTAAACTAATAGGCTAGTGAGGAGAGGGGCCTGGAAGGAGTGAACTGTAATCAAATTTTTATAGATTTGTGCGCTACAGTTGTCTCTGTATTGTCCGCGTACATTCCTGGAAGGTACTGCTTTTCTGTCAGCTAGTAAATATTGAGAGTCTGTCTTCAAAAGAAAACGTAGGCCTAAATCTTGTTCTCCAAATGATATAAATATAGAATATTTTCACCAACACCACCCAGTCTATGTAAAGGATCCACTCTGTGACATCTCTTCCATATGTCAGTATAACACTGGACTTTTTTTTTATTGACATGCTTGGTATCTCATTTCAGTAACTGATATGAAATTCAAGTAAAGTAGAAGATAAGATCGTAGCCATGCATATATCTAAGGGCAAGCAGCCTTGTAAGCCTGTTACCCTGTTACAGTTCTGAAAGAAGTCCTCAGTAGCAAAACAAAAAGCAAGACCAGAAAGTCTACTTCTTGCGTTGTCTGTTTTGGTGTGCTTAACTGTTGTTGCAAAGCAGATCGAGGAATTTGGATTCCTCACGTACTTTTAGGGTGCAAAATACATTCGATACCTTCTTCTGCCTTTGACACCAGATAGGGTCTGAAAAGGGCTTCACCATCTGTGTTTGTGTTGGCTTGGTCTTTGCGTGTCTGGTGGGTAAGTCCCACAAGTATTTCTCTGTGAATAGTACTTCAGAGTCTTAGCTGATGCATTTTTGCATGTTCCATTGTTTCTTCACATGACAAATGCACTGACAGTTTTTACACATCCCATATATTTCCATCCCTTGTTTTAGAGAAGTATAAAATAGGATGGTTAAACTTTCCAGTTATCTGATGTCTTTGAGCATTCTTTGAACTTAGTATTAACTCCTCACAGTATTTATGTATAAAGATGCTTTAGAAATGTCTACGCCTTACGTAGAATTTCAGCTTCTCTATCCATATATTGCATTTTAAAAGCCATTTAAAGGAAACAGTTTTCCATCTCTGGGACATGTTTCTACTCGTGATACAGCCACCTTTTACCACTCTGATGCGGTAAATATGTCTGGTAAATCAGGAGGCTGGAGATTCACTGCATGCAAAATGGTTGAAACAGCTGGGACAGGGAAGGGGGACAAGCTTTGTCAGAGATTAGCTTTGACAAAGAAAGAAATTTGTGCCTGGAGAGTCTTAGTAATGGAGGAATTTTCCTGACTAAACATTTAATGGCACTTCAGGATAAGACTTCTGCATATGAGAGGAACAGGCATCCTTAATCTTCAAGGAAAGGAAGCTGGCTTGTATTTGGACCGGGGAAATGCAAGTTGGTAAGCACAGTTAAGAAAGTGAAAGAAAAATAAATTTAAAAAAAAAAATAAGAAAATTTAGGATACATTTTTAATTATAAAAATACTTTTTAGTACTAAAATGGACTATAACTTTACTTCTTGCATATTGCAAGTTCCTGATGAAGCAAATTAGGCCAAAATACTCAAGAAGGAAGTTGAAATGTAAATGAGAATCTTGGACGACCTTGCTGTATGCTTGAACATATTGAAGATGCAGCTTAGTTTCTTGACATGCTATTGCATCCTCACAGGTCAACTTTACGCTGACTTCTGTGAAATTTAGAATTTAGATTTGTATGTGTACAAGCTGCAGATACAAATAAACTATGTGTTTGTTTAGACAGTGTTAAGTAATTTTGCCCGGAAAAGTAAAGAAGAAATGTCTTTCCAGGAGATTCCTGTTAAATAATAGCCTCTCTATGAATTTAATCCTCAAGAACTAGGATATTGTTAAATAGTACTATATTGTTATAGGGACAAAATGGTGGACTATTGACGTAGTTTTAAAATGTAAATACAGCTTTTCTTTTATGTCTAGGTCTCTCTCTCAAATATCTGATTTGTGTTACAAAAATAAAACAACAACAAGTAACTTATGTTTATAGAAAAAAAAATTGGAACCATGTGTTTAGAACTAGGTTATTACTGCTTTCACAAATGGTTTGTTGTACAGCTTTTTCAGAATTATCCCAGATAAGTATTTTGTAGATGATGAGCTGGAATTAAATTAGGATAATACACCCTGCATTATTAAAAATATGAAGTAAAATAAGGAAAAGTATCTTTCTGGCTGAAGGTTAGTTGTCACCTTAAAGAATTTTTGGTTTAGGTTATTAAAGCACTCAGTAATGATTGGCTGCCCTTGGGAGACATTTGTTAATATTTTATTCCTTGTAAACATCTGGATTCAATTTAGTCAAAGAACATTGTGAGTGAAAACTGGCCTCTCTCCAATGCACTGCAATAGGTGTCTGGAGGTTTGAATACTTCGTTTGCATTACCCTTCTGAGATAAAATTTACCATCAATCCAACTAACTTAGTATTAAAGGGCACTTACTAGGTCTCAGTATCTTAAAGAATCAAATTCAAGTTCACGTGCAGAATGCTGCTGCAGTGTAATAATCATAGGATTTGTAATAGAGGTGTACAAAACATTTTGGGGATCACTTTGCAAAGATAAAACAGTAAAATAATTTCTAATCCTGGGTAGTGGAAGTTTTCACTCTGAACTTATTTTTGTTGTTTGCCATTTGATGTCACAACAGAAATATGACAAGCTCCTTTGCTAGCCTTTGGCAAATTTCCAATTTATTTCCTACAAGAGTAAATGAATTGGGACCTTTACGATCAAATCAAAGAAGCACCAAGCATCTCCCTTTGAGGTACTGAATACTACATGAAACAGCAACACTGTCCTGAATCCATGAAGAAAATATCCCTTGATGATCATAATATTTATGTTTTTGTCTATAAGCAAAAACCTTTGTAACCACGAAGGACATTGATATTGTTGATTAGTTACTGAACAAAGTTAAGTCCTTACCACTATAATGTAGCTGTAACTTCAAAGTGATGGGCCTTCTTGATTGAATTTAAGTTGCATGGTCAAGTCATGTTCATTTTGCAATTTATAAACAACATGGGAAGCTGTTCCCATATGTAATAAAAGCCTTTTTGGGGGGAGTAAGGAGATGAGGAGAGGTCTAGCTGAACATATGCTCTCCAGCCTGTATTAAGCTTCTCTGGCTTTGAGCATAAACCACTGGAGTCAATTTTTCATCCTGATTCCTTGCAATTTTGTAGTCCTTTGTACCAAGGAAATCAAACAGTTGCGTTTCAATTTGTAAAAGTATGATATGCCAATATCTTAAAGGTTGTAAAGATTAATTTTATAAAGTTTTCTGATTGTGGAAAGTGTTACTTAAGGTTTAATTAAGCACCTTTACATCCTCATAAGGTATGCAGTTCGTATTATGCATGCTCTGTCCTACTTCCCCTAGTTTTTGGGACATCATTATTGGGGCATGGATCAGTTGCCAAAGCATAAATGTCCATTGCCATTGTGATATTCCATTTCTCTGGCTGACCATTCATAAGGGAACAGATATCCTTTATGTTCTCTGTTATATCTAAACACATTTTGAAAATAATTTGAAGCAGTATATGTTTCACAATCATTCTAAATATTAAACGCTATAGGTGTAATCCTAAGACCCTATACCCTAACTATCCCTGAAGGCCAGAGAGATTCTTCAGGGCCAGCTTCTAATATATTTGCTTAGATGTGCTGTCTCCGTTTCACTTCAAAAGTTCCAGTGTTAAGGGAAACTGTAGAAATATTTACTAACTGGCAGGAAAGAGAAAATAGAAAAATAATAATGCTCAGAAATCAAACAGTAAATATTAATGCAAAGGGCTCCTTTTTTTTTTTTTTACAGTACCTTTAAGAATTGTATGGTATAGCAATATGGGTGTGCAGAACATGGATACTTCCTATGTGACTATCGCTTGTCATGGATCTTATGAGGGTTTTTCTTTGAGATTTTGGTTGCAAAAATAATCAGTCCAGATTTTTGAAGCATAGAAATACATTCACTTTTTGAGTGTCCCTCTGCAGTTTTCCTTGGCTTGATAGAAAACAGCCATCAAAGGCCAGTGGAAAGGTTGTTCTTGGCCTCCTTCCCATTTTGTAGTAGGTGAAGGTCCATGTGACACTGGTATCCAGATCCCTGTAGGGGGATGTGGGTGCATACATGGACTATATAAATCATAATAAATCACTTGTTTCAAACATAGTTTATCCTTTTTCTTGGCATCTAAATGATTGAGACTGCGCTGTATTTACTTTGTCTCTTCCTAAATGTTGTATTGAAAAGGAACAGATTCTTCCCTGCCCGTTTCCTCCTATGACTCCTTTGAATTCATTTCAGTATTTTTATTTCTAAGCCTTTTTCAGGTTACTCAGAGGTGTAATGGACTAAGGTTCCAAAGTGGTGTGGTGAGCTGGGCAAGAGCAGAGGTCCATTTTAACAGTATTGTGTCAAGAAGGCTGATACCTGTGTGCCCCTCAGGTATTTAGTTAAAAAATGAGGATAGGACAGTTTCAAAATAGTGCATTCTTTCTCTATTAGTAGCTCTTAAAAATAAACAACAACAACAACAAAAAAAAATGCCATGAACAAAAAACCCAACACCACCACCAAACCAAAACAACACCACACACACACACACACCTTGTACTCTCATTATCCTTCAGAAAACTATTAATAATATTGGCACTGGCAACATTTCAGAGATAAAAGTAGTTTCTTATCAAGTTTTATGCATAGCTTGTAATCTTTTTCTCCTACTGAATTGCAGAGATATCTTGAAGTGTTTCAGATGAAAACCCCTTTTTCAATAATTTTCCCATAATTATATTATAGAGGAGCTCCACCAGTTTTATCTATTGGCATCCAAAAGTATAGCATCAGCATAGCAAAAGTCTAAAATACTTGACGTGCCACTAACATCTTATTTCCCAAAAGTTAAAGGTAGAAAATGAGACTGCAAACAAGCACCAAATATGAAGAAAACAACACCAACTGCTGCAATAAGTGAATTTGAATATGCCAGGCTAAGACTGCCAATACCACAGAGAAAAAAAAAAAAAGAAAAAAAACCAACTAAACAAAAACAGACCCATCCAACAACAAACAACCCTACCATCCCCCCAAAAAATCCACAAAACCTCTTTTGGTGAGAAAGAAAATCAGGAGGGCTGGTTGATGTTCTTGAACAACTACACATAACAGTGGAAGTGACAACCTTTCTGTTTATTTCCTTAAGTATAAATGAAAGCAGAATAAATAGACAGAGATTCTTTGCGAGTCAGGTCATTTCCAGCTATAGTCTTGCTTCCCTGTATTTTGTAAAGGTACTTGAAGTCATCTGTTCGGGGGATTGCCCTAGTTGTGCAAGTACTTGTTATGGAAAGACAACACTTCTGTTTACACTGGTATGACTTTCAACAAAGGTCAGATGCTTCCATGCAAGCTGTAGCTTTTTATGCACAGAGTTTACAGGAGATCTCTAACTCTTGTCACTGTTGACTAGTAGCCGTAGCTATCTGCCAGGAGCTGAAAATCTTACTCATTCAGGGTTAAATTCTTTGGAAAATAATACAAAACAAACATAAAGAATTTTGTTGCCTGTAGACAGACTGAGAAGCTAGCTGGATTAGTTCTCACTACACAAGCCACTGTCATTTTCAGATTTTATGGAACTTCCTGATTCCAGCACTCCCTCCCTGACAGTGAATGAACCAGCATTTAGCACATGCTGTCTGAATATCTCAGTGTCTAATTTTAAGTATGTTTTTCACTGCCATCTTTGTGTCTCTCTTTTTGCAGTAGCTTAAATGAGGTCAAAGATTTTATGCCTACAATGCAGGCTAATGTATCTGAGTAATCTAGTCAGCAGTTTAATACAGGATTTAGGGGTCTTGAATCCCCATTTTGCTTCCAGGTGTCCATTGGTTTAAAAAAAAAAAAAAAAAAAGGCAAACCTGAAAGCTGTATTATTGGCTGAGTGCTCATTTTAGCAGGCTCCTGATTTATTTATTTATTGCATATGACCTGGCTGACTGTTGGAGCTATGGAGATCCTCTGAGTGCTTCAGAAAACCGTCTGAAGAAAATGTGAGGCATTTTGCTGGTATTAGACAGGTGCAGGCGCAGTATTATGCACGGATCTATGCAGTATTTTCTTAGAAGGAAACGGTGTTTGCTCCAGCACACTAGCCCATGCGAGGTTGTTGCTTTCCCTCTGCTGGCTCCCCGCCTCTGCATTGGAACCATGCTTTGTGAGGCTTAGTGTGAGCAAGAGAAAGTTAGTTTTGTTTGACTTTTGTCATTATTAACGAAGAGAAGGCTGGTGTTTGTACCACCTTTCTTTTTGAAGCTCAGAATCCGTGATTATCCTTTTATGTCTTTTTGAGGTGACGTAATCCCTGTGCTTTTATTTTTCTATATATGAATAGCACATTAAAAAAAAATAAATCATTGTTTCTAAAAGTGGGATAAGGTTTCTCTTTAAGATCTTTGCAAGATCTCTCTATTTGGAGGTTTAAATTTAGAAAGCTGCTTTTCATCTGCTTTCCCCCTGGCTCCCAGGAGCCAGTCTCCGTGTAGCAGAGACTGCATTGCTATTTCCTTTTTAAATCTAGGACAGCAAAGCTATGACACTTTTCA
Source organism: Charadrius vociferus (assembly GCF_000708025.1). Taxonomy (NCBI): domain Eukaryota; kingdom Metazoa; phylum Chordata; class Aves; order Charadriiformes; family Charadriidae; genus Charadrius; species Charadrius vociferus. The sequence continues at coordinate 3,347,814 of NW_009648337.1, forward strand.
AAGTCCTGATCTCCTTGTTAATATGTCTTTTTACTGTGGGTGAAGGTAAAGCTTACGCAGGATATGTCCTAGTTTCCAGTTCCTAATTTCAGCAGAAAAACTTTAGCAAACAGAAGTTTGACAGCTTCTTGTATTGATATATATTAAATCTTGTATATTGTAGTGTGTGAAAGCTTTGTGCAAGATGGAGGAGATAAAATGCAGAAGTATGACAGTTTATGATCCACTTGTAAAATATTCTACTGCTACTTTTGAAAGAATTTCAAACCTTTTACAGCCAGTTAACTGAGATGTATCTGTCTACACATGAGTGCTAGAAACCTTTTAATGGTTCTCCAGTACCAGAAAGACATTGACGTATTGGAGTTAATTCAGTAAAAGGCCACTAAGGTAACCAGGGGGTTGAAGTACATGAGACGCAAGGAGAGGCTGAGAGAACTGGGTCATTTGAACTTGAAAGGGAAACCTTATTGCTCTCTACATCTGTTTAATGGGAAGGTATAGAAAAGACAGAGGGTGCCTCTTCCCAGGGAGTGTACAGCTATAGGATGAGAGACAATGGATGAAACTGAACACAGGAAATTACAATTACATATGAAGAGAAATGTTTTCACTGTGAGGGTGATCAAATACTGAAACAGATGCCTAGAGAAGTCATGGGATCTTAGTCCTTGGAGAACTGGGCAGGACAAAGCCCTGTACCACCAGATCTACTTGTACTTGCTTTGAGCAAGGGGGTTGGACCTAAGTTGTTCTGTGTTCCTGTGACTAAGCAAAGCTACTATATTTGATGCTGGGTTTGCCACAAGAATAGGGCAGGATGTCTTTCATATAAAAAAGCTTAATTATTTCTGTAGTTTCTCTGAAAATGGGGGACTCCAGATGTAGCAGCTATGGATCACACTTCCTCATCCTTTCGTTTCTCTGTACTCATGCAGCATTAATAGAAATTGGAGAAATAATACAGGAACAAATGACAGGCTAATACCATAATGCTTTTGCAAAGGGTTTGACCTGGCCAGCAGAGCATGTTAAAACCCTATTTGTGTGTGACTTTTGGTCCATGGTGAGGAACAGTGGGGTCATCAATGGCAGTGTTTTGAATTCAGCAGAGGAAAGCCCTAATGAGATTTGAGTTTTTGACCACTGATGATAGGAATGTGTGCCTCACACATAAATTCCTACTTTCAGCTGTTTCCTATTGCCCAATGAAAATCTCTTGCAAATATAAATATGCACATACATACTTTTTTCCTAAATTTAATCGCAGCAATGTTTTTAGCTGCTGTTGCTGCAGCAGCTTCTTAATTCAAAAAATGAAAGTGAATACAAAGGAAATAAAATTATACATTCTGATGCCTGTGCTCCTAGTTTTATCCACTGTCCGGTCAAAACCAGTTACCTCTACTACTGCTGTAAGAAGCAAAGCTAGGAGAATGGTAGTCCTTCCCCACTGACTGCAGTTCTTAATATGTTTTACAACTCGTGCTACAGGGAAAAAGTTTTGCAAGAGTCTATACCATTATAGCTATTGCTTTCTGAAATGAAAAACTAATGGCTCTTTCTTCCTATAAATCACTCCTTTTAACTCTTCTCTAGTATCATAGAATATGGTATAATCGTTTTCTTCCTTTTCTACCACTGAGGAGTAGGAAAAGTTTTGGACAGTATCTGCAAGCCTTCTGGAGAATCAGCAAATCCTACAATAATTTTTTACTGGAAACTGAAAGTATAAAATGTTCAATGAACTTTTAAGGCTCATCCACAAAAGCATACACATAATTGCTATGTATCTAAAAATGCCAAAAAAAAAAAAAAGCTAGTGTTGTAATAAGTATTGGTGCTACATCTGAAGAGGGCAATTTTCAACTGAAAAATTATTTTTATTTATTTTTTTATTAGATTGGGATAACACTTTCAAAACTTGCACTAACATGGGATATTAAATCTGGAAATAGGAACTAAGTAATTGGGAGGGGAAATTTTTATTATGGGACAAATGCTGTTTTCCTACGTGTTCACTGACCTTGGTGGGACTGCAAGAGAGCTACTGAATTTCTCAGGAGATAAATTTATTGTTATATTGATATTATCCATGAGTGCTGTATGTATAAAAGGTTAGATTCTAACATCTGTAGTGTGATTACAGTCTGTCCTTATCTATGTAAGTTAGGAAGTCAATACAGGGGTAGAAATAGGAGGAGGAGGAAAGGGTCATCATTTCAGAGGATGGCAGGTATTTAGAAGATGGCAATAGTATTAAACACGAGAGTGCAGGCAATAGGACAGAATGTCTGCTTTTGAAGGAATAGTATCTACATGAAATGCTGTGGTTTTTCGTATTTTAAAACTAATATCTGTCGGAGTACTAGCAGTGGGAGTTAATCGGGCAGTCTGTGGGGGAGTTGTCTTTCTTTAGTACACTTTCAAAATAAAGATGAAAATATTGCAGAGTTCCACAAACTGAATACATCTCTGTGCAATCCTACTAAATCAGCAGAATTGCATCATGATCTAGTCATCCCTGCAATTTGGACTACATAACATTGAGTTCAAGGTGCTCATGTATCAGGGGAACAGATATGTCACCCTTGGAAGATACTGGCGTGTCAGCTAGTTTGCTTCAGGGTCACAAGTTGACATGGAACACTATTTGGAAAGCCTTCCTTTAGGAAACTCCTACCTGATTATGGGAGTTCAAGAGGAAATACTAATAAATGCATATACTAGAGAGGGCAGGGCATACTCTGCTGTTCCACAAAATGAGAAATAAAGGGAGATCTATCAATTCGTGAGAAAGCATATTTTGGGAGACTTAAATTTTGATGTTTTTATTTCTGCACATACAAGGATACAAAGGTTAATTCTAGATACCTTGCCAAATTTACATATATGTGCTTTAGAAAGCATATGCTACAGAGGCTAATCATAGTCTATAATTCTATGCAATGTTATATACCACTTACTAGGCATCATATAAATAACCCTTCTTTTATGCAAACTTTACTGATATTCCTTGGAACATATGCCAAGGAGAAAGGATGTGGCTCTATACATTTTTATACTTTTGCTGTGACTTGACATAGAATTTAGTTTAAAGCAGCTTGGGGTATGTGGCCATGCTCAAATAAGAGTGATCCCAATGCCCAGATTATCTGTTACTACACTATGTTGCTCTTTAAATCAAAGTGGAGGAAGAAAGTAGAATATGGTTCCACCATCTTTTAATCAGTTTATTTCTTAGAATCAACCAAACCAATGGCAGGGAGTTCTGCTGTGTGACCTTTTGCTGATACATACGCTGGAATTGCAGCTTCCTGTGCAAACTTCCATCCCAGTGCATCTACGTAACATTGCCGTCTGTGTCAATGGGCTTTGACCCACCCATACTCTGCATACTGACCTTTTTCACAAGCTGACTATAAAGAAATTAAAATAGCCTGTGTGTTCAGTTCTTCTGGCCTCTTGCATGGGTCAGGATAAGTTTAATGGCTGCAGCATGCCAAGCTCAGATTCTGTGAAGGGAGTGTAATGCCAGCAGGGGAAGAATGGTGGAAAACATTTAGCAGCAATTGAGGCACAGTTGGCTTATGGCTTTCAAGATAAATTAAAGATGTTCTGACAGCATCTGGAGGTCCTCTTAGGAGCTCCTAGAATCTCTGAAAAATAAATCTAAGTAAACTCCAGGCTTTAAGCTTTCTTTGCAGTGGTCTGGAGAAGCGTAGTCTGTTAAAGATAGCAGGCATTTTCATAGTTCCCTCTTATTTTTATCCTGTGTGTATCACATTATACAGCTGTCTGCAGTTGGTGATATGAGAAGAATATATTGAGTATCTTTTCTTAAGAAGCATTTTATGTTAACATATTCTACCTCATCACTAACTTTTAACTTATATTGTTTTCATACTTGCTAAAAAGCATTTAATATTAATTTAATATGCAGGTTTCTAAATGTCATTGCTCTTCTTAAATCCCGATTGACACTACAATATCTTGATGGTGTAATAATCTACATCAGAACATGATATTTACTCTGCTTGGCTTTCCAGTTAAATGAGTTTTATGAGATTCTGCCCTCTTTCAGCTGCTTTTCAAGTTGTCAGCTTGCACGCCACTGTCCAGTTTCTACCAAAGTAATGAAGATTGGGGTTTTTGTCTTACTAATTTGTGACAGTAAGTGATCAGGTGACAGTAAGTGATCAGATGCCACAAGTACTCAAACTCCAGACAAGACCAGAGGCCGGACTTGATTGGTTACACTACTCACGGACTGAATGTTTGTTAGTAAATACATTTTTTTCCCATTCCAACAAAATACCTAATATAAATGCAGTCGTACGAAGTGTGGAAGTATAACTAATATAACATGCAAAATTACTATACAATATAACAGGTCAGCCTTTTTTTTTCTAATGGGCCAAGCCTTGCCAGGATTAAGTCTTCACTAATGACGTAACCTTTGCTAATGAGGCTTCAAAAATATCTAACCAAATAGTGCAAGGTCATACATTAATAATAGTGAATAATCTGAGGTAGCTAACAGTTCATTATGCTGTGGCAGAAGCTTGATGGAGTGCTGACAAATGGGTAGCAAAAAAGACAGACAATGTTTCCAGAAAATGTGAAGTGGTGACATTGTTTTCTATTGTGGATTTGACTCAGAAGATTGGAACTTGACTTCTGGTCTTCATATCCAACACTTGTTGGCAGCATATTGCTGTGTAAATAAATCTATTTAGTTCTTTTATTCTGGGTAGTTTCCCAGATTATGTCAAAGTACATGAAATACATATTAAAAGGAAAATACCTTTTATCTTAATAATAACAATAAGAAATGCTTTAAATGTTTTTCAGTCTGACATATAAAATGAAGAAATATGCATTTGATATGGTTATATTTAGTTTAAACAAACACTCATACTTTCTGTGGGAAATAATGGGAAAGGTTATCTGTATCATAACACAGCTGAGTATTTCTGCTTTGTATGATGCTGTGAGATTAGGTGTTCTTGCATAGCATACTTGAATTTATCCTGGCTTACATTTTGAACCCTTGACACTGCCTCTCCCTTGTAAAAAGAATGCTGGGGAAAATACAGAAAAAATACAAGTTGTATTTTTGGAGAAAATCAGAATTATGAGATGTGATTCAGATATTTTGATGACAGGTGGGAAGATAAAGTTCACTTGTAGGCATTTTCTTGCACTACAAATTGTAATACAAACATTGGCAATCTCATAAATTTCCACTAGAGAGAGAGATGTATTAATTACAGAATGCGAGCATGATCACTTGTAACTTCACTGATGACACAGAGAGAGAAGGATGATGATCATAACAAATCAATACAGAGAGTTAAAATAAGATGATAGCAAGTAATATAATGCTCACAAAGTCATTTTGTTGATAGGACACGGAGGCAGCCTCCACATTCCTTTGAAAGCTTAAGAGGCTATGGCTTTTGTTCCTGTACATTCAAACTCTGACTTACATTTGAAGATTTATGTTATGGCAATTGTGTGTGGGAGGAATTTTTTCGTATGACAAGCATGTTCTTGGAAACATCATGGAGTTGTTTCCCAAGAAGTTACTAATTCGTATTGTGAGCTGTTCCTTTTGTAGGGGCTGGAAGCGCAACGGTGCCAGAAAACTCTGGACCTGTTAAACTGGAGAACACTATTCAATAGAGTGGGAAATGATTACATTTACCATATCTCATCTTGCTGTGTGAGTTATATGAAAACATTCCCTCTATCCCTCATGATTAATTTACAGATGTGCAGTATATTTTACCTCTCTAGTAATGAAATTATTTCAAATAGAACTGTGGATGAAATTAGATTGTGGTCACTGGAAAGGAGACCACGTTCAGGTTATATGAAGTCCAAAACATTATTATTTAATAATTTGCAAGTTCTTCAATTGTGTTTTTAAAACCACTGTTACTTTCCTGTTTAAATTACGCTCCAGGCAAGAGGTGCAGATGCTACCACTGCTCTCTGTTTCTCACGTGATGAACCTAATGCCGATTTGCACCACCTTGAACAGACATCTTAGAACATGGAGAGCACATATGTGGTTTATCCTGTACAATGTCTTGCTCTAGCTTAGAAAGTCCCTTCTCACTGTGTAGACTCTTCTACACTATTCTCCAAATTGGAACCTGCCTGCAAAATCCCCATATAAAGGTTAATAGGGTAAAGTGAAACCCTAATTTCCTGCTGTGCATATCCAGATACAAGCGTCAGCGGTTCCTTCTATTTCTTCACAAGTTCTCTGTGTTTCCCTTTTATCTAGTGAGGCTTTTCAGTAATATGTTAGAGGATAAGAGAAGCAAAATATGATCGATTATGCAGTAACTGAGGGAGTTAATTCATAGCCACTTAAATGTATGGCTTTAAGATATATTATTCCCCTTTTTATCCTTTATTTCATTCCTGTAGAGAATTAAGGGTATGTGCACAGTTAATAAATTAAATTACAGGTAGCAATCTCTTTCCAGTGGAGAGATCCAAAGACTTGAGCAATTAGTCTGCCTGTTAGGCTCAAATCACTAAAGCCATGGAGATTCTGACACGGGCGTTGTTAGAAAATTTTCTGAAAATGGAAAAGCGGTTCTTGCCCATGTTTCAGTAAAGGAATATAATAAAATAAACTTTTCCTGAGGACTATCAACAAGTATCAGGGGAACTCCATGAAGATCTGATGCCTGACAAATTGTATCTGTGTTGATGGAGATCAAACTGGGTTAATGTCCAAAACTACTAATGAAAATTGTAAAATAGCTTAATGCTTTCAGCCCTTCTCTACCAACTCTTGAAACCTGTGGGAGATTTTCCATTAATTATAGCTCAGAACGTTGGCAGATATGTACAGAAGAATTATGACAGCGGTTTCCACTCTCTCCATGAAACTGGAGGTAGGAAGCAGCTTTTTCTTCACTGCTGCACCATCATCAGAGACAAAAATATTAATTTTAAATGCAATGTATGAATTAGCCTGGGAGATCCATTTGGCTATAGCTCAGCTATTCATGCTTGGGCCCCAAATCTTTCTGCGTGTCTGCTGTGTAGACAATATAGGGCTGTGGTCCCACAGTACAAATGAGGTACAAATGTTTCTTGCCATTCACACAATTCTAATATTGTGGGAATTCCAAGGCCTTTTATGAGCTGGAATCAGTCCTGTGTAAGTTCCTATATGGAACTCTGTTGATACAGAAGCATAAGCATATTGAAGGTCTCCTACATTGGAAGATGAAATTCAGGCTAGGGTTTCAGCAAATGGGGAAGGCCTAACACAGTTTCTCCATGAGGCCAGAGATATAACTGAAGAAATAACCTAATCTTTTCCAAAGGTCTTCTGGCTAAAACTGGCCTTTCCAAGGAAGGTCTTACACACACCAAGCATGAAAATTACTCCTTACAGCTAGCAGAGGAATACACTGAAAGGCAGCAGATGTTCTTCTGTGCCTCAGGATATAAAGTAACGAAGAGGAAATGGTAGGACCCAGAGGAAACAGAAACCTTGTCTTACTAAAAAACAGTGGAGGAAAATCAGTAAGGCTTCTCTGTAAGTAATGGTATACGGCTGATGTGGGCACCTCATGAAAAATGGAGTGTGTATAAGTGAATCTGTGTGTAAGTCAGTGGTGATGCCAGGGGATTCTTCTGTTTAAGTGTGTAGCTGGCAAATGTGAAATGCTTTCCAAAACCACACTGTGAGAATTGATTCTCAGTACCATAATTCACTACTTCTCAGCAAATACAGTATGTCAGCAAGGAAAAAAAAAAAACAACAACAACAACCTGTGTTTCTAAGCTTCTCTGTCTGTGGTTCATTGTAAACGAATGTATTCTGGTACTTCTCTCTGCTGATGTCTATCTTGCTAAAACATGGGGGTTTTTTCTAGACAGCGACTTTGAGAATATGATCCCTTTCTGGGGTCATATCCTTCTGGTTTGCATATTGCATCAAGCAAACAAACCATCCTCCTTCTTAGATCCATTCACGGCCTCTCTGTTACTGTCTGTCACCTCTGAGTGTTACTGAATGGTTAAATCCTTCCTCCAATAAGCTCAAGACAGTAGGATCTGTGCCTTTGTAGTTAATTACTCAATTCAAATATTCACATTTTTCTATGACATTCCTCATGCTTCAGAAGAGGGTTTTGTACACTTGCAAAACTCTGTTATTTTCATTCAAATCCCAGTAAACTTTTGCCCCGCGCCGTGTTCTTTTGGTCATGCCTACAAAACAGAGGATAAATATCAGGATGTCAACATACTATAACTAATTCCTATATTACTAGTTTTTATTGTCTTGCCACTTTCTTTTGTCCGTATTCTCTTTTTTTCTCTTCCATCTTATACAAAAGTCTCTGTGGGGCAGGAAGTGTTCTTCTAGCTTTATGTTCGTTGAACAACTGGCATACTGAAGCCCTGGCATGTGATTAGCATTTATGGGCATGGGTGCATTTAATAAAAGAAGCATTGCCTATGTACCGTAGCCTGGTGCAAAACTGGACCTGATAGTATTAAGGCTATGTAAAGGGATCTATGATCAAACAAAGATCTCTGAAAATCCAGTTGACATGCTTTTACCTGATACGCTTTAGTGTCTTGTAACTTGAAGCATAGGTCAGTTGCAGTTTGTATAGAAGAAAGAATTAAATTCAGCCTTCCATCACAGAAACTGGGCTGCGTGTGGGCTGTGTATGTACACCTTAGCCGGGGGGCTTGCTTGTAGATAATTTTTGTGACATCAAAAGGATGAGAAGTTGTCCATTAGCATTCTAATGTCCTGGTTGTTTGGGAGGATTACTCTATGAATAACAGTCATGAAGAGCTGGATATTTCCCAGTTCTTTTGTAGGTACTGTGAGGATAGTGAATCAAACACAACAGTCTTCGTTTTTATGCACACATGAAGACAAGGAAAAAGTGCAGTTGAGGAAATGCAGCATCTATTCCATCTTCCGTACAGAATCTGCTCTTGGGAATAGAGACACAGGATTTCGGGTCCTACTTTGCTTTTCTTGTTAATTGTCTGAATTCAGGGTATCCTAAAATATGGAAGATTGGTACTGTTTGTATTAAATATGTACAAAAGGAGACATATTAGAAAGGGTTTTCCCAGATTATGCTTGTCTAGGTGAATCTTGGTAGATTACTAGCACAGTATAATGCATACATTACTCATAGTTTATGTTGTAGATAATATAATCTTTTTGATGTAGGAAATAACATCTGTCAGATCTCCAAAACAGTAAATGATATTTTTCCATTAGTCGAGTAACTTGTCTTTATGGGTGGCAGTATGTAGTTATAGCACTTAGTCTAAAATAATCTCTGCTGGTGCTCAAAAAAAAAAAAAATTAAAAAAATACATGCAGCAACTGATCTGAAAGGCAGAGAAACTAGCATTTCTTAGCCTACTGGCTGAAATTAGTTAATTGTATAGTGTTTTAATATGCTTAAGTCAGATCACAATACTTACATCTTGGTGTCATTGCAACTGCAGTTCAAAACTCAAGGTAAAAACATAATAAACTGGGAATTGCTTTAAAAAGTGCTTCACTTGGACCAAGAATTTTAGGAGCAAGATTCACTTTTTGTTTGCTTTCTTCCTTCATCAGCACAAGAGATTGCAATTTATAACCTCCCTGCTTAATTTGTATTGATAATCTGTAGACATTTATCTCCTTCCCAGGATGCAGTCTTTTCACCATCCTCTTTGGGGTAAGCAGGTTTTGAGGGTAGCATTTAAAATATGGTTACAGGTTTGACACATGCAAGTTTAGGCTGCTGAGACCATGTATTTAGCAGTACTGACATAAATAGGTATCCCCCTACCACCCAGTTCTTATTTATGTTGGTTGTCAGCTTGTACTGTATAAAATCATGTTGAAAAAAGTTTTGCATAGTAAAAGGGTTTTGTTATGGTTTCATTAAGCACCATTTATAATAAAGTTACAAAACTAGAAAGCTACAAAGATAAATGAAATTTAAAATAGTTTGTGAGGATTTATGATAAGCATGTACACACTTCAGAAGGCCTCTGGCACTAATAAGCCCCAGTGTCTATCCTCTAACTAGATTAAATTCATTTCTACCAGAATTCAGCAGATGCAGCAGCCATGGATTGTTTTTCATTCCCAGGGGGTACTTTCTCCCTGATAGAAACTCCAGATACCCTTTTTTCAACGTCTAATTGTTAGAGAGCAATCAGGAAAGTGACAATAAAATTGGGAATTTATGGTAAACACCAGTTAAAAAAAAGAAGGAAAAAGTTGAAGTGGCCATGGTTCAAAGTTGTTTCTTAATGGAATTCCTAATTAAGGAGAAAAAGGAAGATACACTACCCTGAAAAACACAATACACAATTTGAAAAGTTGAACCTCAATAGTGGAATAAAACTTTTTGAGAGAGAGCAGTCATTTTACAAGGAAGCTAAATTGTCAAAATGAAATTTGAAATGAGGAGGGGTGGCAGATTTAGTGGTTTGAATCAAGAGGTTCTTTCCTGTTATCCCAGGAATACGCTAAAATTTCTCTCTGCTTAAAAAAAAAAAATATCAAAAAAACCCTCCAAAAAACAAAAACAAACTCAAAACTTTGGATGCAGCACTATAGGAATTCTACAGTCAACAATGAGGAGAATTTTGATAGGGTAAATTAGTTGGATTTTTTTGTATGAACTCCAATTCCCTGCTAAAAGCACTTTTATAGCTGCTTTGATGTGCAGCTGGGGAAGATTCTGTTTTGGTTAGTTCCCAGGATAGGTCACATTCCAGGGCTTCCCATTGTAATACACTTCTAAGGACCATTTATTGGAAGCTCATGGATGAAATGTATTGATTGTGAAAATTATCATCTGTAATGTGATGGCTAAAGGGACAGACACGTTTGTTGAAACTATTGGGAGTTAAGTTATTTGAAATTGGTCCCCTAATAATGTAGTTTAGGATACATACAGAGGTGATTGATTTTATTGCTATGGC
>NW_009648337.1:3358860-3367376 GCF_000708025.1 Charadrius vociferus
ATCAGCAACAATAATTCTGCGGCAAGAAATTCTCATGTTCTAGAACTTATGTTCTTCTGAACAAACTAGGGGTTGTTTGGTTTTTTTTTCATTACCACTATTTTAATAAATTTTTAAGGAAACGTGTTAGAATAATATATTGAGAAATAGCAAGATCGAGACTGTGACAGGCCTCTGCTTGATGCGATATACCTTCAGTTGCATATTATTTCAAATAAGAAAATGGTGATATTGTAGGTTTCCCTAATACCATATATAAGGCCATGCAGGCAGACAGGGCTGTAATATTTGATCATGTCTTGAAGTGCCTCCCTGGGGTGTGCCTGTTGGAATCCAACCCTAGCCTCAGGATCCTTGTGGTAATGGATGCACTATGCAATGCTTCTCCGTATCCTCGCTGGGCCAGACAGGGCAGGATTTGCTCCATAATTTAAAAAAAATAAGATGTATATTTCACTGTGCAGGTGTTCAAATGATATGCTTGCTTTCTTTCATTTAGAGAGAAATAAACTTTTTAGCAGTATCACAGTGAGCACAGACACAGCTTGCAAAGGATTTCTGTTTAACATATTATTGAATGTTGTTACCATGTCACCCAAAAATACTTTGGAAGATGATATCTTTATCCAGCTGACAAGCTATAAATTTGCTCTCAGGCAGCTCTGTAAATGTGTGATCTTCCCAAGAGCTTCTCATTTTAAGCAAATGCGCAAAATAATCAAAACAAGTATGAATTTATTTAGACCTACCTAAGAGATTTTATATTTAATTTTGAGCTTACTTTGTGCTTAATCTTTAATGAATCAAATCTACTAATTTTTAAAAAAGAGAGCGTTTCACCTTAGCCAGAGAGCAGTTCGCTCCACACAATTGAAAGGAATGGGAAAAAACAAACAAACAAACAAAAAATCCAACCCCCAAAACCCACCAAAACAAACCAACGAACAATAACAGGAATCAAACCCCCAGCATCTTTAGTAGGGAAAATTGTGGTTACATTATTGATGGTCAGTGTCACCAGGCCAATTGGGATGGCCAACCTATTCTTGTCATATTACATTCTTTGAATTATCCTGTTGCAAACCAGGCTGTGTTTTAATTTTATTTTTTTTTTTCCTCTTGAGACCAGGGATAATACTGTTATAATGACCTCACTGAAAAAAAAGGAAGCCTGTGACTCAAAAGCTTTCCTGTGCAGCACCGGCACTCTAGGGGGAGGGCTGGAAACAAGAGGTACTACAATGGTAAATGATATTACAGTAGGAAGGAAAAAAGGCGTGCAGTATGAAATAGGCATTCGTATCAAAGAACATTATAATGCCTCAAGCTTTCTCTGTCCTTAGGTGTGAAAAACAGAATGTTGCCTTTTGTAATTTGCCCTCCTCTCTGGTAAATCAGAAGTGTCAGACATAATGCACATAATCAGATTTCTTTGTGGCCAACAGCTTCTTCAGTGAGATGCCCCCTCCAATTTTATAATCCTCATTACACTCTGTGGTGCCTGCTCACACTAACTCCCAGTAAAATTAACAGGAATGTTGCATGACAAAGGATACTTGATAATAAATATCCTTACTTTGTACTGTTTCCAGAATGCCTAATATAAGGTGTTATATTTAGCTAGTATGTGTTTTGCTGATTTATTTCTGGTGACAAGACTTTGTTGACAATGATAACAATTTTTAAATAGATTTTTAGATCTTGCTGCATTTATGTCTTGGTGACCGCCAGAACTCTGCTGGAAAAATTACTAACAAGAGGAAAAAATCACAACTCCCCAGTCACCCTTCATTTAAAGCTGAATGCAAACCTTGCTGCTTTGTCCAAGCTTCCCCACAGTAGTGCTCTCATTCTTACTGATTCATGCAGAAAATGAAAAGCAGGAGACTTTTTGTCCCTGTTTGTATGGATAGAGGAAGAAGAGAGGAAAGAAAAGGGTGGAAGCATGACCCTTTTCTTTGGAGGTGTTCTCAAAATGCTCTTTTTCTGGCAAATATTTGTGACTGTGCTCAGTCATGGGCCTGAGTACAGTCAGTAAGTAAAGGCTGAACAGGGGAACAATGAAACATTTATGTGTACTGAGAGAGCTAGAACAGTAGGAACTGGTAGACGTGGCAGGATCTGAGCAAGGTGTTAATCATGTGCCTCAGGAGATTGATTGCAATTATCGAAATGGGGATTAGTGTGTGTTTTCTCATCAGAAAGCTTGAAGAGCAGCCATGAGCTTCTGTCAGAGGTATGTCACAAAAGCAAAAAAGGAATTTGTAAGCAAAGAAAGTGAAGCCACTTTCCTCTTCCCTCCAATATGTTCAAGACAACTATTTCATAAATAAATAGGCTTACGCCAAAGAAATACCTAATCCTATACAGGTATTTTCCTGATTTGAAACATTTTAGGAAGGCTTAAAATGTTTGCTGTTTGCCTGAACCGTGACTAACAATATAATGAAACAAACTGTAAGAATTTAGATAGGAACTACCTATAATGTGCTTGGTATAGGACTATGTTTGTTTACCTCTTGGAATACTAACTCATTTGTGCCAGCTTGACAGACACTGTTTGCTGGGGTTTTTTTCCTGTATTAAACTAAAGATGTGTTGAGTTTGGTTCAGAACTTTTTATACAACATTTAGGCTTTAGCTGGCACCTGATTATTTGTGTATACAGATTATCAAACTGATTCAGATTTGGTAATAATCTCTGAATAAAAAAAAAAAAAAAAACAAAAAACAAAAAAAAAAACTGTTGAATGGATGACTTATTACTTGATATTGTTTCTAATTACCTACTGCTCTCCAGTAATGTTGTTCTTCAGGCCATGGTGTAAGACTAATTTCTTCCAACCTGCCAATAACCTTGCCAAAAGAAAACCCTCAAAAATGCCTTCTTATCTTCAACCTTACAGACACACAAATTCCCAAACTGGAAATGTTATTATGTATATTTCACACTATTTTAAAATCATTTTTTCGTCTTGTAATGACTTACTTGCCAAGTAGTTAGGAATTTATTTCTGTATAGTATCATGTGCTACATGTCCACAGAATATTTCCAATGTTATACTATTTAAAATATTGTATAATTACACTTCTCATTTTTGACTCAGAAGGGCTAAATGAAGACCACATATTTATGTAGTAAGAACTGGATGATTCAGGAGATTTTGATTGGTTTTAAAGGCTTTTAAATGTAGTTAGTTGGAATCTAAAACAGGTCAGGGCTGATTGGGATTGTATTTTGTCTAATGACTAGTTATGAATTCTTGCTAAATAATTTGATGGTTTTAAGCCTCTCCTTGGATTCATACTGATCCTCAGCAGGACAGTGCTTGTGCTGGCTCTTTCTGTTGCTAATAGTGTACCACTTCTGTCTTGAAAATCAGAGCTTGTTGTTCTGAAAGAAATCTTAGATTAATTACTTCACCCACATTGGCAGACAGCCACTTGCTTCCCTCCTAAAACTGCAAGGTAATAATTGTCTAGAAATATGCTGATAATAAATATTTCTGTGGAGGTCCATGACCTATCAGATTTGCTGGGTAGCCTACAACTGATTGATAGATTATTAAAATGTATTTTCTAAATAACTGCTACATAAAGAAAAAATATGTGCAACCTAATCCTATGATTCCTGTATGTTAGAATATCTGCAAAATGTCAAGATGCTGGCTGTTATCAGGAGGGATGAAGCTGGGGAAGAAGGCAAGTCTTATATAACTTATATACAGCTTCTGAAGAGTTAGTAGATTTGGTATTGCCTAAAATCTCCAGTGCTGAAAATGCTTCTGTAATATATTTTAATATGTTTATATGATTTAAAGGGTAACAAGGCACCTTTTTTTTCCACCCAGAATAACTTTTGAAAGTAATTTAGTATCTTTTTCACTTTAAAAAGATTATTTTTATGTCTCCCCAACACTCTGTCCATTGCTAAACTAAAAATCCTTGTGTCTTCGTAATCTTTCTGTAAAACCTGTCTCCACCTCTTCTTCAATTTCAACTTCTTATAAATCTTGAAAAAGGACCTAACTGGTAAATAAATCAAATGCATGAAGTGCAAACAAAAATGGAAAATCTTTCTTTATAAAATAACTGAGATCAGTTAAATTAGTCAGTTATGATAATTATTTAATACAGAATATCATACTTTTTCAGGCTGTCTGTCTTTTAAGCATTCGAAGACTTAGTACATAGCTGCACTATAATTAATAATAGACTATAACATATAGTTCCTGTGAGTATATCCCATGAAGTTAACTGGGACATCAGGACCATCAAATCCAACCAGTCTAATGTAACATTAGCTTCAAAACAAAATGCTTATTATTTTAAATATTAAGTTTTGGATTCTATTTATTTGCTTTCTGAAACTTTAGTTTTTACTTTTGAAGGGTTTGGGGTTTTTTAGTGGAAACCAAATTTGAGGGAATCACTTGAATGCTGCAGAAGTTAGAGGTAGCTTTGCAGGAAAAAAATCCCCAAGCCTTTTGTCATGTGAAGCATTTATCAATAAAATTACTGGAGTCAGCGATCCTGTATATGTATGAGGCTTTGCAGGTTAAGAGTGGGATATCACACGTATTTCAGAGAATCTCATTACTTTCTTACAAACTAGGTTTAGTTCAACAGTTTATATAAGGTCTTCAGCATATCCCAAAATTGCTTTCTTGTGGAGTTCTTATCAGCTCAGAATTTAGTTACTATACAAAATGTGTGGTCCAAACATATAAAACAGCTATCAATATTTACCTGAAAAAATAAGATTATTTTTTAATGAACTGTTTTAAGTAGTTGTGCTATTCTTTCACTTTCTTGCTGTCAGAAAGTCCCTTAATAAACTGTTTGGGAATAGAGAGGTTTAGCAGCCTAGGCAGTGAAGAATGTAAATTAAAAAAAGGATTAAGAGATCAGTAGAGATCAGCAACTGATCTTCCATCTTAATCGGTATTATGGTCTTTAAGAGTCCTCATGGATGTTGGAGACAAACTTTGAAAGTTTGTCATCCTTCTTTCTGTGATACTGGGAGATTGTGGACAGCAAAAGTCATTAGTAATGTATCCATAGTGCTAATATGTATGGGGAAGATATTAATTGGCTAGGAAATATAAGGTTAAAAGTATTTATTTGTATTTTTGTAAATAGAATGTATGTGTGCATATGAAGAATAGCTTTTTTTTCTTGTAAAGTCATACTGTATTTAGTACTTTGAGGAACAATTATCCTCGGATGTCCTTTTGTAATTTGTGTAATCAGGAATTTGTAATTAGTGTACTATGTTACCTTCAGGTACTTCGTTTACACAAGTCTCAAAATGAGTGTGTTTTGTTGGACACTATGTACTTATTTTTCTTAAGGGCTTAATATTCTCATTTCGATACAAAAAAGTAGTTAGAATAGGAGACGCAAAACTGGGTAAAAATTAATTCTTCATTACTTTTAGAGACTTCAAAATGCTCTAAGTAGAAAATTCACTTAAGCATGTGTAATTTTGCTAGCTTCAGTGTTGTTACAGATAAGATTAGAAATTAGTTTGTGTTTTGGTACTTCGCTTAGGAGGTAGGCACTTAGCTACCAGGATCAAGTGTTGCTATGAATGATCAGAAGCAGTGTTTCTGCCCAAGAAACCAGGTCCAGCCACAAAATTTTGAGTATCCAGTTTATGCATTGGTAACAATATTTCTATATCTGAAGAGAATGCTGCCATGTATTGCGAATACTCTGTTCATTCTTGAAACAAACAATGTGTTTTGCAGAAACATAAAATATCACTAATGGCTTTTCACTTAAAATCTCATGTATACTATAATATATATGAACTTTGTAAAATATTACAGCAACTCACATAACTAGTGTGAACTAGTTTATCCCTTTCACTAAATGAATATGAAATAATAGTACTTTTAAGAATGAGAATACAGTAATCTCATTAAACTACAGGCCTACATACGTATATAACTTTATCAACCACAGGGGTATTATATACTTCCATAGTGACAGTAGGTACTTTTCCTGCTAAACAATGCATACAGAAGTAATGTAAATAAATTAATAATTAGTAAAACTTGATGTTAAAACAACTAACTTCAGTTTGTAATTATTATATTGATTGATACTGCTAATTTAATGGCATCCCCATAGAGTCAGCCTTTATTACTCAGCATTTAAAAGGGCCTCAGTTGGACTGCTGTGTCCAGTTCCCAGAACTATAGTCAAAAAAGAATAAAAGGAGCAATCGCAGAGTATGCAGAGAGAAAAGACAAGAATGATCAGAGGCCTTGCAGCGGTGACCTAATAGATGGAAAGGAACTGATGTAATTTACTGAGGATTAAAGCCTTCAAAAACAGAAAAGGAAAAAAATGTTTCTGTGTTCACTGAAGTGTTTCAAGAATGGGCTAAAATTGTAATGTGAAGTTTAGGTTAGATATCATGGGGCGAAACAATGTGATGGTAAGGACAGACAAACACTATAATAGGTTTTGGAGGATGGTTTAAAGATTTCTGCTGTAGGAGGATTTTTATCAAATGTTTAGACAAACATCTGTCAGAAATAACGAAAGCATAGCTGATTCTACCTTGGAGCAGGAAGACAGATTAGATGACCTCTTAATGTGTCTTTCAGACTGTTTTACCCTAATTTCCTACAGTAATGAAGCTTGTGCGATGTTGCTGTGGGGTCTATTCCAGACAGCCCTCCCTACTACCTTTTGAACCTGTAGGCTAGTTTCACCCCAGTTTGAGGGAGGGATGAGTCTCAAAGACACAAGTTCCTGTAACTTTCTTGGGAAGTGTAATGATGGATTGTGGAGGAAAACTGGTAAGTGGTCCTATTGAAAGAAGAAGGGAAATGTGAACTCTTTGGTCTGCTGGCTGGAGAGGTCGAAGATGTGAACTGGGTGACGGAGTAGTGGGTGCGCGCAGACAGCTGGGAAGCAGCTGCATTGGGTGCCCCTTCTGGGGCAGTGGTCAGTTGCAGGCGTGAGCGTGCCGGGGTGCTACAAAGGGTTAGGTAAGGCATGTGGGCAAGCTCGAGGCATTTCAGAGGTGAGGACAGCAGGAACAGGGGAGTGAAGTGGAAGGTTCCCGTGGTGAGGAGAGAGAGGAGAAAAATACGTTAGAAACTAGACTTAATTACTTTCACTGCTCAAGGAACTAGTTTCTGTACAGTGAAAGGCAAATGCTTAGTAATAGCGACCAACTAGCAATGCACTGATCTGATACAGGATTGTGAGACTCTGTCAACTTGCTTTTTTCAGCAAAAAGTTAGTGTGTGTTTGCAGGATCAAAGCCTTAAACACAGAGATACTTTGCAAGAAACTACACAGCCTACTGGAACTGATAGGCATTCTGGTTCTCATATCTAAAAATACTAACTGCTACTATTAGAGAAGCTTTTTTCCTTGTTCTCCATAGGAGACTACCTTTTTTGAAGTTTCCACTACTGAATAGACTTCCATATGTTTAAAAATACATCAAATGATTGGCCCTACTCTGTACTAAAATCAAAGGTGGAAAAAACCCTCTAATATTGATAACATGTTACTTCAGGAACGTGTCCTTCCTATCCAGGACAAAAAAAAAGCTTTACTTAATCATAATGTATTTCCCTAAGTATTCAATAAGACAACCCAACTATGGGTTGGCCATCACTGCCATGTGTATCGCTCCTCATGAATACCTAAAGGAAAAGGCTCAATAACTACTGCATCGATACAAGATGTGCAGGCAAAAATTATGTGCAAAGAAGCTACGCTCCTATAGTTGTCATCCTTTGACAATAAATAATTGATGTTAATCTATACTTGGGAAGATTCTTAAATAGCGGGTTTGGTACATATTGTACTGCATCACTACAGTGATGTATTCTGGAGAAGCTGCCTTAAAACTTATCCCAAAAATCTCTGAATAAGAGCAGACTTGGCAGATTCAACATAAAAATGTTAACACAAAAAGAAGTGCTTTCTGGTCATCAAAAGGAATGAGGAGGATATTGAGAACCATCTGGATAACCAATTATACTAGCCAAGAAAATGCTTCAGTCATTCAAAAATTGAAATAAGATAGCAAATACATATTTTAAAATATTTTACTGAAAAAATAAACAGTGGCTCTTCTCTGGCAAACCTCTGAATAGCTTCAGTAGATGAACAGGGTCCTAATCCAACAAAGCATATGTAAGCACACTAGTAATTACATTAATTTCATTCAGTTTATGTGCTGAAAGTTATGTTTGTATTTAGGGCATTGCTGGACTGGGGCCTGACGTGAATTATGTAAAGCCTTTGCAGAGGGAGAGACCAGAGGAAGGGTTTGTTGTTAGCAGTCCCTTAAAATCACCAGAATGCTCCTGCGCTGGATGCTACTGGCCTCTGTAAGAAAGGCCCCTTCTGAGGGCTCTTTCAATTTTTACGCTAGAATTAATAGCCCTTGTGACAGACCCAGTTGGGCCTTTCACGCCGTGACCCGGCAAATGCCGGTGTGCCAAAAATCTCGCTTTCAGGGCCGGACCGCGCCCGCT
>NW_009648337.1:3368463-3381790 GCF_000708025.1 Charadrius vociferus
GGCCTGCCGCTCCGGGCCCCCGGCGGCGCCCCTCGCTGCCTGCGTCCCGACGGGCCCGGCCGCCGCGGGAAACAGGTTGCCGGAGTAAACGGGCCGCTGGGTGCCCCTCTGTGACATTTCCTGGGAAGGCTGCCGTCTTCCTCTTCTCTAATCCGGTGAGAGCTAAGAGTGGGGGGAGATTCTCGCTCATCCCACGAGTTCCCCTGCAAAATTAAAAGGCTGGAGACCTTCCTTCTTTCCCCTTTCTCCACTGTTTTAAAAGGACAGGAAACAATAGCGTTTGTAGTGAAAGGCAAAGCATTCTAAGTATTTATTCAGAAGTACTAAGTTTCTTTTCCGGTGGTGAACGGGTGGCACTTTTATTATAAACTCATGTTTCATTTGCAACTGTAAACATACAATATTTCTCCAATATTCTCTCTTTAGTCTCTTTTTCAACCAGCCTGGGTGAATGCTACCTTTCCTCTGTAATAAGCAGTTTCCTCACGTGCTAAATAAATAGATAAAGTGACTTAATTTGTTTAACGTGGTAGATGAGTGGATATTAGGAAGTTCATGGCTAATTGGTCTAGGGCTTGCAGGACACGGGATGTTCCACACACGGGACATAGTTTCAGTTGTCTGTTTATCTCCCTTCTTAAGTCTGAGGCTAGCACGTTGTACTCCAGAGGGGGAGGAAAAAATGGAAGTGGCTCTTCTCAACCCTGAGTTGTTCAAGCTGGTCTTCAAGAAGATTTGAGGTATTGGAATACAGGTGGACTAATACAGAGGCTTTTAGGATAGAACTTAGATCTCTGGACTAGTCATCTGTTGCAGAAAATAACTTTGGGGAATATACCTGAAGAGAAAATTTAGTTCTACTTTTATAATTTGTTCTATGCTGTAACATTGATGTCAAAATAGAGTGCTAGAAATAATGATTGCGTTAACTTCAGTGGAAACTAAGGTTCTTAAATAGTTTTACCACTTTTCACAGTAGTGAAGTATTATACAGGAACGCACAAGGATAAGAGTTTTCCATCAGTGGTATAGTTTTAGCAGTCTGTTGTGACCCAGGAATTCTGAAACTGGTGGTTTTGGTCCTGAAAATGCATGTCATGGCAAAGTATCATGTTCATTGATCTATAATTTCTGTTGGTAAGGCTTTAGTGCTATAGTCTAATTAGACTGCGCTAGTGGAGTTAGCTCAGAAATCCAGTGGCTCCAGCTAAGTAGGTGTGAACTAAGGAAAGTAAATATTTTAAATAACACGAGTACTTTCCATACTTAGATTTGAGCGGAGTTGCTGCTGTCTGCTTAGTGTGAATTGAGAAGGAGGTACTGTCAAAGGCACCTGCCTCTAATGTGGAAGAGGGGGCAGCATGAGGATGTTCACATAAAAATCTTTTTTTTTTTTTTTTTTTTTGTCTGAAAACTCAAATCAAGTAGGATAGTTTAATGAACTCTGGTCTTCACAGGAAGTGTTCTGCAAGACTATACATGCAACTCTGATGAGAAACATGATCTTAATTTTAGGTTAGGATCCCTTTGCTTCATTTTTCTGCTTGTAATAGTGTCTGTAGTCTTGTAACCGTCAGCTTTAAAAATTAGACTGAGTTTTGCCAAAAAGATTATCAGTGTGTGTTTTGCTTTAATGGTTGTTTTATATCATGCTATAGTGTATTTAGCTGTCAACTATACTAGGCAAAGAAAGAAAACAAAGCCTAGCATTAATGCCCCATTAATACTCTTAGGTTTTATGCCACGCTTCATATATGTATATATTTTCTAGTTCTAATCCAGACTACATACTATATTTCTGTAATGCCCAGGACGATTGTTTTAAATATACGTCTGTTGAGTTAATCTATAAAATGGTGATTGTTTGTGTTATCATAGGAATAATGAGAGATTTGGTTACTAATTCCACAGTACTTTAATCAGATAAAGTGCTTGATAATTGCAGTTAACCAAATGGTGCACTTCTGATTTTGACTTGTTTCCCTTTGTAGATGCTGAATACGGAAGCTGAGGTTGGCTGTGTTTTCAGTGGGAAAGTAAAATATTATTTGAATGGTGAAGACTGTATTTGTCCTTTTACATCTGGAAATACATTTTTAAAATTGCTGTGGATGTATTCCTACAGGGAAATGGATTTTAAAAGTGCAACAAATTAATCTGCAGACAGTTGTTGTTGACGTTTCCTTTTTTGTTTGCCTTATCTAGAAACAGGTTTGTGTCTTTTCTTGTGACAATTGGTGACCTTGCTGAGACATGAAGAAAAACAAGGAGAGTGTAGTGATAACTTCTGCTTAAAGAATTAGTCATCAGCTTCTTTAAAGTGAAACAGCAGTTCTTTGAACTTTGGTATGTGTGGCGTGAAGTCTTTAAGTTAATATTTTAAAGTTCTTTCCTACGGTTCTTCATATAGTACTAAACAGAGCAAAAATTCATTTAGTCTTTGATGAAAGACCACAGTGGCTTTTCAGTGTTTGTGTTTGGTTTTTTGAATGCTGTCATGGAGGAGCATTTAGAATGCCATACTTTTTAAGAGTTAGTTTCAAGTGAGTATTCGGATGAAATATGTCAAAAGAAAACTACATATGAAGGAAAATTGTATGTTATTTTGCTAATGTACAGATTGTCAAAAGGATGAAAAGGTTTTAACTGGAGTAGGAGTATTTTAAAACAATTTAGTGTTAAATTAGAGGAGGAAAAGCTTGAAAATAAATTCCTTTATGTAAAAATTGGTAGGGCTGGTGTCTAGCTTAGAAAGGTAGGTGTATTAAAAGGCTTATCTTTGTTGTTTCTGTTTACTCTGTATTACAGATCTTTCATGAGGGAAGATTCTATGTCTTCTATATTTTGCAAGGGGATGACAACTGAAATACTAGGTTTCTAAGTTCTCTTTTGTGCATATTAGTGTGTGTTGCTTTATGCTGAAATGTGATGTAGGTACTAGTTTGAAGTGGGTTTTAAAAATTAGTCTTTCCTATGTTTTTTCTAAAAGTCACTTAGTATTATTTCTGAAATACCTGGTTAGTTGCTGTTAACACATCAGTGTTAGGAAAGAAGAAATAATAGGAGATGTAGCACTGAACAAGCTGTGGCACATCCAGGGTACAGTTCTGCAGTAGCTAAAGACAGTTTCTGTTCAGGCTGCCAGGGATAACTTGCAGTGTTGCTGTCACCAGTATGAATGTGAAATGGGCCAGTTTAAGTCACAAGTTAAGTTGAAAACTAGCTGCCTGTGAGGGGTGGGTGCCTATCATCTGCTTCACTTCCCAGGGTAGTTTGCTGCATGGTAACATAAGAGCCAGTGCTGCTGCTAGAGATGTCATCCTCTGTCATTGTGGGTGTGCTCGGGATCAGTGTAAGTGCAGGCTTACAGCTGAGAAAGAATGGTCTCGCCCTCCGTTGCCAACTTGTTTTTGGTGTTGTCCTGGTGTACCAGTGTAAGCACTGACCTAGTTGTGCAAGACTGATCTTGTTGAGTACGTTACCTTGAAGAGAAAGAAAACTAATGGGTAAAAGGCAGGCAGCACAACCATTCCGTTTGGTGACAACTTGCTTTTGTTTATTGTAGAAGTGGTGGAATTGCGCTCTGACATACTGTATGTGTGTGTCTGGAGTTGTGGAGCCTGTATCTGGTGGATTGCTCTTTGTGCTGTAGGTGAACCATTTTCTTCAGTTGTTTGTACCTGAAAGCTCTTAAGAAATACTGTAACTGAGCGGTTCTTACAAATGCTATTAAAACATTTCAGAACCTTTAAAACACGTCATGCTCCTACTTTCTCTTTGAAAGATAAAGACTGTAACTCAGTGTATCAGCTTAGAACCAAGACCGTAATCCTATCCACAGATCTGTAAAAATGGACTCTGTGACTTTATTACATTTTTTTTTAATTTTTGAAGCCTCACTAGCTCCTGTCATTTTTTTGACCTGACATAGGGCTCAGATTTTGCTGTCATTGTTCAGATATTTTAATCTTCTTTAATCTTCAATATGCATTTGTGTGGTGATGCATTTATAACCCCGCTTTAAGGTGTACAAGAAAAAAATCTCATATTTACCTAAAGCTAGTTTTAAAATTCATGTAAATTTGTTCACTTTTGCCTATATGAGCCTTATGTCTTGTTCCTTTCTTCCCTCCTTATGTGCATGTGCAGTTGTTGTCTTCTAAAAGCTGTGAAAATGCTCTGCTCGACTGATCTTTTGATTTCTGAATGACTGTTTATTTTGAAATATATATGCACATATATGTGTTTAATATAGATATATATAAAATCTAATTAGAGTCACAAAATGACTTTCATTCATAGGATTTTTTTCCCCGTTTTTTGTGCATAAAGGTGTCACCGCAGTTGAGAGTTAATTTGTGTAGAGTTCATCTCTACATGGCCAATATCTGTGTGATTACGCAAGTACGTTTAGGATGTAATTTGAAGACTGGTTGCACAGGTGTGACTAGGGAATAATTTGGCTGGCACATGTTGATGTAAAATTTTAGTCTGGCTTTGTGCTAGGTCAAGTGTAATCATTAGAAAGGAAATTTTACAAATAAAAAGCATGCATTCCATAATAGAAGTTAGGACAGACATTCTTCTACAGCAGCTGTAAAGCAGTAATTTTAAGAGCACTTTTGTGCATATTAAAACCAGCTGCTGCCCTAAACAGCTTTATTTTAAAATCAGGTGTTCCATTTAAGGAAAAGTTGTTCCTTGTACAATCATAATTCTTCCATGGATGTACAGGTGCTCATCCCAGAAGTTGAGTGTGGGGAAAAAGATTATTTTATGAAGGCTGTTCCTTAATATGTGTATAAGGAAGTAAGACTTAGGGTTGCCTGTGAAAGTTTAAATTTATTATTTCCTAATGTTTGAACGCTTGCTCTTCCAACCTAATATATTTTTGTAATGCTCCTGTAAAAGAAAAAGGCTAAAAAGTACTGAAGTTTACAGTTAAGCTCTGGATAGTGAGTCATTGTTAGGATTTGATGTTCGAGATTCAGCACTGCAACATAGACTCAAGTTTTGATTTACCTACATAACAGAAGAGAGGGCAATATTTTGCGGAGAAGGATGTAGTAATAGGTGTTGAATTTAGAAAATGCTGATAAAGAGAGCATGAAGTGGCAGAATGATACATCTACTCCTGTCATTTCCAAACCTTTTATAGTATCTTGTATTTTATTTTCTGATGCAGACTCAGGCCTGGCTTCAGAGTGATTATGGTTGAATTTTAATTTTGTATGCTGTGAAGCATTTCCCAAGAAATACAAATAAGTGAAATAGTGCATTTTGCTTAGCATTTGAGATACACCTGATCAGAATTTAATGGCAATAAAAGAACATATAATTCTCTTGCCCAAGAGCTCTTTTTCTGCTGAAATTGAATCACTTGCTTCAAAAGCTTGTAGTTGGATTTTTGCAAAGAAAGTTGAGGGATTTTTATTTTTTTTTAAAACACAAGGATCCCTCTAAAGAAAAGGTTATTTTCTTTGCTTTCTGTAAAATGTCAACATGGAGCTGATGGCTCAGAAGGAGGCCTTCACATTAGATACAATAGAATTAGCGAGAAGGGTGTTGCCGATGCCTCCCTAATTTGTCTCTTTGATGTACAAAATACTGGAATGAATAGAGGGCAGTTGTCCATATGTGAGCAGGAGTTGAAAATAAACAGTGATTGAAGTTTGACTGCTGCTGAGTGTAAAAACTGAGATGTTAAATAATTTAACATAGTGTTCTTTAGTGTATAATGATACTTCGTTATTACTAACCTGACGTAAATTTGAATAGCATCTGCAAAGTTAATTCAGTATCCTTATCAAGTTAATTAATTCCCTTTTGCATTTATGTCTGATGTTCACAGCTCCTTTTCATATTTTAAAGCCTGTAAAAGGCAGGGAAGTACTTGCCTGTGGTGACTCAGAAACTTGTGACAGAGCAGGAACGAAACCGAGGTCTCCCATGCCACAGACTACTGCTCTAGTACCACTAATCTTTTTTCTTTTTTTTTTCCTTTTTCTTTTAAGGTTCCAAGGAATGCTCCATCTTTTCATGTAACATGGTGGTCTGTAGAGTCAGCAGCTCAACCTATTTCTGTTTGCTGTGCCTCAGGTTGATACTACTTGCTGGAAGAGTGCTCTTATTCATGAGATAAAGGCACATTCTAAAACTGATGTTTTCGTGAAAAGCAGTAGAGCTGTTGCTCTGTGCAGGAGTGTGACTATGGTAGACTTGTCAGTAGCCAAGTTGGAGAATTTGAGTAATGTTGTAATAACGATTTTAAAAGATTTTTAATAGTGGCAGTTGAATCCTTGTGCAACAGTACTTACTACAGAAACAGTTGATTGAGAACTGATGAGCAGGGAAAACTTAAGTCACTCAAGTAGATCATAGTGGTTTTAGTGGAGGCACATGTACTTTAAAGAATGGATGCTAGAAACACAAGGCATGTAGAAGATGGGAGTTTATAGAAATGAAGTACTGAGAAGTTTAGAACCATCAGAAATGTGAAAACGCCGCTGTGTTTTCGCACTTCTTTTACTAAGGTCTTACATTTGTTGCAATGTAGATCATTTCAGTGGTCTTAATTTTCTACCTGCAATATACCAACAAAATACAAAAGCCTGTGTTCCATAGTAGGTTTCCATAGCTTTCAGGATTAAGTATCCATAGTAGGAAAATCTTACTTCCAAAGCATAGAAATGTCCATTTAAGAAGTGTGGACGTGATCCTTTACATTTACTATGTTGTGTATTTTATTCTCTTTGTGTTATGTGTGTGTGATAAAACAAAGGTGTTATCTTTATCTGACATTGATCTAAATGTTCTTGCTTCTGAAGATTAAATATCTGGATTTAAAAAAAACAAAACCAACTTGTAAAAATTCTTCCTCAAAATGACTAGGGATTCTGTGTAGAACTAGAAGTTCTGAAAAATTAGTAATTTCTGTTGAGTTAGGCTTCTGGTGTCACTACTCTGTTCTGTGGTGCTGGATGTACTTCTGTGTCGATTTCATGTTTGGCATACCTTGGGGCACCAAGATCTGTACTCTGGAATCAGTGTCTCAGTTTTCCGTGCTCTCCCCTATGTGTGTGCCCTCCACAGGTCAGATTGCCATTCTTCACAGGGCTCCACTGTCATCAGGACTGCGTACAGGCATACAGAACAAATTAAGGATCGCAAGAATAAATTATAATTTAAGATGGCAATATGTATGAACTTAAACAATGCGCAAGATGGAGAGGTCTTTATAAAAATAGTCAACGTACATAATTCTGTCCTGACTCCTCCTGCAGAGCAGCTTTCTGTGTCATAATCAGTCTCTTTTATAGGCCAACTCCTTCTTGATCAGGTCTGGTTATTTTGATGGTCTGACCCCAAGTATTATTCAGTTATTCAGGAAAAATATTGAGCGTAAAATAGGTCTTGAATTTGAATTGGAATAGTTATCATGGAAAGAGTTTGTATGTGAACACACATCAGAGTACAGGTACTTCTTTTTAGTTTAGCCTTATTGAATTAAGGTAGGCACTTCCATGCCACACCCTCTGCCCTGTGTCTGCCACAGGCACGGGAATGGTGATGCAATATTGCGTGGCAATTACAGTATGCAGTGAAGAACATAGTTTTTGCAAAATCACATTGAGTAAAGAAACACAGCCCCCAGATTGTCACACTCGGTAGGATTTGTTGTTAACATTGACAGAGGGTTTTGTTGTTTTATTTTTTTGCTTGTTTTACTGATAGAGTGTAATTGTATACAGACCCCATCTATGATATCTTGTAGAACAGACTTTAGTGCTTCCTGCTTTAGATACTTCTGAATGGTAGTATATGTTACAGCATGAAAAATAAATTGTTTTTTTTTTCTGATGCTGTTACTAATTCAGTTTGTAGCTGACCCTCCTGTATGCCTGCCTTATGTTTTATTGCAACATGCTATGTCTGGAACTGTCTACCTGTGTTCATAGAAATTACTGGGCTGAATTATTGTTGGAAGATGATCCTGATGCAGCCCAGTTCGGTGGGCTCTCTGCATAGTGAAAGGAAATTAGATACTATCAAAAAAAAAAAGAAGTAAGAACTGTCTTTCGTGTTTTTTATTGTTTGTAGAGTTGTCTGTATTTTCATATGCCATTTTTCTTTATTTTGTTAGATTCTATGGCTTCTGCTGTTTTTATTTTGAAACTTGTACTTCTGCTTTATCTCACTTAGCTTTCCTGTGCTCAAACTATGGCAGGCTGCAGAAGGGCACTCTTAGTTTGGGAGAAGGTTAGCGTGGAACTGCTGCTGTTTTGAGTTCATACTGTAGTTTATCGTGCTATAGGTTCCACATGTGGGCATGCTAGAGCTTCAGGTGTCCTGTGTCGAGGAAGGCTCTGGCCATTGACCGACTACCGATACTGGCACTGAGGATACCAAGCCAGTGAATGGAGGAAAGAGAAGGCATTTGTCACAGAGCACCACTTCAGGTACAGTGCAAGAGTGTGCAGTACCCGGCTTTGAGCGGTATTTCTCTATCACCATCTTCACACCTCTGTAGTAGGTGGGATTCAGCAGTGTCAGCAAAATAAAGTAATTTGCTTGGGTTTAAACCTCAAAATACAGTGAAGTCCAATTTGGAAGTGGTCCGTAATCTTTTTAATGCAAGTGTTTGGCTTTGATTTGCATTTAAAGAGTGATTCTTTTTCTCTGTGTTTTTGTTTAACTATATATAATGGAAAAGGTTGTTTCACTAGCTAATTTGTGGCTCAGTTTTCTTTTATTACAATAGATTACCAAATATCAATAATTTTTGCTATTGTTGCTTATACCAGTTTAGTTAATGTATTGCTGCATTTTCTTTTTCTAGCAGTGGGATTTGATAAATCGTTTTTAGTATAGCTTGAATTTTCAGGAATGTCCTCTATTGTTCCCCTAGCTTTTGCTTTCTGTCCTGCTTCCTCTCTTTCCAAGCTCAAAAGATGGGGGAGATAAACATCCTATTTTGCGTTATAATTTTTTGATGTCCTGAATTTACAAATAAACCTGTTTTCTATTTAATGCTATGTATAATTATAAGATATGTAAAAGCTGGGATGTTCTCTGATTATATAGGACAGAGTGAGTGGTCCAAACTCAGGTTTTTGCTATTGATCAGACAATTTTTAGTTTTCATTCTAGAATGAAATTTGGGGTTTTGTCAGTTAGTCATTTTTTTCTCTGAACTTTGTTCCTCAGCTTGTCTTTCTTTGCAAGACTGGAGTATCATAGCAGTGTACTCTCCAGTATTCCATGCTAACTTGGATCTTGATTCTCTAGAATATGGAAAATTCTGGTTGGCAAGAGAATGGGTTATTCACTTTTTAAATTGAAGGAGTTCTTTGTTGCTTTTAAAAATTAATACTATAGTCATGGTAGTAGTTGCTTGCTGCTGTGATTTTTATGTGGTTGTTGTATATCTTCTGTAGGACACTGTTCCTTCTAAATTTTACATCATGAAGTTGTTGGAAAGAAAATCTTTGATAGCTAGAAAAAAAAATACCCCCTGGGTTGATGTTTAATATTCTGGCATAGATAGGCAGGAGAAATAGTTAATATGATAGTTACAAGGCAGAAGTCAAACAGCACTAGCCAGGGCATTGGTATTGGAGTAGAAACAGGTCACTCTAATTTGGTGCTGTAATAATACTGTTGTGTTTACATAGTGCCGTTTGTATCTGTGTTTGCCACACAGTATGTGTTGAATTTGGAGAAGATCTGGATTGCCCACTAGTAGTGACTCAATTGGTGATCATATTGTGTACAAGAGAACATATATGATAGCATCAGAAACCCTGAGCGTTAAGGTCTGGTGGTTCACTGCAGAGGTAGCCATGAAGAAGATGACTGATTCCGTGATTACATAAATCCACTGGGATTTCCTTTCCTGACGATTGGAAAGAGGGGGTGGTAGGGAGTGTCTTTGAGGTGCAAGAAAAAAACTACCTGCAATTTCAGGCAGGCTGGGTCAGTAAAGTTAGTGGAAATTGTTGTAATTTTGTATGAAAAGGAGATGAACTGGACAGATGACATTTTGGAGAAGGAAATCATTGTGAGACTTGGCTCAATTTTGTACATTTTTTTTTGGTCTGGTTTTATGATACTCTGTTACATTGGATTGCTCTGGCTTTTGGTTATTATGCAGGAAAAGAGAAGCCCTGAGATGTCTGAAATAAGAAATAGCATATAGTTACGGGCACTAAAGAAAACAGTGTCTGGAAGGGTTGAAAAAATTCATAATTCATGAATCAAAAACAGAGTGTATAGAGACTAAATTGTGTTATGTAGTTGATTAATAATTTATGTCATGAACTGTCTTCTGAAAGTTTTGAAGTAGGCCAGTAGGTACAGAGGCTGCGTACACGCAGGGATGTACATTTCCGTGTCCCACGTTGTCAGATTTGCAGGAGCAGGCGTGGTTGGATATTAACTGCGCCAGGCCCCTGTGGTCTGACGTCTCCCAAGAGCAGAGAGAGGTATATTGATAGACTTCAAAATAGAAAAACTTGGGGCCCTAAAATGTCGTTTAAAATTTAAACAGAAATTAAAAATACTAATTTAAAAAAAAATATTCACAAGCTTTTCTGAGACACTTTTGCATGGTGCACCTAATGTTATATGTGTTTGATTGCTGAAGTGTGGTTTTGGTGGAGGTGAGGGCAATATACGATATTTTCGCTAGAGCCTGCTACAACCTTTTCCCTGCTGTTTCGCTGTACATTGACAATTATGAGTGCAAGAGGGCACAGAGGAAAGGTAGATTCCTTGGAAAAGTATTTTTAGAAATAGTAGATTTGTGTAGTCGAAAAGCTGGCTTTTCTGTAGTGCTATAGATGTTGTCCTCAGCAGTTTAAGACTTTTCATAATTGAGTAGCTATGGTACAAAAATACGGTATCCTAAGAATTTCCAATATAAAATTAACCTAATGCTACTTTAAAAATGGTGAGAAAGTTCCCTACTTAAAATACACTGGTGCCCCTTTTTAATTGGAACAAAGTGTGCTTTTTAATTACCTTCATTCTCAAGATAGTGTTCACTTGGGACTTCTGTGTTAGTAACGCTTGCAGTTTTTTGGGCACGGTATGATGTGCTTTATGTATACTTGTACATGTGTGTACACCCCCCCCCCTTCTTCTTTCTAAATATACAGACACTGCTTTTTTCTGTGCACTTATGAAACTTTCCTGCTGCTGCCAAACAAATATTGGTTACTGTTTCATCTTTTCAATTTATTGTATATAATATTTTACAAAATATTTATTGTTTGTAATATTTTACAGAAATTATCAATATTGAATTATACAAGTATCTGGCGATACTGGCTAATCTTTCTGTATCTCCTTTTAAGTGCTTATTCACACCTGTTTAATGAGTATTTTCAACAGTTCATTTAGCTTTTGGGTTTTGACATTGTTTGGCTTATATCACATCTTGAAAAAAGTAACCTGTCAGTGTTTTTCACAACTTCAAACACTGTCAGGAAATGTTTTCATTTCCAGTGCTCTGTAACAGCGTATTGTTTTTTAAAAAGGTCTCATTTTCAAATGTGACTTGAAGATTCGCATTACTCATATTATTAGTTTGAAGATCTTGGATCACTTTGTTGATGGCTGTAATGCATTTTGAATGGAAGTCTCTGAATTCAATTAATTCTGAAATGTGATTGCAAAAAGATCTGCATCATATATAGACATTTGTGATAAGGTGTTTTTTTCTGTCCTTGCATCGCTCTTCAGCATTATATACTGAGATTTTTTTCCCCTTCCAGCCATTAAGATTATACGGAAGTTTTGTGGTTTTTTTCCAAAACTAATACTCAGTTACCCTCTCAAAAGCAAATTAAAATGTTAAACTGAAGTCTAAGCTGTTTGATATGGGTGAAGATTTTGGGAAAGCGGATGGCGTTAACTTGAATTTGTCAAAGGTGCTCCGTATTTCAGCAAAACGCAGGAGATGTGATTTCTGGAATGGCGTCTGAAGCTGACGCCTTTGCAAGATGAGAAGCTGAAAGGGTGTCAGTCTGTTCCTGTGTACTGTTGTTAATTCCATGGCACGTGAGGTACATCATCTTTCTGAACTGCTCTTGAAACTGCTTTCCTCACGGCTGCACCTCAGCTGAGCTTTTTAAACAGTGAATCGATTGCGTCTTCCCATTCTCACTAATTCTTTTTACCCGTCTGGGGTTTCAGAGGCTTTCTGTGTTTGGGCATTGTGCATTGTATCACAGCGTAGCAAAGGACGTATGGCATTAGCCAACCTGTGGGAGGGCTGGTGGTTTTGTTTTGGGGACAGCTGCTTTGCTGCAGGAGAGGAAGCCGAGGGCACGTGTCACACACTTCAGAACATGCCCTTCGTTTCTCAAAAGTAATTTCTGTGCTGGTTTTCTTCAGCTTTTCTGTTTTGCTTGGAAACTTTCTTGACTCTGAACTGGTGGGGATGTTGTATATTGAACATTTGGGGTATGCTGAAGCATACCTTGTATCGAGTCGGTAGTTTTTATTAATAGTAATTGGGCGTTATTTGCATGTGTTGGAGTGCTGATAGCAGCTTCCACAGATTGCCTTGAACAGGACTTCGGTTTCAGGTAGTAAGAAAACATTTTTAAAGATAATTTTCTTTACTCGGATACTGTAGCCTTACTTTTTATGCGACCAAACCAATTCATTGCAGTGTGTTCTTCTGTTGCCTCCACTGAAACTTGTACTTCCATCATCTTTTCGTCATTACATCTGTATTCCATAATGCCTAAGCTCTTCTGAGCCCAGTGTGTGCATCATGCAAGCGTGTTGACTTGGTTTCCAACTCCTTTATCCTTAAACTGTTCTAAATTTTTTATAGTCCATGTGGATAGTCAAATATGCCACGTTGTTAAAAATCTGACGGTCTTTTCTTCTGCTTGAGATTATCATGCTTTTGCTTGATTGAATAATCTTCATACAAATGGAAAAAAGTCCCGTTGAATGGGTACTTTATAGATCCACAGTGGAAAATGCTAATTTGAGCAGTCGTCTTGAGATATCCGGAACAGGGAAGTGACATTCATGTATTAGAAGAGTTTTGAATGGAATCTGTAGCTTTTAAAAACGATTATTTAGGGAAGATGGTCAGACCGGTCAGTGTGTAAGCATCAGAAAGAGTTGTGACAGCGTGAGGCAGCACTGTTGCTGTTCCACGGCACTTCGCGGTGACAGGCGAGGGAGCGGGACGCAGCCTGCGGGGAGCGGGGCCGAGGAGGCGTTCGGCGGCCGGGCCGCGCTCAGCGGGGTGGCCGCGCCGGGGGAGAGGCGCTGGCGGTCGGCGGGGGTGGGCTGCGCCGGG
>NW_009648337.1:3382210-3389133 GCF_000708025.1 Charadrius vociferus
GAGCATCGCCCGCCCCGCGCCCCCCGCGGCGCCGCCGCCCCCGGCCCGTCTCCTCCGTGCGGGAGCGCCATGAGCGCCTTCGCTGCCCATGACGGGGAGATCTGCCGCCGGCGGCCTGCACGCGTGGAAGGGAGCCCTGCGTGCGTGCTTGCCGGGAAGTAGAACCGGCAAGGGGAAAGGTAGTGACTTCGCAATTGCGTTACGTGCAGTATTTTAAGCGGGTTTTGTGGGGACTGTGATATCCTGCCCCTCGGGAGGTCTCGGTAGCCTGCGTAGTCCACCCTTCCCCAGAACGGTGTTGAGAATGGTTTTATCAACAGGTCGGTGCGTTCTGATGTCATCGAGGAGAGAGTTCTTGGTCTAGAACGAGGAAATTTTAAAATATGTTTTTTCCCTTTTCACTCTTTCTGTTGGTTAAACTTTTTCAAATTTGTACAATCTTATGAATAATGTGTGTTGTAGCAACTAATACTTTTGAAGATGACACCTAGTGTACCTTAGTTTGTCACTGTTGCTTAGAGACTTACTCCCAGTGTGTGCAAACAAACGTAATGTAATGACAAATACTGCATATAGGGGTTTTGACCCGTAGTAAAGGTTTTATAACTAAAAAAAGCTTGAAACTTTATTTCCAGTTCCGTAATTGGTTTGTAATTGTATGTTTTTGATAGTTTGCTGGGTTAAATGTATTACACTGATAACATTTTTACTTGTGATTAATTTGTAGTTTTTAAGACAGCTATAAAAAAGGAACTTTCTGCCTTTTCCGTCATGATGTATTATTCATCTCTGTGTTAACACGAGTGACGAAAATGTAGGCTTTGGGCAGGTTTAGGCTTGGTAAATTGCAGTTTATAGCTTTATCCAGTTTCTTCCTTGCCTGCTAGTCTCAGTGGTCTGGTTCACAGGTTCCGGCTCGATTTCATTTCCTGCTTATTTGGATGGTCCTCGGTTGTGGAAGGTGTGTGTGAAGGCCGGTCACGTACAGCCATGGTGCTAAGGCTGCGCTGTACAGTTCTTTCCTCTAGTACTTCCAGCTTAGAAAGCTAAAGTGGGAAGCACATCTGTGTGTAAGGTCTTTTGCAAAGTGTGTAGGTTGCTTAATTTAACTGTTGAATGGGCTCCGAGAGGTGTAATTAAAGAAACCGGAGCTCACCTAGCTCGTCAGACTGCCTAGGGAACCAGTCTAACGCAGTGGTTTTCACCAGTGTTATGTGTTGGTTACTGGGGATCCCTGGATCAGGACGTATAGGTTCAGGTAAGATGACGCGCACACGAACTTTTCTGAAAGGTGTGTGTTTACAGTATTTGAAGGGAAGCACTTTTAGAATTCTACATATAAATATGCATGTGATTTCTAAGCTCTCTGCAAGTGAACAGCGTGGTCAGAATTCGTTCTCCCATCTACGATTGCCCACTGTGTATAATTTGTTCTAGAACGTAGAAGTGTGCCATCGTGAACCTCCCACCTGCGGGTGTTGGGGAAAAATAGCAGCAGTGCTCAGTCGTCAGAGAGGCCTTCCCGTTTGAGTCTCCTCGCAACAAGCTGGTGTGGCATCACTTCCCCAGAACATGTATTTGATTTATCACAGATTATCTTTAATTTTTAATCGAAGCTGGAATGCCTTACAGTAGGAAAATAAGGCCAAAAGATACAAACATTCCTGTCATATCTCTACAGTATCAGTTAAGCCCCAGCATTGGAAACCGCTGTATGGGTGTTTTTCTCCTGAAGATGGGAACTGGATATTTCTAGTCCAGCAAGCCTGAGATGAAGGAAGAGGCTTTGCAGGAGTGAGATGATGCTGTTACTGGGCACGTGAGACTCAATAACATCAGTGACTGAACACTGACTCTTTGACACCTGTGTTTGTCTAGCTCTGGACTGGGGAGAGGTGCTTCTGTAGAATTTGAAACTGCCTCTCTGTGATTCCTTTTTGAATGTCAAGGGATAAGTTATTTTGCATGTTGGAATCTCTTAGTTCCTTTGCTTCGTGCCCTGAACAGTGCATGTCTTGCAGAAGCATGCACAGTATACTGCTTTGGGGTATCCAGTCCAAGTATGAGTAAGTTTGTGGGTGAAATGATGCTAAATATGGGAAGCTCGCCTATTGCCTAATATTCCCATGTCAAATAGCAGGGAGATTAAAGATGAGGTTTGTTGTGAGAGCTTTCTACATACATGATGTACAGAAGCACCTAAGGTGGTTGAGAATCTTCCCGTGTAACGGAAACCAGTTTTGGATAGCATTTTACTTAACTTGCCTTAACCTACAAAGGTAAGGTTTATTTTTTCAAAATTGAGTGTTTAATTTTTCTGATAGTACTAGTAATTCCTTTTGCACAAGAAGGAGGAGAGTTAGGGGGCGCAGGACGAAGTGTAGCATCCATAACGTGTTCAGGAATATGGTACTTTTACTGCATCTGCTGAATGCTCGAGTGAGCTGTTTGGTCAGACAGTTGTTAACTTTTGTCTGGGGACATGTGAAAGAATAGAACGTCAGTGTAAACTCCCCTGAATGTAAAACTTCATCAACAGTGCCTTTTCAAGTTACTGGAAGTGTTTGAGTACGTATATGTCAAAATTATTTCTCAAAATGAATTTTTTGAATTTCTTGTCTGATTTGGGAAATTTAGTGAAATAATGGCTTTGGTCGTCTTTTCTGGTATCTTCACAAAGGGTTTAGTTCAGGACGCTGAAGCAAGGGATGCACTTTACAAGCTACGGGCCTTAGTAACAGAGTGATGAAAATGGAGAGTCACTGTCCTGGCCCGGGAGAAAGACGGTGTAATCTTCTTAGCTATGTTTTTCCTTGCTACTGTTTTTCAATTTTTTTTAAAAAATTATATGGTAAACATGATTACTGAGGTGGTCATATCAGGAAGTTCATTTCTTCATTAAAAGCCGCTAGTTTCTTACCTCGCTATATACACAGCAACTTATCAGCCTTCGAATTGTTCCATTGTGCCCCTAGTTGTTACATGCAAGTGAGCTGCGTGGAGTATTTCGTAAATGCAATATTAAAAAACCCCAAACCAACAGCAAACTTTTTGAGGATTTTGGTTATGTTTTTAGCATGTCTTTACTTATGTCCTTTGCAGCTTTCAATAGGTAAATTCCACTTCAGCATACTTAGCAGAACTTCTTCCCGGGTTAAATTTGCATGTCATACAAGTGTCTGTATTGTATGCGGCACAACTGATGTTCTACACGTAACGTACCCACAGTTTGCGCTACGTGGGGTTTTTTTGCTTTCATTTGTATCTATTTGCTTTTGAAGCTGCTTTGTAAATCAAGAAATACTGTATGCAGAGGAAAATAAAATGTGTTTAGATACTCATTCTCTTTTCTCTCTTGTATTACAGAAATGAGCCGTCAGACTGCTACAGCATTACCTACAGGTACTTCAAAGTGTACGCCATCGCAGAGGGTGCCTGCACTGACTGGCACTACAGCTTCCAATAATGACTTGGCTAGTCTCTTTGAGTGTCCTGTCTGTTTTGACTATGTGCTGCCACCAATTCTTCAGTGTCAGAGTGGCCATCTTGTTTGTAGCAACTGTCGCCCCAAACTTACGTGCTGTCCAACTTGCCGAGGCCCGCTGGGCTCCATCCGTAACCTGGCTATGGAGAAAGTTGCCAATTCTGTACTATTCCCATGTAAATATGCCTCATCTGGATGTGAGATAACTTTGCCACACACCGAAAAAGCAGACCACGAGGAGCTGTGTGAGTTTAGGCCTTACTCCTGTCCATGTCCCGGTGCTTCATGTAAATGGCAAGGTTCTCTGGATGCTGTAATGCCACATCTGATGCATCAACACAAGTCAATTACAACACTTCAGGGAGAAGATATAGTGTTCCTTGCTACAGACATTAATCTTCCTGGTGCTGTTGACTGGGTCATGATGCAGTCTTGTTTTGGCTTTCATTTCATGTTAGTATTGGAGAAACAGGAAAAATATGATGGTCACCAGCAGTTCTTTGCGATTGTACAGCTGATAGGAACACGCAAGCAAGCGGAAAACTTTGCTTATCGACTTGAGTTAAATGGTCATAGGCGGCGATTGACTTGGGAAGCAACTCCTCGGTCTATTCATGAGGGAATTGCAACAGCCATTATGAATAGTGACTGTCTAGTCTTTGACACCAGCATCGCACAGCTCTTTGCAGAAAATGGCAATTTAGGCATCAACGTAACTATATCCATGTGTTGAAATGGCAATCAAACCTCTTCAGGCCAGTGTTTAAATCCGTTGCATTTAATTTAGCAGAAACTAGGGTAACCATCTTTGACTGTCAGACAAATTATTTGGTAGACGGAGGGTAGACGTATATGAAGGTAAATAAAAGGAGAGGCTGTTAAATTACAGGAAGCAGTTGCATGTAGTAACACTAATATATTTAAAATAAGTCAACAGTAAACCACTGAAAATATATATACACCCAAAATGGGCATCTTTTGTATTAAGAATTGATTCTACAGGAAATGTTGTAAAATAATTCTAAAAACTTGTTTGTAGATTGATTGTACTGTTGAAAAGGATACTGTTTCGTGTTTTCGTTTGTGTTTTTTTCCTCCCCCCTTTGACTGACAAGCCATGTTGAGCGGTCTGGTCTCTGGCCGCTGCTTCCCCCCCGCCCCACGCCCCCCCTTTGTAAGTCACTACATAGTATTGCTGCTGTTTGTGTATATTTTTTGTGTATTTGCTAATTTTTATTAACTTCTAGTTTTTCATTAAATAAATATGACTTTCTTTTCTGTAATTCAGGTTTTTCTCTTTTTTTGTATCTTTTTAAAATTAATTACAGGTGTCATCTTTTGATATGCATAATTGCTATGGTAAAACTTATATTTCTGTATGTTTGGTAAATTTTGTCTCTTTCCAGTAGTCAATTCATTGGTGATACTGTTCTTAATTGAGCTATTTTGTGAATGTACTGAACTCGAAAGGAGTAATTCTGTTCAAAGATGTATCAGGAAAGAAAGCTCCTTTAAAAACAGGTCTAGATGTTGTTGTACTTTGAGTTACCTTCTAACAAAAATGAACAATTATTAAGAATTTTCCGAATGAAAAAGAAATAATTCACGTTTCAAATTTAGAGATGCTTAGAAACTTGATTGCATCCTTGTATTTGTTGGTTTTGCAGTACAAAGAAGGTATTGTCTTACACAGTTATTTGTAATTATAAAAACAGACCATTTGTTTAAAAAAAAAAAAAAAAGGCAGTCAGAATGACATGTTTTCAGTCTTTTTATATTTGTCATTAAAAGAATATCTGGCAAATTAAAAAACCCCAACTTTTGTTTTTTGCTTTAGCTCAAAGTTTGACACATTGATACTCTTGCTGTTTCTTGTCTTCACGTCTTTTGGTTGTTAACTAAAGTAACTGTCTTGAACTGATTTTTGTATATCCTTTTAGTGACACGATGCACGTTACGATGCAAATGATCTCTTACAGGTATGACTCACCAGCCGTAAAGGCTTTTGAAGGATATTGGGCTTTATGCAGACTGCCTGTATGTGAAAAATTTAACCATGAAAATGTATGGTACTTGTGTTACAAAACACAGATGGAGACACAGAAAAAAACAGTAAGGTAAAAAGCTGTTTCATCTCAAACTATTTGAAAGAGACCTGTGTCAAACCTAGTGGTAGCAGGCAGCCGTTTGGGGAGGTAGTCTGGCTCGTAGCTGCTTTTGTAACAATAAAATACAGTTTATTTACTGTGCACTGTCTTAACTTCCTTATCGGAGGTTGATGTACTCTTGTTCATATTATTTTGATGCATGATGAGGTAAGTAGCTCTACAGGTAAGGAAGATTGAGTCCATCAGGTTGGATTGTTGGATTAATAAAATACTACAGAAATAGTTGGCTTCATGTAGTGAAAGTATAGAGTTTCACTTTTAAAACTTGGTGTCTCAGCTGTTGGAACTGTGCACAGATTTCATTTAAAAGATGTACCGGTACCTTGTGACAGTAGATAAATGCTTCAAAAAATCCTGCAATCTAGTGTTTTTTCCCTATGAATATACAACGAACTGTTTGCAGTCTTCTAAATTGAGTAATGATTCTCACCCGATTAAGCTTGTCTACCTTTACCTCAGGTTTGTCTTCTGGTCTATTGACAGAAACTTGGCTAAATACCTCAGATATTTTTAGAGGAATCCACTGACTCACCATCTCAGTTGCGATTGGCTGACTTGGACTGATGTTTGCCTGCTGAGGTTATCTGATTTTCAGCTCCAGTTTTGTTAAGGAAACGTAGCCGAGGACCTGTGAGAACCCTCTCCAGGCCCATACCTGTGATTATAGTCGCAGGGCTGCGTAAGCACACGCCTTGCGTAAGGCTGTTCTCTGCTGCTGCTTCTACTTGTGTCCCCAAGAGAACCGTGCGCTTTAAAACCTTGTTGGGCTGATCTGCAGTGATTTTATTTAGGCTAGAATGGGCTGAAGAGCAAGATTATCCTTTTGAAGGGGACTTTAAAAATTGCATTTGCAATGAGCTGTAGAAGCTAACTGGTACGGTCAGACAGTTGTTCATGTTTTACAGATGACAAATGCTGTAGCATAACTAACGTACGCTGACTGACTGTAACGCAAACTAGTATTACTCCCTTTAGCGTTTACAAAAAAAATCTGTGTGAAACATTTGCTGTCCATCATCAGATGGAGTGAGTAAACAAATGATTCTTAGGCCCAGATCCTCAAAAGTGTTAGAAGCTGAATTCAGTGGATCTCCTCTAAAGAGTTTGAGGATCTGGTAAGTCGACTACACTCTGTTATATATGACAAAAGAAAACGTACTAGAAATCTGTACAGTTTACTAACTTATCTAAAATAAATGGTGTATTAAAGCCTGGCATTGTCTTAACATTAGCTATTTATTTTAGAAAGTACTATTTTACTTTGTTGTATT
>NW_009648337.1:3389169-3435237 GCF_000708025.1 Charadrius vociferus
ATTAAATGCAGTAGATCTTGCATTTGTCCACTAGTACTACCTCCGTTGTCTTTTTGGTTGACCTTTAAAAAAAAAAAAAGCTGTAAGAGGAAAATGTCTGACAAATGCAGACGTTAATATTTGGGTTCTGTTCTGACATTTCTTGCTAGTTCTTGTTTGCAGTGGTGCTTTAAAATTCAAGCAGGTGAACTGTTTTGTATTGCTACCTATACTGCTGTACTTCCAGTATCTTTTCAAAGTGCCTGTGATTAAAGCATGACTTGCGCTAGTGGGACAGTGATTATCTGTAGCAATTTATAGCGTGGATAGAGGAAAGGAGCTACCACTTTTTTTACCTATGATAAGCTTACTTATCTTATAGTATATTCTGAGGGACGCCTTTCATATCGGGTCCGTTTAACTGTCAGTTGCAAAGCAGAATGATCCCTAGTGTATTGAAATGACTTTAAAAGTTCTTTGCTGTTCTAGCTCGCTGCTGCCCAGAGTGTTATTCTTCTTACAGCCTTCAGTGAAAGCAAAAGAAAAGGCACTGAAGTGTGTCTACCTATAGCTATCTGGGATAATGGGTAATGCGTCAGTTTTATTTTAAAAATCTCAACAAAGTAGCATGACCGAGACAGCTCTGCAAGCAGGAACATGAAAAGCTGTAAGTAAGTAAATGCCTATTAATATCTTCAGAGGTGCATTAAAGCCCTCACCTTTCAGATAGAGTCTGTGGGGACGAGGCCTGCGAGTTGGAGTGGTGTGGCAGACAAAGTCATTGCTTAACTTTTCTTGAGAGCAACTCCCTGTTCTTCTGTAGTGAAATCGTCATGGAACCTTTTTTTTTTATTTTTAACAGTAGTTACCATCTTTCAAAAAAATGCAGGTTTTTTGTACGTGTATAAACAGACTGCCCTGGAATTCCATGCACGTTTGTTTTCTCACTAGTGCAAAGTAGTGCAGGATTGTTATTTGGTCTGCATTAAGTTTGGTAAAGAATTCCTCCCCCCCCCCACCCCCCCCGGTTTTGATTAAAAGCAAAGCAGGACATGAGTTATCGTACCTTTCTGGTGTTTTACAGATTGTCTACTTCCTTCACATTTTTTGTGTTCAAGCATTTTGTAAGGCAGAAAGCATTCGGAGATGCTCTGTTTATTGCCTCTTGCCCTTGGAACTCAGCTAGTGAATGACTAAGAGTAGAATTCTTTAAATAGTGAAACAAGAGAGGGTTTTATTTTTATCCTTTTATTAGATGAAGAAATCTTTTGTAAATCAGGTGCAGAAATACCCACTGAATTTATTACTATCAGCGCTATTATGTTCCAGGTAAATCAGCTTTCTATCTATAGAAATGAAAGCAACTATTACTTTTGATTTATAGTCTGCTTCTACAACAGGCTTTTGTCACTGATTCAGTTTGCATTTCATAAGCGCACTTGGGTTTGTTTCAGAACTAATAAGCAAGAAGAGAATGTAACATACTGGGTTTTCTGTTGTGGTTGACCCTAGTATACAATAACGGAAAGCTCACAGATCTTACATTACATAAGTTTTAAATTTCTATTTAATAGAAATTTAAATTAATATTCAAGGGAAGATAAGAGACAAAGCAATCAACTGAGATGGGATACTGGCAGACTTTCTAAACCTTAAATTATTTGCAGTACCTAATGCAACTTAATGATCCAGTATTTTGTTGGCATTGTTTAAATGGATTTAATTTTATAGGCTAAACTCTGAACATAGGCATCCCAGACTCAAGATGGTTTGTGTCCGGTAAGAATGAAGGATGTGTACTCTGTCCCTTCAAAATGTTACCAGGCTTTTTCATAAAGTCTTCAAGTTGCTGTAAGTACAACTGTGCATATGCAATCTTTAGTGCATTACTCCCTCCCAACGCAAGAATTGGTATGTGTCAGTTCTTCTTGAGTTGCTTCCTGTATGTAGGTTTGAAAAATGACGTCTGCGTTGACCTTGCTGCAAACTAGCAGCGAGTGCTGAAAGGACCTACTAACTTAATTTAGACCGTATCGCTTCTGTGTTCAAATCCCTTAAGCATATTTTTTAGATTTCAAAAACCTTATTTTTCCTGTGATGCTACTGCTCCTTAGTATATTTTTTCTTAAATAAGTAGACTCTTGCGCTAAATCAGTTTGCTTTTCGGTAACAACCCCATCTATTAGACTTGCTGTGTTTGCTGCAATTTGCGTTCTCTGAATATAGGTCACAGAATTGCGTATTATTCCCTGTTTGTGGGTGTGTCCTCTTTAAAGATGTAATCAGCTGCTGACATTTACATACATATATGCCAGATAAGCTAAGGAATTGTTTCTCAACAGCTTCAGCTTTCTCATGCTTGAATCTATCAGGCAATGAGTATTTTTTTCAAGAATCTTTGCTGATAGTAGTAAAAAGCAGCAAATGCCCATAAAATGGGGTTTCAGGGTGTTAACTGCTGAAGTAATATTTTTATTTTGATTGCGTTTACACCCACATTGAAACAATCAAGTTTAGCTCATAGTTATACTTGATATGTATATAGCTGATAGTTACTGATCTCTATTAAATTTGACACGGACATCACCTTGGCCTGTCTGCTCACAGTTTACTATTCAAACGCTCAACTCTGGGTTTAACTGCAAATCCTCCATCAAAAGCTGCATTAAGAACTTCATCCAGACAGCTTGCCATAACAAACGTCAAATCTTGCCGTACGTTCACAGCAATTTCTTCCAGATCTTTTTCATTGCGTTGAGGAATGATAATTCTCTTCAGTCCAGCTCGGTGTGCCGCCAGGACTTTGTCTTTAATTCCCCCAACCTAATAAGGAGAAGAAATAGATGTAAGAAATCCATGACACTAATCTGATAAAGCAATTATTGTAACAAATCAGATCAGGAGTTAAATTTTAATGAAAGGTTCTCCCTCCCCCAGTCATTTAGGAAAGCAATTAAAAATGCAGCAGTAGTTTTAGCTCATTATATACTTAACGAGGGAAATATGTTAATATGCTACAGTACCTTTTCTGTAACAGTTATAACATGAGGAAAAAATTAAAACATTATAAATTAATGTTTTATTGCAGGTACAAGGATATCAATAGTGGAAAAGTCATTACTTTTCAGGACTTTTTTTTCCAAGAAAGATGGCCTCGACTCCGTTTTTTCATACGGCATGCTGAAATCCTGCTCCTATATTACAGCAGATTTTCAAGGTAATGGCAGCTTTATGTTTAGGGGGAGTTGTACAACAGAAAAAGCACAGAAAAGCAAACCTGTACTCCAAACCGGCAAAGGGGCCTTTGTGCTACAAAAACAGGCACCCCTTCGATAGCCACCTGCTGGAGCTTGCAATGAGATGTCAAAAGGGGGTTTAAATCAGTTTTTCTTTGTCCCAGCTGTAGCTTCTTCCCCTTGAACTCTTGTCTAACACTGTTTAAAGACCATCTCACAGAAGAAACTTGTAATTTTGCAATGCTGTAGAGGAAAGGAAAGCCTTGTAGTACAGCACAGAGAGCAAAACAGGCTGCTGGGGTAGTGAACAGCGAGTCCTCACGGTGATCGCTGTCTGGACAACGCTACGTAGCACGTGGCTTGGCTTCAGCCAGCAGATGCCCTTAATGGCATATTCACGTGAATGAAGTTACTAACAACAGTAGGGGTGGACACCGTTCAGAAGGCGGCCAACCTGCTTTACTATTTACAGATACTGAAGTTTTACACCCCCCTTGAACAACAGGCAAAATTTGGTCACTGGTGCAACAAAGGCAACTTACTTGGAAAGCTATGCAAACTCGCACCAGATCACAGTTAATGCAGTGTTTATTTTTTCACTAGAGCCCTGAACAACAGGCAATCTTGTCAGTCTGCCACCAGAATGCTGTTCCTGAGGGCCTTCTAGTCTGCTACCTTATCCTGTTATCTTCTGCTGCACGAAACAAAATACTGTTTTCCAGCTTCATCCTTC
Organism: Charadrius vociferus; assembly: GCF_000708025.1. Taxonomy (NCBI): domain Eukaryota; kingdom Metazoa; phylum Chordata; class Aves; order Charadriiformes; family Charadriidae; genus Charadrius; species Charadrius vociferus. The sequence continues at coordinate 3,393,118 of NW_009648337.1, forward strand.
CTTTGTCCATCGTTTGGCACGAGATGATAAAACTCGCATGCCTGCTTAATCACTTATGCCAGGCTCCGTTTGACACCTAAAACTAAAACTGTATTTGTTTGAAAACTTCCCTTTGCCCTCATGCTTTGAAGAAGCTTCATGGGAACACTGTTCAGCTGAACTATATACAAGGAACAACGTTTATGAAGAATCTAAAAACACATGTCTAGAGATGGCTTCAAGAGTAACCTAATGCAATTACCATCAGAGCTTTAAGAAACACCTTTTCAAAGAAACTGGGGCTACTTCTGTAATAATAGTTTGAGGAAGCACGTTCAGAAATTGCAGTCAGTTTTTGGAACCATCTTGAATTTTAAGACGTCTAGGTTTCCTTTCTAACGAGACATTTTAATGTGCTTTCCCTGCAACCGGTGTTTCCCTGCTAATGTTCTTATTAAATGCAAAGCAGAGGGAGCGGTAGAGCGCTACAGCAGGCTGGTGTCCCCCAGCCTCTTCCAACTGCAGCAGAAGAGACTGGCTCGCTGCTAAGGAATGATCCAGCAAGACCGTGCTTTTGTAAACGGCTATAAACAGATTTTATATCCAGAATATAGCGAATTAATACAACTTAGCTCTTTTCTCAAATGATGCTTACTGGAAGAACAAGGCCTCTTAGTGTAATTTCTCCTGTCATGGCTACATCTGAACACACCAGCCGCCCACTGAAGAGTGAAGCAAGACAGGTTACTATGGTAACACCAGCAGATGGTCCATCTTTTGTGACAGCTCCAGCTGGGAAGTGCAGATGGATGTCAGTGTTGTCAAGGAGATCAAAACTTCCAGAAGCTTAAGGGGAAAAAAAGAATGGTTTGAATGTGAAAAATCTAACCCCATTTTGTTCCTGGTCTTTATTCTAAAAGCCCACCAGAGAACTAAAAGTCTTTGCGCTATTTTTCAACAGTAGGCTGAAAAAACAACACTGTTGCAGAGGCCCTAGAAAAACAAAGAAAAAGAAAACCCAACACGCTTTCCTACATCCAGGTTCCTAGGCAAAACCGTAACAAGTTAACCAATAAGCTCCCCATTTGCATGTGTTGGGAAATTCAGAGTAGGGATGAATGTAGAAACCAAGGAATTTCTACACAGAGTTTTTAGGGGTTTTTTTAATGTCCCAAACCATAAATGTCACTTTTCAAAGAGCATACCACAAAACCAGCATTCTGCAGAAACCCAGTATTAACCAGTATTATAAAGTAAATCTCCCATTTACATCTTTGCACCTTATTTAACCTGTAGGACACGAAAGGTAAAACTAGGTATTAAACGTGCATGCAGTTAATGCCAGCAGCATTTCATACATTGATTCAATTGAGGGTTTTTAACCTATCTAAATTACCATAAATAATGACAGATACCAGACAATTATTTGACTATTCAGCAGATGATCAAACTGGAAAGCACATTTCCAGAACTCTGGGGAGGTTCAAACAAAAAGCAAGAGTTAAAAGTTTCTTGGCTGAAGTCCTATTGGACTGCAGTTCAACGGCTGCCTTAAAAACCCAACTAATTCTCAAAATATTAAAAATTAGACTACCAAACGTCCATTTAACAGAAACTGTGTCTTAACACTAGAGGAAAACTACAGACTTGCGTAGCTGTATCCACATCCCCAAAGTACTGCTGGAAAGCTTGAATGTAAAACCAAGGAAGAGGCAGCGTCTGCCACGACTAAGCAGCGGCACCCTGGCACAGAGGCTGCCCGCAGCCTGCCAGGCTGCTGCAGGGAGGGACTGGCCAGGGCAGGGGAATCTGCAGTGACAACTGGGGTTCCGCCTGCAGTGACCCGTTTGCCAGGCCACCAACAACCTCCGCCTGGCAGAGACCAGGGAAAGAACTACAAAAAGCAACTCTAGTGCTGATGTGATCGTCAGTGTAGCACTGATTGATTACTGGAAAGCCCTTTCTCTTAAGGCAACACTTACTGCATTCCACAATGAGTGTAACTTCCACTGTTACTCAGCAATGTTACAACCTGCTGAATTATTGAAAAATATCAAGTTTTAGAACGTTTAATTTCCACGCAGTATTAATGCTTCCTTTCTGTGCATGCCAGCAGTAAAAGGCCAATGGATGCATACAATCTCTACGATGCAATACAGCGATGCATTGTTTGTCATTTTTTCCCCAACCTACCGTTGGTTAGCTGGTATCTCTTTGCATTGCTGCGCAACCAGCTAATTGCAAGATGCGCCGACTCCTTCATAACATCTCCGAGCTGACCAGTCAAAGTAAGCTGACCTTCTCCATCCATGCGACTAGCTTCTACGAACATGATCTCTCCCCCTAAGGGCGTCCAAGCCAGGCCTATGGCTACTCCTGGCTGACTTAAGCGTTCAGACACCTGAAGAAAAAGAACACAGGAAACAGTTTAGGAAATAGTTGTAGTAACACTGTCGCAAAAGCAATTTGATAGTCGTCTTCAAAACAACTGTACCCATTAAAATACAAAAGTTAAGCCCAAGTGTCTCTCTTTTTTTTTAATGCAGCCATAATTCTGCATGATGTGTAAACGTTGATTACAGAATAGGAGCTGTATGTGGCTGCTTAGCTTAAGGCAATGGCAAACATCTGGGTATTTCATTCTTGAAACCTTCCCCACCCCCAAAAGTTCAATGAGAATCTTTCTCTTCACTTCAAAGGACTTCAGGTATTTAGTCAATCCTGACTGAATGCTTGTATGACTTAATCCATCTGCTAGAGGTGTATTTGCCCTGACTTGGTTACTATTATGAAAAAGCCAGTTTTGCTCCTGAGTGTTACCTAAAAGCCTTTTAAAGGTGGTTTCATTGCCTGAACTAAAGTCTGCCTGTGGCCCGTTACTGATGAGAGGAATGGAGGTCTCTGAACCCCAATCTCCTGTGTTAAGAGAAGGAAAGAGAGGCAGGATGTTTTCCATGAAAGTTCCAGGTTTTGATCCCACCCCCCATCCCCCTTTGTCTGAGAGATTCTTTTAGAATATACAGAAAGTCCTTTTGTTTTCCTGAGCTTCAAGGAGTTGAAGAAACCCCGATGAGAGATCATACAGCTAATCAGCACATTCTGAACTACTAAATTATATATTTATTACAAGGCAGAAAAGAAAATGGACGAATTTTTACTGTGTCAGGCAGCACCTAGAGCAAAAGACAAATACTCCCTTGTAAAATAAAGCGATAGGCCCCTTTTAAAATAATTACTGAAATGCAGAATTGAAAGTTAATTCGATTCATTCCTGAAAGGGATGAATTCTTCATTAAACTGTTTAGAGAATTTAAAGAAATGTTTCATTTCTTGGATAGAAAACAAGTCAAAGGAGCCTCACAACAGAACCATAGTGAAAGAATTCAAATTCCGAAATCTGCATTTCTAGCTACGTGTCACTTCTAAGCACATTTAACATTCCATTTTACTACTTGCAATTCCAGATCAACATAGCGGGTTTTTTTCTTCTAGCACCAACTCATTCTGCTCTGCACAACTCGCCTTAATCTTAATGCTTTCATTTTGCTTCCTTCTAAGAGTCAGCAGTGAAGTAAACCAATCAGACTTTGTATAGACACTGAAAAGGCAAAGCTTTGTATACACAAAGTTGACTTGCTTTTAACCATCAGCCCAGCTGCAAGATCAGACACATCTGTATAGCCGTGCACCTTAGGTCTGGAGACAGAAACATGTGTACGGCCCTGCTGTGAGCTGGCTGTATTAGGAACACTTCCACTTGTGCGCTCCAAAGATAGTAAGTTATTACGTATTCTAGTCCCTTACTAAAATGCCCTCTGAAAGTCCACGAGAAATGCTGCTGCAAGTCCCCAAGTAGTACACGGCCCTAAAGCTCTAGAAGTCAAGCAGCAGAACAATATAGCCTTCCATGGGATTACCAGAACAAGAACTCTCCTTCTAAATAGGAGCCAAACATTAACATTTCAGCATTAGGCTGAAATCCATCCCCATCATAAAAGAATCAAAATCAAGACTGTAAAATTATTAGTGCTCAGTTTTCTCCTTCTTCCTTCACAAATAGAAAACAACTCCCTTTATGCAGTAAGAGTGAACAACTATTCACTCTACAGCTGGTACCTCTGGTTACTGGCCAAAAAGAGATGCACGTTTGAAAAAAAAGAGCTCATTTACAAACATACAAGTTGTGCTACTTGTAGCTGTACGCAACTCAGATACATGACAGGAACAATTTGCTCATGCAAGAGAATTGGTGAAGCAAAAAAAAAAAAAAGCACTTGAAGTCCTACAAAGCGAAATGAAACATACGTGCTTCTTGTTAGAATTTCTGATTTTGAATTATATGCTTTGCCAAACGCTATACTAAACTATCGAGCACTGTCTTCTAAGTTTGATGACTAAGTTTTCAAATGTGACCCTTGCTCAGGATCACCGTTTCTTGGTTTGAGGGAAATTAGCCCAAGTCTGAGTATAGCAGAGCTATGCTGATACAGGAGCTCCTGGCGCAAGCAAGACTCCAGCTGTGGGGAGGGACAAGCAGCAGAGGCCAGTGGGTCTGGTGCTACGGATCAGCCTGGATCGAGCTGACAACCAGGTCAGTTACTAACTCTACTTATCTGACAGTAAAGCAAAGGAAGCCACACAGCCCCTCTCCTTTGTTCTCTTATGGCTCTCAGTTATCTCCTTATTTTGAATGACATCATGCTATTTGCTATTACTGGCATAATTTAGCTAGAATGCCTGCTTCTTTTGCTAGCATTTAAGAAAACTGCACGAAATACAGTGTTTCACTTTTATGGTATCAAAATACTTCATCTTATCAAGCATTTCCATTTTTGTTAATGTAAGTTTCTATATCCATTCCCTCTATTTTGTTAGTTACAGTGACTTACTCTGATTAGCTTAGTAATTGCTTAGTAATTCAGGTTAACAAAATCAATTCATCTTGGTTAGACTGAAATTCAATACCACTTGAGACAATCGTGTCTTTTGGCAGCCTGGCATGGTTTCAAACATTTCAGGTATAAGGAACAAAAGTAACTGTCCATACCCTCACCCATCCCAAAGTGGTCATCAACAAAGTTTGTTGGTTTGGGTTTTTTTTGTTTTCCTTTTTTTGGACTGATGTTGGCACTGGTTCTAACTGTACATCAATTCAGAACAGTTTACAGACTAATTCCACCATTTGAGAGCTCAGGGGCAGAAAACAGCAACATAATTGAAGATCAAAACCCAAATAGTTCTAGAGACTCATCTTTTATCTCACCTCAGTACAAACTCCTTCCTCTATCCCCAGACTAGGTAGGTACCTCCTCCTACTTTCGCAAGTAAGTTGAGATCTGGTAAGAGAAACTAGGTGTGTAGTAAGTGTTAATCACCTTTCAACCATCATTCTTCACACTAACTGGCAGCCTCAGAGCCCAGCAACTTCTCTTGCTGTACTACTAGAGACTGTACTACTACTGCAACCTCCTCACCTGAATGTTAACTGATGCGTGTTGACAAGCTCATGTATAGAAAACGCTCTGGCAGCTTTGATAGCTGTCTTCAGACAAGACCCTTGAAAATCCCTAACACCACATGCACACACAAAACCCCATACAACACTTAGAGGGGAAGTACGTTATATTACATTAAACATACCTATGAAGTGTTACAGTGAGCTCCACAACATTCAATCGCTCCTTCTACCTCTGACTAATTTACTTACACAAAAACTCAGAGGAATTTAAATAGGAAACAATCTTTACTTACACTTTTTAAACAATTTCAATTAAAACTGACCATTAGAATCAGCTGATGACTGGTCATGTATGTCACATGACAGAAGAAGGAGGCACTGATCTAAACAAACAGTCTTGGTTTTTTGATAATTTTTGTAGATGGGACTAACCCAGCTATGATTTAGCTGTAATCTGAGTAGATGAATGTATTGTCAGATATATTTTAGCTGCCTGGACACCTCAAAATTCAAGTATTAACATTTAACGCAATCATTTATTTAAAAATATTTAATGTTATTCCAATATAAAGGAAAAGAGACATCATCTGCAAATCTGCAGATTTGGAGTTACTTTGTAAGTCAGCACAATTGATAAAAAGCTATTAAGTCACTGATTAGTAACTGGAAGCTGAGAACCAGTCCTAAGTTACTTGCTGGCCTTTAGCATCTTTGTTATCCCAACCTGACTGTACAAACCTTTCTTCTTGTCTGCTCTTCTGATTCATTCCCTAGCAAACCACTGCAGGCGAAATATGTAACTGCAGCTCCCCTTTAAGGGAAGAGGATTTCCCAGACATATCACAAGACTGATATTTCTTAGATAAAAATGCCTATCTAAACCTGTGTTTTGTACGGGTTTTGCTTATAAAAGACAACCTAATTTGTTCCTTCGTTAGAATTTTGTATGTCCCATGAAATAGAGCTACTCTTTTATGGCATCTGCACTTTCGTGTCACTTCAACTTCACTCTCGTTATGAGGATGCAGACTAATTCTGACAGGCTTGCTTGTGGTGCCAATAGTGCTTTGTTAACTGGGCAGAATTAAGGGTTGAAGGAAAAAAAAATAAATCTAAAATCCAAGTCAAAAGATAAATACTTCATTATAAACACTCTGGATATGTTATAAAGCCTTTCCCCCAGAAACGTGCTGTGCTGAAACATTTCATTAAATCTTCTACACTTTAAACTACTGTCAAGATTATTCTTCCAAAGCCTTACTATGTGATTTATTCCAACATTTGTTCTGTGGGGTGACGAATAAGATTATTTATTTGTGGTAAATGAATTAATCCTACAAGTATGAGCTGAGTATTCTGTCATGGCTTTCTGCTGGAAGACCTCTGCAGAAAATATACAAGCCGTGCACTGAAAAGGTGAAAGATGGATCACTTAGTTTAAGGTATTCCCTGAAGGACAACAGATCAATCAAGTCATGCCACGTTTTCAGTTCTATTTGCTCAGTGTCACCAAGTACTGACACGGTGGCTGCCTCCATTGTATCTTTCTTTCAACTAATTATAAATGGCAAAATGCAGGTCAAAGGTGAAGCTTTAAAGGCTAGAGAGAGACTGCAGACTACAAAACCAGAAAAAACCACCAGCAGCCAATGTGAAATGACTGCCATTGAGACAGAAGCTACGCTCTTCATCTGAAAGAATCTTGGGGGTACTTAAGAAAATTCAAAGGTCAGCTGGGAAAATTCATTAAAACAGGAGTTGTGTGGCTGTCTGGGCAATTTACATCGAAAAATTCATAAAGCGTGTACTGAGAAGTATTTACTCATTGACAAATACAGCAAATAGTACATGAAAATAAATCCTGAGTTGCTCAGGGAACTGATGCTGTGTGGATTCATCTCTAGTTCTATTTATGCACTACTTAATTTGCCTGCTAAATATGGAAACGTTTAAAAAACCTTTGATACACAGGTCAAAAGCTTCAGTCAGTCTTATTGCAGCTTATATAGGCCAGCAGGTCCATGAAATCCTTATATGCCTATTCATGGCAACTGTTTATGCAAAAAAACCCCAACCCAGCACTAACGTATTTGTATACTTGGAATTAAGAAGCACACTTTAAAAAAATTTAACTTGCACTACTTACTCATGTAGAAAAAGGACAAACTAGCAGAAATTATTTGTTAACACAGCCACGCTACCAAATTTAAATGAATAATCAACTCCAGAAAAAGTTCAAAACTATGTAGAACATCTAAGGAACCTCATATATTAGCATATTTCTTGGCGTACAATCTAATTTTTAAAAAGTGTAGTAAGTTCATATTTATCTGAATGAACTCTATTCTTGACTGGGAGCTGGGAGTATAGTTGCAAGTGGCCAGAACTTTTGTACAAATTCACAAAATTCAATTTATTTTCTAGCACCTTTATGAAACTAATCAATGCCGTCTGTAGAAATCAGAATACTGGCTTGAATATTATGTTCAATTTACTACAATGGCTTTATGTGCTTCTGCAATTCAAGCACTAAAAAGCCAAATGATCCTGCAGCGCTTTAGCTCCAAAGATTTCTTTGGAAAAAAAAAACAACACCAAAACAACCCCACAGGCTATTTTTCAGAAATTGTTTCTAAAAGTCAGGTAGTGAGAGAAAGAAAAGACAGACTAGTAAAAATTTCCATAGGAGTATTACAAACAGTCTGCTGACTGGTCATTCCAAATCAAGCTAAAGTACATCCACGCTACCTTCTCAATTAAAAAGGCTTTAAAGAGTCTCGTGTGATTTTATTGTTGGGCACAGCAGCTTCTGAGGGATGAAAAGAAAGGACGTAAGTTGCTTACAATAAAATCATTTGCCTAAAGAGCAATCTCTCCTGATTTCTGAAAGTAAAAAGAAGTAAATCAGAAGTCAAATGACCAATGTGAAAAAAACCTCAGCCAAGAGAGTCAGGTCTCTTGATCACCTGATCTTCCTTGCCTCCCATTCCCCCCAGCTTCCACTGCTACTGTCATCATCCTCTAACACAACCAGTAGCACTGTCTTCTTTCAATTTGTTTCCTCATTTCTGGTTTTTCATTAAGCATCTCTTCCATGATAAAATCTTCACATCCACAGACCTCAGTTCAGGTCTAAAAACTGAGTCATTCATTTTCTCCTGCATATCTTGTCCCCTTTTTATCCTCCAAATCTCACTGGAGTCTGGTTCTCTCTCATCTACGAGAGAGGAATTATCACAGGAAAGTTCTTAGAAGTTAGAATTTTGTCTCTTCTGGAAGTTTCCCCCTTTTCTATTTTCTCCAGAACTTACTGGTTTACAGATCTTTGCTCCAGGATAAAGACAGAAAAATTTAGCGTTCCATCAGCAACTGGTTTCCTGTCATAGTGTTATATATGCTACTTACACTCGGTCAGTTCACCTGCACCTGAAGTAAAGCAGAGAATAACTGCAATGTAAATGGTGAAAAGAGAATCCCAGTCTAACAAACTACTTTGATCGATGGCATTTTCATAGAATGTAGCAAAAATACAGACGGGCGAAAGACAAAATTCTGCAATACGCCTACTGAGGAATAGAGTTGGTACTAGGAAGCTGAAGGTGACTGACCGATCATAAGATGTTTTTAACAGCTAAGAGGCACTTTAATCTAAAGAATGTCTGAGAACTTCTGGTGCAAACTGAAGTGGTTTTAATACTTAACAATGCTGACTGGCTTTAAGGAGCTATGTGGGACAGTCCTTAACACAGCTGCCTCAGGGACAGGATTCCTGGGTTCTACTTTTGGCTTCTTACCCAAGACGACCAAACAACCCCCAAACAAAAGCAAAGTTATTATAAACTGAAAAAACATCACCACGTTCTTAAGCACTGCTGCAGGCACCCTTGCTAACAAAAAGTCATACCATTACGTTATTTATGTACCCTGAATTAAAACAAACCCAAAACTTCTTTAGGTGAAAAAAAAAGCTTGGTGGAACACAAAGAAACACAATCCTGTTACTAGGACGTTTTTTAAAAAGTTAATATTGTATAAATTCAGTCAATAGCAGTAAAATAGGCAACCAGTCAAACCACACAGAAACAGCAGTCAAGCAGAAACAAATAAAGATGTTACCTCCATTTCATACATGGGTGGCCCCAGGATATCTTTTAAAGCATGGAAATCAATTAAAATCGGCATTTCAGGTGGCAGAGCCAGGTCAGCTGTGTCACTGATGGATTCTGTTTTTGCATCTTCTGTGACATGCTCTTTGCAATCTAAGAGAAGAAAATCTAAGTTAGGATTTGCAGCGGCCTTTCTTGACACAGGAATTAAAAAAATCATGAAAAAAATATTCAAAGAAATGCTCAGAAAGTTAATGCATACTTAAACCATCTTTCACAAAAATCTTGTCAAATTAAAGATAATATGGCATCAAATTTAATTATTAAGCCTAAACAAGCTCTAATTGTTTAGCAAACATAATGTTAAATTTAGAGCACTGATCTAGAGATGCAACTCACTTGGCTTAAATGCATTTTAAACTAGGTCAAATAGCAAAACACATGAAGTTCGTTTAGGACTTTGCACTTTTCATCAGATTTGCACATAAAAACAGTATTTATAGGAGACGATTATGTTTAACGTAGTGTAATACAGAATATGGAGCTGAATGTGGAAATACCAAAAGTTCGGTAACTACTGTTCTTTGTACGTACGTTTACAACTGCACTCTCTGTGGTCTTTCTGCAAGGATTTAAATGCTTAACTTCTAGCACTAATACTTAAGTCCTGTCAAATAAAGTAAGAGCATTTTTGGCCAGATTTACATACATTGCTTTGCCGCACGGCTGCATTACTTATAGCTAGCCTGCATTACATTCAGTAACATCTCATTTCACAGTATCCAACAAGGACGGCGTAACTTACTGCTCTGTAACTCTGCCTTCCACACCCCAATCCTCGCACGCACACCCTCAATACCAGCTGACCGGGCACAGGAGAAGCTGCTACAGGTAGATCACACGGAAACCAGCTGCACTGGAAGCCTAACTCATCCAGCCCTGGTGTGCCGCCTCCTTCCAGGCCATCAGATGGAACCACTACCCCAACATAGCACAGCCCACCTTTACTGCAGCCTATGCAGCACATGTTCTGCCATTACACTTTTTACTTTGATTTGTGTCCGTTATGACTACTATGGCTTTACTTAATCATAGAATGGTTTGAGTTGGAAGGGACCTTTAAAGATCATCTAGTCCAATCGCCACCATATGCAGGGACACCTTTCACTAGATCAGGTTGCTTAATTCAAGTCAAAATTGATGTCCCTTTTTTGTTCAACACCCAGTTCAGCACACAGCACGTACAGTCCTTGTTCAGTGAAAAAAAAAATAAAAATCAATTTCAGTATAACAACTTCACCTGTGGCTTTTGTCCTGAAATATTAGACTTAATACAGCTCTGCTGTTTTCTTTGGATGAGATAATTAAAAGATCAAATTATTAGGCATTTTCAGAAATACCTACAGGTGTGATATACTCTTCAGGAAGGGCTATAAAACCCAATTAGCCTGACACTTTTGAATGCAATATACTCAAGCACCATCAAGAAGGGATCACATAATTAAAGCAATAGTTATGGATGCAAAAGTGTGCTCTTTCCTTCCTCCATGTACAGTATGATTGTATTTCTTACCTATACAATTGTTTCTTTAGTAGCATTTCCTTAAAATTTCTGTTTCCTCTACAAATGTGTGTTCTGTACAAAATTGAATTGTAATGGGGACTATATAAATATCAAAGTCTCAAAACTGTTTTAAATCTGACTACACATCTGGTTGTTTGCATGAATAAGCTCAAGAACTTAAACATCATTTGTACTAGGCCTACACGGCACATTTACGTAAGCGACTGTATACAGAAGGAGAATGTAAGCAGGGAGTCTTTTCCCCACAGAATTTGATCCAGATGCAAAAGGGTCATTACCATTTTCTCAAGAGCCCTAAGCAGTATTTTAGTGAAACATATCAGAGAAATGAAAAATACTTGAACAATCCAGATGTTTTCTAAGGTCTATATTACGCAGGAACGTATACTGAGTTTCAAGACTTCTGCACCACATTTTGGGAAATTACCCGCTGTTACTTCCTTTCTTTGAATTCTTTTTTATTTTCAACAAAGAAACAGTCTTCCTTTGCATATTAATGCATGCACAATAATTGAAGATCCAGGAATTTAAACAATTACAGAAAAACACAGATCACTGATCTAATCTATTTAACATAACATTAAGAGGTGTTCTGTGCTGCAAAAGTAATTCTCAGAATGGATGAAGAATGTCTCCTTTCACAAGACACAAACTATCCTTTTATTAATCCTGATATCGAAAGGCCTTCTTACAGTTAATTTTGTTGCAGTGCAATGCTCACTAATGGTTTCATACAGTATTCTGGAAAACATTCTACATCACCATTATTGTAGTAACACCAACTCAGCTTTCATTCAAGACTCAAATCTAACAGTTATTATCCAAGAGCCACTAATCTTTCCATTGTACAACTCAATGCTCCATGCATAAATCCCATTCCTTTACTGTAAACACTGCCTTTGTCAGGTGGCCCTCCTGTTGTTCCGGCAGGTCTCTGTATTTTTGTTGAACTACTATTTTGGTACATAATACATTCAAACATAAATACTATCAAGTCTAGGAAACATTATCCTGCATGCTATTCTTGCAACTCGGACTGCAACTCAACACTGCGGGTCTTCAAAACCTGAGTAATTTGATATGAAAATTCATATTTTAAAACAAAACTGAGTTTAAACCCAACTGCTTTTGTTCTATACCAAGATTTTACTGCCTAACAAACACCATTTTCCATTTCTGCTGGCTCTTTTTTCACCTAGTTCTATGTATATAACTGAAGGAGACAGACTTCTTGTAAACAAATCAGTAGGTAATTTTTGAGGCCACCTGACCGACTAAAAGAATCAGAAACTCTTTCTTTGAGTTTATATAATCTAATTAGTAGACCCCATTTTATAATCTGTAACAATAACAAACTCCAGACTTTTTCTAAAAATATTAACCTAAATTCTGACATTATCTAGTTTTCTATAAAAGCACACAGTCACGTTCCAAAGATAATTACAAACACTAACTTTTTCTTTGAAGGAGAAAATATCTTCTTTCATCACCTTTATAGAAATGCTGACTACGAAGGATTTATAAAGGCGCAAGTAACTAAGATTTCCATTAATGATGACAAACACGTGTTCCCTACCTATCCCAGATGAATAGCCACAAACCACAGTACAAGTTAAATGACATATTTATTTAAAACAAGACAGTAAATTCAAGTTTCCAGAAACAGAACTTTTGGTTAGGATAACAGCTTAACCATCTTGCATTTTGAATAGAGTTGGAGAAATCGGCTAAAAAGTCAAAAAGTGCCCTTAGCAGAGCTCCACATTGCACTAGAGGAACCACTTGCTGATGTACCATTACATTACTGCCTAAACAAAAGCAGCATAGTAGTGAGTTGTTTCAACATTTAAAAATTGGAAAAACTAAAAAAAAAAACCCAAACAAAAACAAAAAAAACCCCAAACAAACAAAAAAACACCCCAAAAGCCCAAACCCCAAGAAACAGCACCCTCCAAAAACAATCCCCAAAACAACCAACCAACAGAAGATTATGTCTGTAAAATTTTCCAAGCAGAATCTGCAGCTGCTCAGCAAATATCACAACCATATCTCAAATTCCTAAAACAAAAAAAATCCTGCATGTAAATACTGGATTTGTAAGAAAAGGGACTCATAAGAAAACACACTGACCATGAACTTCTATATATAATTCAGGATTTAATCTAAAAAGGAATCCACAGCACAAAGATTTAAGAATTTAAGACTTCTGCTTTCTTCTAGAGGTATAAGGGAAATGAGAAAATAGAAGAGCCCAAAACTTCCTCAACATGTGGCAATTTCTCAGCTCCTCATAAAAACATATTTAAATTAAGCACTAGTAATACGCGAGTCTTAAACCCAAAGATTTCTAGCCATGCTTACTGGTCAAGATAGAAGAATATAATAAAAACCTAAAATTTTTAAACAGCTTTTAACATAACGTATTCTGATTTGCTGACTTGCTATGGAGAGGTACAAGAAAGAACATAAGCATGAAAGAAAAGGTTTCAAGTCTGTGGGCAAGTAAAAGGAAAGTAGCATGTTCTTTTTTCTCAGCTGACTTACTGGCAGATGCTTCAGCACATGACAAACAGACCCAGAATTCTTTTAGCCCCTCCAAACTAACTAACAAACTCCACAATACTACACTAGGAAAGGTTGGGATTGCCCTTGTTGACAATAGTTCACATTCAAAGCCAGGCATAATATGAAACTACATCTTAAAAGCAACTTTCCATTGTCCAACTTAAATCTTATGCACTACATACTTTTCTTTTGGACAGGAACTCCTTCCTGGGACCCCAATCCTACTAACACTTACTTGTATACCTAAATTTAATGCTATGTGCATTTTTCCCCACAAGATCAGAACATTTCTCTTTTCACAAAATAATTACATTCCACCAATTCCGATCTAGAATAACGATGTGTACTTGAAGCACTTGAATTCAAGGTTTTCATGCAGGAATATCTAGATAAGTTAACATGGTAAAAAAAACTGTATATAAACCCAACTTTTCATATCATTTATGCCTCTTTGGCCTAAAATAGAAAAGACATTCCATGCAATTTTTAGAAAGAACCACGTATTACAGTCTGCAGAGCTGATAAGTACACTAATGCCGGCACAGCTGAGCTCAAACTTGAGTTCCTACAGTCATTCCACCATGGGATTTATCCTGATCAGATTTCATACACCCATTTCCCAGTGCTATGGAAGATCCCATGCAGCTGGAAGTACTGAGTTTTGGCTAGAACACAGAACAGGTCACTTCTTGCAAGAGCAGCGATGTTTAGCCTGATGTTATAATTAAGGCCCTTATACATCCTAAAAACAAGCCAACCCCCCCCAGTCATGCACAATAATGTTTTGTGAATAAAAAGCATTATACCCAAGTTGAGGGAGGGACAGTAAAGACTACATGTTTCAGTTCATGTTGACCACGTCAGTCAAACGTGCATTTAAACTCAAAACCAAGTGTTGTTTCATCTACAAAGAGAAGAACAAACTGTATTGTATTACTGGGTTATGGAAATCTTTAAGTACTCTTAAAGCCTTGGTTTCGACATAGACAGAATCCTCATTTAATCACATTCAGTTATTGAATATTACCCGTCCTAAACCTCCTTTCAAGTCTGAATTAGACAAACCATTTTTCACTCTGGTTTTCAACTGTCGTATCATGATATGATGCCTTAGTGCACAGTTGCTGCATTGTATTCTCAAGGCAGTTGCACTAAAATAGGAAGGAGAGTTTCACATATTTTTGTGACTCCTAGAATTTCTTCTAGTGTCAAAGACTAGCTGAGTGTCTCATAAATCTTAGATAGTGTTTCAGTAAAATACCAGATAGTGTTACTGTACACAGGGATGACTCCCTGGAGAGGTCTGAAAAATGACTCCATTTGCTTTTGCTGAAGTTCACTGTACAAATTCAACGATTGACGCAAACTAACACTCCTCCACTTGCCAACTCCATCATAAAGCTCAGGAGTCAAAGGAGCAAGGAAGGCAATACAAAGCTGCCAGTGTATTTCAGTCATGCATTTTTGAAAAGCACTAAACACGGCTTCAGAGCGTATCTCCTAGCAGCAGTTCTGCTATGGCAGGTATCCTCCGTTTTTAGAGCCTACTATCAAACTGTGTCAAGAGCCTGACGTTTACAAAGCCTTGAAAACAGATGCTCCACTGAGTTAATAATCTGATTTAATATAACAATATAACAACGGATTTTTTATGCTTCTACCACCTAACGTTTTTCAACTTTTATAGGTCTTCTTATAAAGATGAAGAAATAAATCAAGAAATAATTACAAATTAAACTATTAAGAGACAACAACTTGATTAACTATTCTTCCAGAGTCATTTGTTATATGTTATTTGTGCAACTGCACAAATGACCACTAGTCAATAGGGAAAAAAATTTTCAAAGAAATAAGGCTACAAATCCCATTATTACACCTTGCAAGTATTCGGGGATATTTCCAAGTTTTGTTTTAAATACTTGGTTGTTTCCAACAGACTGAATAAAAACTAAACAAAAATATTTTTAAAAAGTGTCCTATTCTCATGCACTTCCAACAAGTGACATATTCTGCTAAAAATACAGCAGGGTATAAGCACATTATTAGTACAAAACAAAACACATTTTGCAAACTGCACCATTCTATGTATCTCTTCATAATACCAAAGTTTAACTACAGAGCCACCTGTCCCTTGGACTCCCTTTGATTCATACAGCTTTTTCTTACGGATAGTTTCAATTCCAGAAGTACAAAGGCAACTCTTCCCAGCTCATTTCTTCTGGGCTTACTCCAAATTGTGCGTCAACCAAAAATGCTAGCATTTTGCCCTCTTTTGAAGCACTTAGCTGGCTGTTTTCGCTTAACTTTCATGAATTGCAAATCTAGTACTAATTTTAACAGTGTAAATACCTAAGTTGCAAGTACAGTTCTAATTTTAATATTGTAAATATCTCTTTCACTGGATTGAGATGTTTAATACAGTTCCTTTTTGTTCTTTGCTTTAACAGTAAAATGTTTCTTGTTTCAGTATCAGGAGTTGTGCTCTGAACCTACTTTTCATTTATTTTATTAGAAGGCTTGAAGAGCGGAATGACACTTTCATCCAGCAATCACATTAGACCTTTCAAGCAAATTTTAGACATAGCTACCCTTCAGTGCAAAGAAATACTTCAAAAATATGGCAGTAGAAAAGACACCTGATATTGCTTGACACTAGTAAGCCTGGCCACCACAGCCTATAGGCTCAGCTTTCTGCTTCAAGAGCAAGTTCAGGTATCACAGAAGTATTGACAAACTCGGTCTCTGACTTCAGAAAAATCCAGCACAGAAGAGAGAAGGTATACAAGATGCACATAATATAAATGGAAAGCATTAATAAATATGTCTTAGAAGCTCTTCCTTTTAATGGAGATGGGACATTCACGCGTGCACAGCCACTGCTACTGTGAGAGTTCACTTTAAGCCAAACATTCAGAGAAAACTGAGCTGAATTCACTTAAGCAAACACTAATTTGTAGACCAAATTCAATCTTCTGATATTACATTTTCCACAGACATTATGATGATCTCGGGAAACTTAACAAGGTAAAAGAAGATTTAATTTTCAGAAGGGAAATACTGAGTTAGGGAAAAAAGGCATGGTAAAGCTGAAAGGACATCAATAAACAGATTTCCAGAGACAAGTTACAAAAGTTTTTACTACAGATAAAACTCTTCTTCATATACTCTTCTAATTATTTTTTTTTGTTTGTAAAAATACCAGTTATATTTCCTCCCCCAGGATTTACTCTCTGAAAGGAGTGGGGGGAGCACCATGCCTTATTTTAAAGGAATACATACTGAGACAGCTTATTTGTCCTCCTCTAAACCAGTCCAGAATTATTCTGGCTGTACAGATGTTAAAATTTAAAGATTTTCCCCACATCAGCTTAGTTGTGGCATCTTTCACAACATCAAACCAACAGGGGTCTTTTTAGTATTTCAAGTTTGAGTATTCCGGATCAAAAGCAAGCAGCCATTCTGCAGCTTTTGCTTTCCAGTGTTCTCTGGCACACGGTTATTCTCTGACTAACTTGTCAGAAAGCGTCAACTGGACTCATTGCAGTCTATAAAAGACAAACAAACAAAACACCCAACACCCGGCTTGCTAGATTTGTTGAGACTAAGGACTACCCACATTTTAGACGTTCAACTTCAGGTTTGAATTCTGTCCTTTCACATTTCTCATCCACTTTGAACTGTGGGCTCCTGCAGACATCTAGTGCTGCGTCGAGCACTCTGAAACCTTCAACAGAAAACTGCTGTGTACAGCAAGATCCTCCATCAGCAACTGGCTGGTAGAAAAGCGCAACTGTCTATGCTCTGAATGGTATGTTTCACCAAACACAGTATGGATGTTCAACTTGTTTTAGTAACGAGAATACTAATTTGGGGATGAAAAAGGGAGCAGTTGCGTGTTGTCCTGGACCATGGGCCTGACTTCTTCCTTCCCGCCTTATATTTCAAGACTAGAAAGAGGTCTACCTTTACTGGTGAAGCAGTTACCTGAGTATTTTTGATGTTTGAGAATTTTATCTTTAGTTTTCATTCAGTCTTTTGACAACTGGGAATGATAAATCGCTATTGTCTGTATATGTGGGAAACACAAACAGACTTACTGAAGTTGATAAAGCTTCAAGAGACTTAGAATAAGTGCAGTCTTAAAGGCACACAAAAAGAGCCCCTAAACCTTTCGAAATTTCAAACCTTTCAGGCAGACATTTATTTTAGAGTACAACAAAATAACGGGTTTGAGTTCTGAGCTGGTAGGGCATGCACAGCACAGTTAATCTCCTTAAATACAATAACTAAAGCCATGCTTAGTCCTCTATTAAAGAACAAAAGTGAAAGATTTGTGTAAAGAAGCCTAGGAAGACATAAAAACATACACAAATCATAACTGCATACCTGTGATATGAAACAGATCCACTGCGCTTCTCAATTACCAACCTGGCAGGTTGAAATTACTCTAGTTAAGTTCCAAGCCATAATTCAGCACTACCTGAATCATGCATAATAAGAATACCACTTAGCAAAGCTTTTAAAAACAGAGCCCTTAAAGAAGCAAAAAAAAAGGAGAAAAGGTTGATGAATCAGCTTCCTGGTGACTATGTTAGAACTTTACTCTCAATAAAACATGCAAAAGATACACACCTTCTCCTTCACCCACTTCAGGACGATCTGGCTTTGTTTCTTTGTGCTGTCCTTCTGCCACTTTCACTGCCACTGCTCTGCAAATAGCTCCCAGCTTCCGATCCAGAGAGCGGACTCCTGCCTCTCTAGTGTATCTAGCACAGAGACAATTGTTTTACTGGTGGATATTATTTGTAAGAGGAATCTCTTTTGAATGTAAACACACCTTCTTTTTAAAAATACATCCAAATACAATGAGATGTGACAGGCAGTGAGACCTTGGGCTACTCTAATAAACAGAAAAAAATAAATCATGTGCTTTTATCAAATAATTGTAAAGAAAGACAAACTACTAAGTGGGAAGAAGACATGCCTAACACCTGGTGTCCAACCTTAGTGAAATGCTAAACAATGCTCCAATGCACTGAGCTCTTCTCAGATGCATAAAAATTTAAAGGAAGAACTGTTATAAAACTCAAAATACAGTTCACTGAAAGTTGAGGAACTGGCTGCAAAAGAATATTTTCTTTTAGTTTATGAATTAAAAAAACACCAGACAACAACACTCACTAAATGCCAAAATGCTGTTCCTGGTCATAATACACTTCAATTCATTGAAAACTGATATACTTTTTCCATTGGAAAAGTCTGATAGATGTTCTGATCAATATCTTTTCTCTCATGTCCACGAAAAATGTAGTTCTAATTAATACAAGCTATTTAAAAAAAACCACATCTTATTTTTTTTTAACCTAATTCCAATTTTTAAACAAATACGGCCCCATCAAGTCACAGGAAACAAAATGGTAATTTCCATTTTTTCTATAAAAATGACAGAAATAAAACTTCCTTCTTTAAAATAAAGGTTGTCTGCTGCCAAGACCATGGCTTCACACACTGCACGCTGCAGAAATACTAGCTCAAGTGTTTCTGTTTATTCCTAGTGCCTTGCCAATTGCGTCACCACAACTGATTGTGAGCCGCACTCACAAGGAGCAAGGAATTCTCTAGAGAAGGAAGGATGATTCGGTTTAGACAGCACAGCCAGACAGAGCTCAGGAAAGAGCAATTCCATAAATTACCGATTGTTGAACTTCTGAAGCTATTAAGAACAGCAGATCTTAAAAAATGTTTTGTGTTATCACTTAATAAATAATTTACTAGTTACCAGAAAAAGAAGTTACTTAAACTTAAAGCAATGAATAACAGATTTACCTGGTAATTATGTCCAAAGTGGTTACTTGGGGAATCTGTATTTGCTGTGGAGTCAGGCCGTGTTGTTCAAGCTGTTTAGGAATCAAATGTCTATGTGCAATTTCAATTTTTTCTTCTTGTGTGTATCCTTCAAAAGAAAAAGCAGATGTTTACTAATCTTTTTGCTTACACACTATAATATAACCAAATTTCTTACCATTTATAATTGTATCTGATTGAATTTAACAAAAACACCCCAGCTATAATTTAAAAGGCTGTTGGTATGATACTTTGTGATTATTAGTAACTTCATGTGAACAAGAATACAATTTTACTGTTTCAAAGATCCCTTTCTTCACTGGAATCCTAAAAAGATGCATCAGCCAACAGTCAGTTAGACTACAAACACATCGATTACTGAAAATATTGTCACAGAACGTACCAATGTATCTCCATAGACCTGGAACTGAATTTTCCTAAGTGCAATGCTAAATTTCATTCTGATGACAGAGGCCATAATGGAGGCATGCTGACTAGTCTCTTTCAATGACTCTGGCCATTCAGTCTAGATTTCTAGCAGGCTTACCTTAAGGAACTGCTTTTTATTTCAGGAAAAACACCCCACCCCAACATTTTTTAAGGACTTGCAATAGCCACTTTAATGAAAACACTGTAATGTTACCTGGAACTTGAATAATTTCCATTCTGTCCAGCAGAGCAGGTGGGATAGTAGCTGTAGTGTTGGCTGTAGCTATAAAAAGGACTTGGGACAGATCAAAGGCTACATTTAAGTAGTGATCAGTGAAGCTGTGATTTTGTTCTGGATCCAAGACCTTAACAAGAGTAAACACAAAACTGATGCAGTTGCTCAATTAGAAGTAAATAAAATATGCACATTTTCATTATATTCCATTTGGATCTGTCAAATCTGACCTTACTTTCATAAAATATGTTATATTACTAAAGCCTGACCCTCAATATCCTGCCTCACAATGATTGCTTTCTAACTACATTCCACACCATATGCAAAAAAAAGATCATTTCCCCATTAGTTCTTTTTACCCTTTTCTAAAGATGGCTGCAGCATTTCTCCAGTCACCAAGTACCTCCTGTAAGCTATCTCCATGACCTTTTACAGATGTAGAGAGTGGCTTTTCAAGGACTTGAGAGCACCCTTGGAAAAGCAGCCCATGTGGTCCCATGGACTTGTATGAGCAGAATTCTCTCAAGTAATCCCTGACTCCAATCCTCATCTGCTGCTGGTAGCTCTTCCTACTCTAAGCACACCAACCTGAGAGATCTCACTGTGAAGACCAACACAGATCCTCCCAGCCTTATCTGCTCTCCCTAAATCACTTGCCCCACTCGTTCAGCTTTGTCCAGGCTTTTACTACTAATGTAGCAGTAGCAGCTCTTATTGCCCATGACATTCCATGCAAGTCTCGACTCCAGGCGAGCCCCGGCTTTCCTAACACAATCTTTGCATTTTTCTTTTTTTTTTTTTTTCCTGAAATTTTGTGATTTAAAGAGCAGAGACAAAATTAAGCAAGCACTGAAGAATAACAACACATAGTCTGACCAACCTCAAAAATTTACTCCACAAGTAGAACTATGGCTTAAATAACTGCCGTTTTCCTATTGCTTTTAGTATTACTTATGTGTGCTAATGTAACACTTGCATACACTTAAGCGATTACGTGTATAAGCTGTTTTCCTGCATTAGATGACAAATATTCTATATATGCAGATCACGAGCATACCAAGGTGCCGTTGTATCGTTTTTGTAACAGTGCTGAAAACTGGAAGTTCATGGTATATAACAATCTACACTTGGCTTCTATATCACCACCTATGAACCACCTTCATTCCACACCCCTTAAAGTACTGCCACACTTTTCCTTCCCAAATGATAAACTATCAATGCTATGCCAACATGAATAATTCTCATGTTACAAATAATAGGATCTATGCATCTCCTGAGAAATAGCACACTGCTGTCAAAATAATTTATCTGCCTATACCCAAATGAATGCACCCCTTCTCTTAGCCACTTGAATTATAGCCAAGAATGGTGTTGATAATTCTAAAAAACTGAATTTGAGCACTTCTTAGCTGGTTATGAAAGAAACAATTCTGAATTTTCATTACTCTTAAATTCTGTTCAGTCTTTGAAAAGTTAAAAATCTTTAGCAGAAGAATGTTTTATGATCAAAACAAACTAGGAAAATACTTTTTTTACAGAATGCCAGAAACGCAGCAGAAGTTTT
Organism: Charadrius vociferus; assembly: GCF_000708025.1. Classification (NCBI taxonomy): domain Eukaryota; kingdom Metazoa; phylum Chordata; class Aves; order Charadriiformes; family Charadriidae; genus Charadrius; species Charadrius vociferus. Next base: position 3,414,883 of record NW_009648337.1, read on the forward strand.
TTAAAAACAGAACAATTTCTGATTTATTTTGAAGTACTGCACAGATATAAGACTAATATTTGCAAATGTATTGCGACTGTATTAAAATACAAGTTACACATTCCCTTAATAGTGAAATCTTAAAACATGCTGACAAACATGCCTAAATTCTAAAACTAAGGTTGGGACTCAGTGAACGTTATTGTTTCTTGGCTATAAGCTATTTAAAAGCTTCTTTTCTTGCCCTCCTCAGCAGGCAGCTGCTATCATTTACTCCCTTCTTTACTGATGAAGGCAAAGGCCTTGTATCCTGACTAGCCAAGTACACCGATGCATAATTCAATCAGAGTTACAGAGTCTCTTACCTCAACTAGTCATACAATCTAGCCCTAAAATGTAGGGGACACAACAACAGGCAGGGTATCGGAGCATCTACAAACTATCTTCAAAGAAAGTAGCTCTTAGTCTCCCATTCAAAGTCTACTCTTGCAAATTTTTCAAAGCTGATTTAAACAGCAAACCCTAATTCAATTTACCTTTTTTTTTTTTTTTTTACACTGATAACATGGTATTTCCACAAAATTCGAGTTTAATAGCTGAAGAATTTGCAACTATTTCCAAAGATGTTGAAAAACAATGTATTCTGACAGACCAAGTTGGTTTTTATAACATTTATCTACATGCACGTTTATCTCTTTCTCCTAGTCTGCAACTAGAAATCCTTATGAATCCTACTAACTGCTAAGCTGGTGATTATAATTTTTTTTGCAAAGATATACAAAATAGTGATGCTGTACTCATGCACAGATGATAGTATCCAATCAAGGTAAAGGAAACTAATCAAAATCAACTCAGATTACATCTAAAAATGTGAATTATCTGAGATTTTGTACAAGGGCTAGAATTTCTGTAGAATAACAATTCTTTGTCATGGTAACTATTTCTTAGATTAGGACATAAACCAGTATCACGCCTACACATTTAAAACAGATTTTCCAAAGCAAATAGAACTGTTCTTCAGCTATGTATCTGTTCTAAAGTTCAAGTTCTAAAGTTTTCAAAGATATTCAACCAATACGAAAATATTAAGTACAAAAAGAACATTCAGTGAACAAAACATCTTGGTTAATTTATGGCCGACAGCTCACGTGCATACAAAGGCTTCTCTGTACCAGCTTTTTATTACCACAAAATCCAGAATAAGTTTCATGAACATTTAATTGCCTGGCTATGCTCCTGGTCTAATTTCCCTGCATACAAATACTCACTATCAGTCACTTGGATCCATTTCTGTTTTCTTGTGTTTTAAACAGAGCTCATCTAAATTTAGACTAAAACATTCCCTTGTTGATGAACAGTAACTGGAAATAGGAAGACATTCTGTTTTGCTTGAGCAACAACTCTGCAGAAGCACTAGAACTAAACACATATCCGGCAATTATAAAACAGCAAGCTTTGCTTCCAAGCTTACAGAGTATGGCAATTTTCTTCTTGAATATATCCCATTGTAGACAGTCAGTGAGAATTTAACACACCTGCACATTAATAAAAAAACGATGTGCCTTTTATACTTAATGATGGCACTTACCAAACAAGAAGCAGCAGTCTGAAAACAAACGTGCCAGTTAGGTGACCACTTACTATTGTTTCTTCTCCTACATAATAGCCACCTTTGCTCATTCCAGATGGACTTTCCAACAATGTAAACCACAAAAAGCAGATGAAAATTAAGCTGTTATGTCCAGGCATGAGTTCTCCATTAGAAGAGGTAAAGCACCTGCTTCAGGATGTTTAGACAGCAGTAGAGGGATATACAGATCTCACATGGGAGCAGCCCAGACATGGTTAATAGACCAATTACTTCTCCAGATGCAACTAATGGTCAATTAGCAATGACTTACATAAAGACTGCAGCCCAAGCAGACAGCTGGAAGCTGACCTGACAAGCCTCAGCTGGAATAATCCATGGCAGGAGCTGAGTTGAATATCACTGACAATGTGGATTTAAAATATGGAAAACAGAAGCATCCCCAAGCAACAACAAAGTTTCAAAAATTCAAATACAAATAATTAAAAAAATTAATTAATTATATTTGCCCTCACGCACTTGACATGATAGAAGAACAGAAATGCTAATTCTCCACTGCAAGACAGGGAATGAAAAATAAATTAAAAGAAACAGCAAAGGTTGAATAACATTAACAATATTAATGTACAAATCTGGATTCGTGATCAGAACACTTCCAAAAAAAGTTATTCTCTTTCCAAGAAGTGACAAATCATTGCTTCATTACTGATTTTGGCTGCCTAGCAAACAACAGTCAGCTAGCCAACACAATTTGATTTTCAAGTATTTTTTAATCCGTGCACCGACTAGATTTAGGCCAGCTTAGTTCAATATCTAAAGGAGAAATGACAGAAGAAATACCAGAAAACTCAGAAAAAGAGCTCATTACCATTAACAGCAAAGAGTAAATAAAATCCCAGCAAGGGAAAAGTAAAAAAGAAAATGTATCTCAATATTTGTTACACTCCCCTGCTTGTTTTCCTTGCACTTAGAGGCTTTTCTCATGCACCCTACACACTTGAGAAATACACAGGTAAAGGATCATAACTGTCATTTTTAAAAGCTAAAAAAGTGAAGCCATAGTATTTTCTAGCACATTTAAATTATTACTAGTTCATGTTAACATGCAAAGATCAAAACAGAGCTCTCAAACCACAGCCTGTTCATATGCTGATTTTCAAAGAACTAGTTGGCCTTGTCAAAACAGTAATTTTACACTATCTAGCAGGAAGAAAATAATGACATTTGTAGAATGCCAAATGACATTTCATTTGCAGAAAGTCATACAGCATACAGATGAGCTCATGACACCTTAATTTAAGTAGCATTTTTCATATTCAAATCACTGTATTGAGCACTGTCAGTCAAAAAGAGTCATTAGAATGACTCTGTAGGCAAATATTACCAGAACCACTTTCATCCCCACCTACAACCGCCCAGCTACAGAAGTTACTATACTTTAAGTCTGACAACTGAGATGCTTCTAGGATTACGCCCTAAATCATTTCAGTAAAAGTGAGCCAGGCTAGCTCAAAAAATTCGGATAAATATCTTTTACTAACCCAACTCCTTTTGACTGAAACAGCTAAAGAACAGTCACAGAAGCAGTTCAGGTGAAACAGTGATTAGGATGGTAGCCCCTACAGCCAGAGGGAACATAAAAGAGAGGGAGACAGAGTAAACATACAGCAGCATAAGGAAATTCTAAATGTGCACAGTATCAAAACTTTTAAGTGCACTAATGCTACATCTGCTCTGGACAGCCTCAAACGTTTCAGCCTAGTCCAGCCTTGCTGCACTAGCACCTTCCTCATTCCCTCCTTTGTTCATCATCTGAGCTAGCACAGGAAGATGTACACAGCCTTCTGCACTAAGATGCTGGGGAAAGGCAATGCTCTTTGTTTCTTCCCCATAGCTGAAGAGACACTCCTTCCTCTCTCCAGCAAACTGCTAGAATAAAACCGCTGAATATGCAAGTCAGTGGAAGAAGGAATTGTACTGGGATATCTTCGTGTATCATACTCCAGGGAAAAAGAAGGCAGAAAGAAGGTTCCGGCAACTCATTACTGGTCTCTGCTACAGACTCCTCTGATACATGAAGCCTGCAAGGCATAGGCCTCCATTCATCATCTTCATAATCACTCAAGTTTTAGCCTCCTGAAATCCCAACAACTAACCTAATTAATTACATCTCAACAGTTGATGGATTTACAAAATATTCCAACAGTATCTCATTCACCAAAGGCTTTACTTGTGTCTCCTAGATTTTACATGTGTCTTTAAGCAAGTCAACTTTAACGCCTCGAAACTCTTTGTGATAAAATAACTACACCACATACTTCAAAATTAGATTCATTTGTATCTAGGTCTGAGTCCCAGAATTTCAGAAAAAACACACTTAATAGCTGACTCTCATGGAAAGCAAACCCTCACCACATCATAATCAGTCAAGGAGTAGGGACCTGGAACTTAAATGAATAACTTAAGTTCAGAAAGTTAATTACAACACTAATTAAAGAAACACTGCTAAAAGAACAAGCAACTAGTCTGTATTACATGCTAGGTAATACACTCAGCTCCCATATAAGCTTGTGCCATCAAAAGCATCAAAAATATATTAAAATTGTTCTAAGAAAGAAAGGGAAAACTTGAAAAAGTCCAGCTACCACCTGGCTGCTTTACAGTTCTTTCTTAGAGCTAATAGCATTTGGTCATTAAAAATCAATGTCTTGAAGTCCCCCAAATAAGTAATGTTTAAGGCTTGAACAGTCTTTAAATATACAAACCAGCACAAAACACATCCTTGTGTTTAAGTACAGATCACTGAGATTTGAGACATCTTACTTAGCATACTATATAAAGCATTTGCATTGCGCACAAGTAATTGACAGAAATCACAGTGGAAACATAGCAGGTGGTGTTTGAATAAAAAACGCTGACACTGTCATGCTATCTTTTGTCCAGTGAATTGTCCTTTCCGAGTACAGTACTTTAATTCTTTTTAATTACAAATGAAACAATGCTTGTAATTTAACATCTCTTACCTCAAGCAAGGCTGCTGCAGGATCCCCCTGCAAGCTCTTCCCCAGTTTATCAACCTCATCTAACAGGAATACTGGATTGTTAACCCCAACAGTCTTCAGTCCATTGATTATTCTGCCAGGCATACTGCCAACATAGGTGCGCCTGTGAGAAATGAATGTATATGGGGAAAGAGCGGCCAGCCACATGTAACAGGAGGAGAAACATCAAAACTCAAACTCGAAAGAAAATATAAGAATAAGCAGCATTGTAACAATTCTTGCTTTTCTGTAAAACTTTTTGGAACTAGCTGATAAAAATACAGAATATGCATCTGAACTATTATAAGCAATTATATCAGCAGATGAAAATCCCAGTTCCAAGGTGCACTAGTTGGTCTGCAAAGATAAACATATGCATTAAAATAGATCCAAACTTCATGGCTTGCAGGCATTTTACATGATTCAGTACAAGCATCCTTGTACTATATGAACAAGCAGAGCAGATTTGGGAACCTCATTAATACTAAAATTTTAATAATGACGACACTGTGGTTTTTTGATCACAACAGAGTTCACACAGCATGTTACAAATTAGGGCAAAATTCCAAATATGCTGAACTGTCAATGTATATATATACATAAACATATATACAACATGTTTTAATTAATACTCAAAAAAATAACTGTATTTACTATGTCACTTCAACATGAAATAAAAACTAGAACAGTTCAACACAACAAAAAAGTTCTGAGTCTGAATTTTTCAGCAAAGATGGTAAAAACTTTTTTTCACGATGCACAGAGAAACTACATTTTACATGCATCCCTTGTTTGCTCCATTTATCACAGTCTTTTCTGTTTGTGCCATAACTAAACAAAATACTCTAATTAAGAGTATGAAATGCTGGTCATTTAAGAAGAAAGAGATACATGAAGTGCTGAATTACAGTACCTATCTTATGACCCTCACAAAGCAGATATGCAGAACAGGCCTGCTTTGCCATATGATCTATTTTAATACAATCCAAAATAAACAGGATGACATTTAGAAAGAAGAAACCAAAAATACCATGGGAGTAATTTCAAAAGATACTAGAGAAGACTTTAAATATTAAAAAAAACCCAACTCAAACCACACAGCAATAGTGTTAGTTCCATGTAATATTTAATCACATTTAATAACAAATTGCAGTTACTATATTTAATTCTAGATCTGAGCAAAAATAAAAGTTTTTAAGATCTTCTAAACAGCCAGAAATGCAACAGAATTTCAGCTTCCCTATTTACCACCTTCATGAGACAGCTGCTAAAGACTGGAGCAGCCTGCGTGCAATAGTTTAGCACCTCACTGCTTTTGTGTAGAGTCTTACTCTGCAGCGAGTGAGTGGATTCCTCTCCACTGAGGATTTCACTATGTAACATTTATTACAGACCAAGAATCTGCATGGGGGAGCTCTTATACTAGCATGCCACTTCATTCTCCATCTGCGCACAGTCAACCTTGCCAAAGGAATTAAAGGATTCTATAAAATGCAATCAGAAAATTACAAGACTGAAGCAGAACTCAAGTTCACAGAAGTGAACAATTTACAAGTGCACCCAAACTAATCATTGTAGAAATTCTGGGGTTTCTTTGGGGGTTTTTGTTGTTTTTTTTTTGTTTGTTTGTGGTTTTGGTTGGTTGCTGGTGGTGGTTTTGTTGCTCTTCTTGAGTTTGGTTTTTTGTTGTTTTTTTTTTTTAAACAAAAGGCGCTTACTGCACTAGTAAATAAAATTATATGATTCAGAGATGATGTAGCCTGACTGTTTTTAATATTCTATTTGTGCCAGTAGTAGGATAACATCATTAGGTAAATATCAAACATTCTTCCTTCTTGCTTGGTACATTATTCTCAAGTGCATGCCTAAAGACATTATACTTTTTTAATGCATGTTTTTGGTTTTACATACACAAAGCTTTATCTATTCCTTTTAAATTCTACGAAAATTTGAGATATCTATGTTCCATACAGTTTTAAGAAACAGGTTTGGTTTCTAAACTAAATGAAGGTAAACTGGGTTTCTTTAGTCAAGGGAAAACAACTGTGAATAATCACTCTCTTTCCTGCACCATCCAATTGCAACAACACAGGCCAGAAGATATTAAGTGTTAGGTACCAAAAGGTTTTCTGAATAATAAATCTGTTTGTTTATACCCATGCACACACACATAGTGCTTTTTAAAACTTTTAAAAAAATTTTCCAAATAGAAGCATTTAAAAAAACCAACCAAACAAACAAGAACAGGAAGAGATTTTCTTTCTTGAGATACAAAAAAGTTGTTGTTAATAGACTGAAATACTTTTTTTTCCCTTCAAACAACCCTGAAAATAGACTTCAAGCCACAGTCACTTTAGATTCAAGTCAATTTGGGTATTTAATGACATATTTACACTTTTGGCAGATTCTCACAGATGTAGCATCTTTCACTAAGATTTAACTGCTGTACACAATCAAGTTTCTGAACATTTTAAAATAAATCATACACTAGGTAGACTGAAGCACAATGTATCAAGATTCGCAGTGAAGAAAAAGCAGAAAAAAGCAAATATACTCAAGACAACTTTGCCAAGTCAAGTGAGATCAATACCTTGGAGAAATACAATTTTAAGAGTGTAAAAATTAAGTGGCTTCTAAAGCAAGCAATAAGAAAAACATTCTAACAGTGACAGAAAATCACTAATTTCTTTCCCTTTTTTTTTTTTTTTTATGCACCCTGTCCAAAGCAAGCCTTGGGTCATGAGCTACCATGTAAAAAACTTAAATAGAAAACAGTCCAACTGAAATGGATCCAATGTTACAAAAAGGATGAAAGGGTTCCCTATACCAACCAAGAGTTCTTCAAGAAACTCACTGGTCAAAATTAAAGGAACTATTGTTGGAAATATGGAGCAGTTCCGCAAAATATTCAGTGTCCACAGAATTAAGGTTAACAGATGAGAAAAGCACATGGTGGCTAGAAACATTCTGCTATTCTTTTCGTTACTTACAATTGACTATTCTTGTTCTTCCTCTCTCATACTGTCTTCTCATTTGTATTTTCACTCATCTTTAAACATGGTAATCTAAACAACTAATTCCAATATGCTTGTTTAACTGATGCACTAAATCTCAAAAGCATGCTTAAATTTATTTATGTCATTTGATCAGATATCATGAAGTAGAAACTCAAATAAATTTTGACTATAAATTTCAGGTTAACAAATACCTACATATCAATTCACTCTTCCCATGTGTAACAGAGTAAATCTGTGATACATCTTCATTTATTAGAGATAGACCAATACTTATTTTATTGTACTATTAATCAAAGACTCAGGATCTCCAAGGCAAGTCAAGAATGCCAATGTAATTGTCATATGTAGGATGACAAAGAACAATAAGGTAGCATTTTACCTTGAAAATACATAGGTAGCCTGTTTCGTTTCTAAATGGTTGTTATGGAACATACCTCAACACAAGAGTCGTGGGTAAGACAGACCCTGCAGGTATTTACCTATAAAACCACCAGAATACATGAAAATTACATGCAGATATGGCCATTTATCTGTCTAGACATTAACCTTTGCCTTGTAACTTGTGTTTCAACTCAATACTGCTGAACAGCAGCCACTGAATGTGATGTTATTCTTTATTTTCATTATTTTAGCTAGGGTTGAAAGGAGGAAAACAATATTCTACATCTGCATTTTTGATGATATAATGTGGCTTTGCTCATTTTGGATGCACTGTTTCTCTCCATGCATTAAATCTAGAAAGAGAGTCAGCTGCTTTCCATTCAAAACGGGAAGTATAGATCAAGCTTCCTGGTTATCTCGCTTGTGTAGTAACAACCGAAAAAAACCCTTAAGAGCTCATGCCACAGAACGTGGGTAATTTAGTAATCTTTTTATTTACTTTTAAATCAGTGAAAAGTTACATTTAAAAAAAACACTAGAGTTGTGTAGTCTGTCACTGGGAGCTACATATCCTAGAAAAAACAAGACAGACAGCTGGGAAATCTAACTTTGTCAGCTCTCCCAACATAAACTGGGAATGTGTATGCATTGCAACCCTTAAAGAAGTACTAGCATTATTGATAAAAACACGACCCGCTTTCTTCATACTGTTCTAAAGACAAAAAGTTTTAAATAGTTTTTAACTACAGTGGTTTTCAAACTGCATAGGTAGGAAAAGATAACAAAGTTAATGCCACCAAAGAAACTATTTCTGAACTCACTAGTACAAGGTCACAGCTTATTATTTGCAAGGACAGAGGTTGTGTCGACTCAAGCACTTTACAAATATATCTATGCTTTATACTTGTAAAACAAAGCTATTCCTTCCTCAAGTGAAACTGTTTGAGGTTTGTTATTTTTCTACTGCAACAAGGCCTGTGCTGTGAACTTCTGCTAGCATAGCTGTACTGGGGAGGAATCGCGCCTTTTCTCACGCAGATGCACCCGAACAAGTCTCCAGCACAGGCCTAAGCCAGAAGTAAACTATCTAAACTTCTAGAAACTGAAAAGCAATGGTAATATAAGAAAGAGTGCTTCACACAGAGGCGAGAGAGATAAAAAGAGAGCCTCACAGTGATCTCACCAGCACCACTATAAATAGATGGCGCAATTACATCTTTCCTTTTTAAAAATAGAGAGCCACACAGACATGCAACAGAGAAGATCATATAGCTTGTGTATAAAACAAAATACCAGTACTGAGGAGATCTTAAATGCAGTAAGCTTCTTGGAAAAAAGTTCTAAGTCATCCTTCAAGGTGGTTTGGTTTTATGATTTTTTTTTTTAATACAAGCTAACAACAAAAGTAAACCAGAAAACTTTAACATATGGTATAGATGAGTGGTAAATGCAAACAACAGTTGGAGGATGTCTGATAAAGCAGTTCTGGTTTTGTACCAAGATGATGATTTCATTTCGGGAATGCAGAACAGTAGTTGCTGCTCTTCACCCAATCAAAAAAGGATTCACAACCCCCAGCTGCAAGCACATGATCCACAGTGAAACTGCAAAAACGGGGCATTTCCAATTGCCCACATTACACATCACAGGAACAGCACACCACAGTGGAAACCACTCCCCTCTCTGCTGCTGCCTAATATATTTTATTTTGCTTGCTGAATCTATCAGTCTGCCTCTTTCACTTACAATAGTACTAAGTGGCCAAAGTGAATGCTATTTCAGGCAATGTTTGCTTGCAAGTAAAACTGAACCACAGTTTCTTTTTTAATGTTCTAGTACATTTAGTACATTTAAAAAAAATGTTTAGTACATTTGTAGGTACATATAGTATCTATCTTCTGCAATGTTAATGGAATCCTTAACTTAAGCCCTAAAGTGCAGCAATGTGTTTTGAGGAAGAAAAGAATGACTCCTAACACGTAACATTAAAAAAATCAGCCTACTTAACAGTAAAAATCAAGAGAACAGCAGCCTATGTCTCCTCCATGTTTAGACCACCTCTGTAATTCCTCTCCATGACTGTCACCAGATGTACAATATAGATTCACTTGACTGAGAATAACTTGAAGGGTTTATTCATGCAAAAGGACAACACAGTGAGGGGTCTGCAGAAAAGCTCTAGTTTTAATTTGACTAAATCTTATCCTGAGAAGCAGAAAAAGCAGGAAAAAAAATTTAAGCAGAGTGAAAACAAACAGTATGCGACAGTTGGTTTTGATTTTACCTACAAAAAGCTTGCAAAAGCAGTTGGTTACAAGGGACTCCTTGTACTAACTGCTCTAAAGTTTGTTTTTAAACTATACACTTGTTTGTTGAAGAGTAACCACGTGATACTCTTGCTAATTCAGACAGTGTTTCCTTTGCTGGTGAAAAATAAACTGTCTTATCAAATACTTTTTTTAATATGCAATTTATAACATTTAGCTTCTAACATGCATTAATAATTTAATAATGCCCTCAAAAATACTCCAGTGACAGCCACAAACACCTGAATTTAAAAGTTTTTAAAAGCCTCTTTATCACATGACTCTAGCTGTCTTCATTCTTTACTAGGTCTAGGCACAAGATAGAAAGTCAAACAAAACAAAACCAAAAAAAAGAAAGGAAACCTGTAAGAACTTACTGGCAATTGAGTAAGAGTTGATGACAGTTTGGCTTTTACTCATAATGTCAATTTCACAGACGTGGTTTCCCTATAACAAAGGCTTCAGTGGTGGGAAAGCTACTTATACCTGTAACGCTTAGTATTGAACAGCCTCTAGTGGCTTCAGCTCGAATAGCAACATGTTGAATCACATTTTAAATTGTTTAGGTATTAAGTATTAAATTAAGTAATACAAAACATCAGAATTCTAACTTATTAAGCAGCGATTAACAATACAATTTATGAATAACAAGAATAATACATAGTGAAGAAGGACAGAGTTTCACTTCTTTTTCCATTAGTGTGTAAGTAAATTGGTAAAAAGGCCAGCTATCACAAAGGTTTACAAAACACACACCCATACCATTGCACTAAAACAAATGTATCTACAAAGCCTGAGTGGCTGCTGGGTATGTTGACCAAACTCACACTAAGAAAAAACTTCCAGATGATTCTTTCAAGCTACAATCTCTGGGTAAGTGTCAAACGCTCTGGAAAACAAAACTCCTGCAAATTTGCCACAGAAGAACGCACACAGGAAGAAATGCATGTTGCTCATTTTATCAAGGGTGCTGAGCTAAAGGTTTACCAAGCAACTCAGAATTTTCAAGCTGTCATCAAGTACAAAATCACCGTTTTGTCGCTTTTCCATCTCTCATGTTCTGGTCTAAGAAGTGATCAGTAGTATATTATACTCTAGATTCCTAGAAATACATTATATTCCAGATTCCTAGAAGTTTATGCATATGTTCAGCACAAGATATCCCAGTGAGTCTCCCACATTCCTTCCAGTTGGGACCATGAGCTCCCACCACTGTAACGTATTCACATATGCAACTACCTACACTCAGAAGTCTGAAGTCAGATACCACAAAACAAACTTTTATCAGGGCATTTCTTTTAAGTTTTCATTAAAATTACATAGGGAAGCGGTAAGAATAACAATGTCCTTTTTATGCCATGAAAACAAAAAGAAATTATAGAATAACCTGGAATTGAAGAAAGAACGGTGGTGTATTCTAATGATTGAAAGTAGCAGCATAGTCACTGTACAAAATTAATTGCAACATGGCATCAAACAAATAACTTTAATTCACAATAATTTACCTACTGTTGTAAGGAGAAATCTTATTCAACAATGTGGCTTTAAAAAAAACAAACCCCATGTGGTTTTACAGATCTTTAGAACACTAACAAACTCATTATTCCAAATTTCCTAAACTGCATGTAATAAGCATAAAATACATCTAATGGAACCAAAAATGCTGCACTGATGTTTGGCAGTTACTTATTTACATTACCCGTTCATTATGCTTCCAGTTGCAAGGAACGGGAAATAGACTAATATAAACAAATGGGTTAAAAGACTAAGAAGTAGATGCAAGATCAAAAAAAAGTCCTAAGGAAAGTCACCCAAAAAATCTCCTTTGAAATCTTCCAGCTTAGGTGTCCATCTATAAACTTCCATTTGAAATCCGAAATAATACACTAACAAGTTTGAGATACTAAGTAACTCAGTTGCTATCCTATAGCAACTTTAAAGTATCATTCTCAGTTTCTCCTCCTGTTTTAGCAACAAACATGGTTATAAAGTAATGCATTGCTATTCATAGGCTATTCCGTACAGCTAAATCTTTGCAACCCTCTTAAAAGGTAGAAAAATCGGAAGCAACATTTAAGATTCTGCATTAGACTTTCACCTGAATGTCTACCTCAAAGTGCCAAAAATGACTAAAGATGAAATTCCATTCTCCCCTATGACAATAAAGGGCAGCAGCAGAAGGAAAGCATAAAGGCTGTATCTCAACACTAAACATCCATTCCCGTTACTAAATTCTCTCCTCAATGATACCATTGAATACCAAAAAAAAATTAAAAAATCAATGAATAACTACCGTTGTTTGAAATAAGCAAATTTCCTATGTATTTGCTAATGATGAAAACAATCAATATATTCTGTAGCAAACAAAAGCAAAAATTGCAATTAGGAAAGGAAGTAGTTACCTGTGGCCTCGAATATCAGACTGATCACAGACTCCTCCTAAAGCAATTCTGTGGAATTCTCGACCCAAAGTCTTTGCGATTGATCTTCCAACACTAGTTTTACCAACTCCTGGGGGGCCCACAAAACAAAGAATGGGTCCCTTGAGGTTGTTTTTAAGTTGTCGTACAGCTAAGTACTCCAAAACTCTCTTTTTCAGCTTCTCCATAGCATAATGATCATTATCCAAAAGAATTCGAGCTGCACGAATTTCAAGGCGATCTATCAATCATTGACAACAGAAAAGATATCAATCAGTACATTTACCTTTAAAAACTGAAATAATTCATTCTACAATACAGTAGAAACAAACACGTTCTCAAACATGTTCATCAATGTATTCCCCTTGACACACACACATATTTCAGACAATGTTTTCCTAAAACAAAGGTATTATAATTCTCCTTTAATAAGGAAATTAGACATAAGCTGGACAGATCATAGTACTGACAAAGAAATAAAAAACTCCAACACTTTTTCACTGTGTTACAGATTGAAATCATGTTCAAATGTACTTAAGCGTCCACTCTAGAACAGTGATTCAATGATAAGCAAATTTTTCAGCATTTGCTTTCTCACAGAAGTAAGTCTGATCCTGTAAGGTCAAAAGATAAATTCATCCCTATGTCTTCATCATCTACTTATGATAAGTCTATAATGATCTTTGCAAACAGAGCAAGATCTTATTGGCTTGAAGGGCAGGCTTTACTTGCTATGCACACTTCAAGTGATTTGGTACTGAAAAAAATACCCAATGATACTAGGACTGGAGAGATTTGGTTTTTTGCAATTGCCATAATTTGTGATAAATGGTCAGGACTCACTGATGGACATTAAGTAATGCTTTACACATAGCAGGAATTTCTGGCACAAAGCAGCTGTCTTGTCCTTTGCTCTACAACATAAAGAGGGTAGGCAGGAAGCAGTGAAGTCCATCTCTGGATGGACCCACAGATGTGCACATCTCTGTGATGTGACTCTGCATCCACCCTTCAAATTCTATGCATTCCAGATGCAGACCCCTCATACCCGTAAGTGTGCATATTTCACATACAGACAATTGTGATTAAATTCTCATCATCAACCGTATGAATTTTTGTAATGAACCACTGAATAAAAAATTCACTAATGATCATAATTTTCTACTGGATTTTCTGTTTTTATATTTATGTGTATTTTTATTCGCTGTAGCTATGGAGTCCAAAACATCACTCATAAGAATGTGAATACAAACTTTGCAACTTTTCTTAAAGTAAAAACTTTAAACTACATGCAACATGGCACAATTTTACAAGATTAAAGAGCAACTTTCATCAAAAAAACATTCTGCTAGGTCACGACTGTCAACAAATACTTTACTCATTTTGGGATTCTTTGAATAATACCATAAAGATCTGCAAAGATCCGTGGGTAGATTTTTTACAATTTAATGATTAAAGAAAATATTTACAAGAAGATTCATAAACAGCCAAGACTAGTTCAAAACAGTGAAAATTCATCACCGTGCATACTAAGAAGGCAAAAGATCGATGTTTCTGCTGGTGTGGTATGTTAAATTTCTTTAAAATCAGATTGTTTTAAATGCCGCTCAAAAGCCTCATTCTTCAGTAGCTCCTGGAAGGAATTCAAATCCTATTCTCCAGCAGTACACCTTCTGGAAAGTCATTTTGCCCACTTAATCTACTTGTGCTGGTCAGTAAGAAAGGTCATGTTTGATTTTCTACTTTTTCCTCACTCTCTGTTTTTGTATACTGTTCCCATACTAATAGTATCACTCTCTACTCACAACTTTGGAAAACTATGGTACAAAACTGACATGACACTCAGTTCTTCTATTGTACCTGAAGTTGTAATTATTAAAATTAACTGCAATTGTGCTTTTCAATCCTTTTGTTCCTTACTAAACTTGATTAACTTAAGACATACCAGAACCTTCTTCGGGAAGACTAATGCTACAGAAACGTACAAAAGCTTTTTTGTCTGACAGACAAGAAGTAATTAGATGCTCTCTTCTTCATCATTTTAGATATATGCTAGCATAGATTGTAGGCAATAATACCTTCATTTTTTTGTGTAGATATTTCTAATACTTTTAAAATTCACGTTCTTAGATGTACAACTGAGCTACATGGGCTATTCTGTATCCAGATCTTACTTTAAGCCAGGTAGACCGTAAGACTTCAGTAACACGTTAATGACCTTTTTACGATCAGACAATGAGACAAACATTTGAAAGACAGAAGTAAGTACATAGTGTTTACATGATGGTTACTTGTCCTAAAATGTCTGTGCAAGAGACAGTCAACAATAATAGAAGGGTTTACCTTTTGTACTCTTGTTCCATGGCAATTCTACCATCAGTTCCAAGTAATTTCTTGTCAAAGCATATTCTGGCATTGACTGAGGCATCTTCTTTAATCTGGAAACATATGTTCAGAATTCATAACTCCAGCCAGGAATTAACTGCAAAGTAAGACTCTCCTGCATCACAAGACAGCTGTTTAGCAAACTTGAGGTCATCAGCGTACCCTCTTATTTTCTGACAACCGTAATACTAAAAAAGCAAGTCGCTAATCAATGAATTAAGAGATCGTCTTTGCATAATAATAGGTTATTTATAGGATACAAACAGAAATGAAAAAAAAAAAGCGTTAGTTCCCTATACATACACTCTGTATGTATCACTATATATGCATCCCCACTGAAAAAGAGGTTGTTAACCATCATATCACCACGGATAGCAGTTACCCTCTCACCAAAGAAAAACAGAGGACAAAAGACTCAATAACTGGGTCAGTTTATTCATTAATTATTACCAACTATGGTGTTATTTAGCTCTTTTGGTTGGTTTTTTTTTTTTTTTTTTTTTAGATCTTGGGGTCATAACATAGAGGCTTAGAGCTTAGTTTAATGCTATATTAATGTATAAACCATACCTAGAAGACTTCATATTTCTTTGCCATCACCTCTGATGTTCCAAAAAGATGAAATGGTGAAATTTACAAGCAAAAAACCAGCTATTTACTAAATTTTTAAAAATAATTTCCAAAACACAACCAACACAAACATATCAAATAAGAAAAGGTTAATGCAAGATTTGTTTTAAAAAATGAAATAACAGAAGAAACCACCATTTGAAAGTCTCCTACCTCTTTATTTCCTTAAGACAAACTTTAAGAGCTTGTTCTGACATACTGGATGTTCTAATCTTTTTTTCCAGCATGACAACATCATCATGATCTTCTTCTTCCTCCTCATCTTCTGTCGTGCTTGGAATGTGACTGATTCTTCTATTAGGACGAATAGCTACAACCTATGAAATGGAAAACAGAGACAGAGCATAGTATCAGCTTTTAAATAAGGTGTGTACTTTGACTTTGAATGGAACCCATGACAAAAACATGCAAGGTGCTAGGAGCACCTCCTTCATAGAAAAATTCATAAGATTTTAATTCAATAAATAACTTCACGAAGCGTTATTAGTATTACTTTAAAAAGTTAAAGTTCTTATTTTACTGTATGTATTTCCTAAGTGCCTTTATCATTAACCCTAAAGTAGCAGACAACAGAGGACAAGAACAAAACTGAAAAGAGTAATTTGTGATTTTTGGGGCACTGTAGCCCATCATATAAAGCAGAACAAGCCTAATCTTTACAAAACAGATAAATCTTCTCCTACCTTTTTTCATTTCTCAGTTACTTTCTGCTTCATAAAATGCATAAGTATAGTTAGATGAAGCAAAAGTCTAAGCTGCCCTAGTTCAGCAAGCTACATTTTACAACGTCTTCTTTATCTGTATTTCAAAAGCTACCATCGACCTGCAACGCCATTAGTAAAAGGCACACCTTTCATTGCACAGGCCCAAACTCAGTGTGTGCACACCATGCAAGTAAACCGGGCATCACATGGCTCTTTAAAGGAACCTCAGCATTTAGTCAACATCAGAAATTGCTCAGATTAAAATAAATAATTTAATTCATAAATAGCCCTAGGCAGTTTTAAAAGACTATTTTCTCTTTTAGGTATCTAAACAGCCAAAGTTGCCAGCTGGATATTCTCTGCAGCTCCAGACTGACCATGAAACATTATGGCTATAGATTAAAACTCTGCACAGATTAAAATTGTGCATGTTCATTAGCCTGTTTAAAAGTGCATCTTTATACTTATTTAGGATGTTTAAGTGTCCCATGTTTAAAGGTCCATACCCTTTTATCATCATCCTGTTTGGGCTTTCTTGTTTTCTGAAGCAGCTTCAGGCCTTCAATCTGTCTAACAAGCAATGGTATAGTCATCTTGAACCGTTCTTCCAGCCTAACAGCATCTAAAATCTAAGAGCAAGGAGTTATAAGTAACCAACAAGTTCACGCTGATGGATCACCCGTTTAGGGGAGGGGAACAGGGAGGGTACTGTTACTGTCCTTTGACCAGAGTTATAGAATAGATGGTTCAGGAAAAAAGGTAGCAAGAAATACAATAATACAGCACACAAAATCTAGCCTTAAGGGTCTGGATGACAAAACTAAAAAGCACTCCAAAACAGAAAAAAAGTAATTTATCCTGTCTGGTTTTAAAGCATCTTAATATTTCAGTTGCATTTTCTGTGGCAAACAGCTATTGGCGTTCTATTTTTCAATTACTGAGCTTCAGGAAAGAGCTAGCCCTCTAAGAAAGTTACAGCATGATCTCCTTGGTTAACCAAGAAAAAAAATCACCTTATGCCTTACGTTTTTCTTGTTTTGGGTTGGTTTTTTTTGTCTTTTTAAAATTTTATACACTATCCCATTTTCATGTTTAATGAAGTGTGGAAATGGGTAGAATTGGGCTCTCCTGTATTTCCACAGCTTCTGCTGCCTGTTCTTTTCTTTAGCACTTCTAATAATAATTAAAAAAAAAAAAGGACAAGGTAAATTTAACAACTCATGTACCTTCCTGCAGCAGGATATTCAACTACAGTACATACCTTCACTTCAAATTACTGCATTAATTTCTATTTGCTGTGCTTTGAAATAACCCAATTTATGGTTTCAATTCAAGGTTGAACACACAGCATTGGCAGCATCAAAAGAAAAGGAAAAACAAAATTTCCAAACACAGCAAGTACATATAGAAGTCAGACTAGTAAGCATAAAGCCATAAGCACTGTTTTTGCATAGTTATTTTGACATATTATGCAAGTTTAACCAGTGTCTCAGTATTTAAAAACCCCCACACTTCCAGATAGTTTTTAAAAAGATTAAAAAAAAAAAAACAGTTCTGGAGCTGGTATTAAGAGATGTATAACGATCTGTCAACTGTGATAAGTAAGCAAGATTTCAACACAATTTGAAGAAAGATTTATCATCTTTGCCACAGGAAGGGGAAGTCCACGTTGTATTTATTGTTTAACAAAATGAACCATTTCCAACGCTAACTAGATTAATTTACCTATGAGGTGAGTTCTGACATACAGATCTATAAACACTTTAAACAACAGCATAAAAACTTTTTACAAGTATTCATGCTCAGTTGTAACACGAATACCTTCTGGCACAACATTATCACTGTACAGTCTCAAGTGTAAGCAATTTCAAGATTATCTAAAAGTGATTAACTGTAAAAAAAATAACAAACACCTAACTCTTATAAAAGTTTAAGAACATAATACCTGAAGCTTCTCTTGGTTGGATGTACGGATGATAGAAGTCAGTATATCTGGCAAAGCTTCTCTAGGCAGGTTGTCCAAAAGACGTCTCAGCTTTGCGACTGCAGGAACGGACATATCCAGCATCTCAACCAACTGTAAGGAACACGCAATGAACAACATTCATGGTTACTATGTCTCTTTTTAAATTATTTAAGTGAGTATCTAACCTAAAAAGGATTGCGTCTTGCAGTATGAAATATCTCCAGGTACTTTGCCAAAACAATAAACAAAAAGAAAGTTCACAGAAGAGGCACTAACTCAGCATAGGGCAATCAAGACTCTGCTTGGTTGAGAACTTCAAAAATATCATCATCGTTTGCAGCACTTTTTTCAATGCCTACATGTCTTATTTCCCACACACACCCTGATTAAAAACTTTCCCAGTTATCTTAACACTACGATGACTCTTTTTCTATACATTCTTTAAATTCAAATTCATGGTATTTGGGAACATCTGTTTATAATCAAAGCTCTAGAGGGGTTTAATTCCCTTCAATATAATTCTTTTACTAGAGTGTATTTATAGTATTGCTATAATATTATGAAATTATTGAAATAATACCAACACCATAGCACCAACATACACAGTCAGACTCATCCTGCAATGAGCTGTATAGACACCCGGGAACTTGACAGAGAAACCTTAAGGTATAACTAACAGAAATATTTATTTTGTAGCAGAAATACTGAAACATTACTAGCCACTGAAAAACATAAGAACTATAGAACAAGAAGGGCAGACAGGAAACAAAAACTCTCAAATATACACAAAAATAAATCAATGCGTGATACACAGGATTAAAACAATTTACCTGCACCGCATACTTGTAGAACTGTTCTGACAGCTCTCCAAGTTCCTCCTCAGATTTATGCTGATTAGTAAACTGCTCGAGTCGATCTAACTGTTCAACTTCAGCAACAGGATACGGCTTCTCTTTCAGCAACTGCAGGATCTGGAATCGGCAGAGGCCCGTAACCAGCAACGTGTAATGTGGCTTGGGCCAGTTGCTACCAACCACCTGAACTGCCAAGGCAGCAGTGCCAATCCTGAAAACAGACCAAATCTTTGTATTATTTGTCACCTTCCACAGAACGTTTTGTGTATTCCTTATCAAGAAGCAATCGAGCTACAGATTGCAAGAACCTCCTGGATCATAGTTCCTTATCATGAAAAGCAACCAAATTATACAATTTCCTTTGTAACACAGATTACACAACCAAACCTTAAAACCTGAAAATGAACGAGCTAACTGAAAAACTAAGATAATACAGTATGGACACCTGATTTAGAAACATACGTCATTTTTTTCATAAATAATTTAATGGATCTTGCTGTGGACAGGAATGCTGACATTTCTGCTTAAACTATACACGTTGGTAAACTGAGCATTAGTAATTTAAAGTTCTTTTCCCTTTAAATGGAAATTGTCAGCCTCATTCTGAAGAAACGTTTTAGATGACATGTACCTGTTTAAGCAGATTTAAGAGAAGTTATTTTCTTGCAAAACCTTACTAAATCCACCGATGTCATAAAGTTTTGAAGGTTACAGCATGTTAGTTTTACTCATGCTTTAGCCCACAGAAATACAATTTGGCTTCATTTTACACGACCTAAGTCACTATCTGCGCTACTTATTAGGTGAAAAACGTTATCGTTAACAACTACGACGGCCTTAATGCTCCTGGCCTGCGTTCTTTGACCGTATTTTCCTCTTCCACCTTGGCCTCCTTTTTCAAACTCCGCTGCCGCACGCCGCTCAGCCCAGCCCCCGTCACCAGGCGCCCCCGCTACGGACGCTCGTCCGGGGCAGCGAGAAAAGTTTCTCGCACGGGAGAAGCGTTTCCCACGGGGCGGCGGAGCAGAAAAGACTCTCCGCCGCGGCCAGGCCCGCCCCCGCGAGCCCAACGCCCCCGCGGAGG